>NC_141537.1:180246641-180546641 GCF_021556685.1 Rattus norvegicus
TTCTGTGTCCTCTCTGCCAAGGTTTACTGGCCCCTTAACCTTTTATACCTGAGAGATCTCAGTAGCTATTCAGGGCAAAAATGGAGTCAATGTTTTTCATACTAAGTGCTCAAAATCTAACACACACGTCACAGTTACAGCGTTCCTCAATTTGGACTAGCTGCATCTTTTTTTTTTTTTTTTCGGAGCTGAGAACCGAACCCAGGGCCTTGCGCTTGCTAGGCAAGCGCTCTACCACTGAGCTAAATCCCCAACCCTAGCTGCATCTTTTTAAGAGCTCAGTCACCACAGACAAGAGGTGAGCTGTGACCCCAACCTGCACACACACCCTACTGCCTGCATATTCATAAGCGAACATTCAGTAGGTGCTAGCCCTGCCTAGCAGACTATTGCCCTGCATGGTGTCTCCCGGCCGCTGGGACAGAGTGGTTGGAAGCCTGGCGAGGCAATGTCCTGTCCGGTATCCTCGGAAAAGTCGATGGCCTCCTAACAGACTGAAGGATGGTTCCCACTTTTTTAGAGACCTTAGTGACATTGACAATCCTGAGATGCCATCTAATAACCACAGAGACTTTATCTATTGATTTTGTTTGCTGGTTTGATTGTTCGCTTGAGACAGGGTCTCACAGTGTGGCTCTGGCTGGCCAGGAACTCACAGAGCTCTGCGTGCCTCTGTCCCGAGTGCTGGGATTGAAGATGTCTTCCGCTATGCCTGTCCTGTGGATTTGAGTCCTGATGGTCTCTCTCCTGTATCGTGATGGAGTTCCCGCCCTCTCTAAAGCAACCAAGCTTTGCAAATCACAAAAGTCACTGGTGATTCTAAGTAACCACAGGGCTAACCTTCCCTGTCAGTCAGCGTTAAAACCTCTCCATGCTGCCAAAGGACGCCCCCAGGCTGATAGTGCAGTGAATCCCGTGTCCCCGCCTTCAGCCCTCCAGCAGGAATCCACTTCTCTGGGGTTTCTGAGGCTGTGCACTTGAGGACACTGGTCTCACTCGGCAAGATGAGCTTTAGAGACTAGGGTGTACACCGTGTCCGGGGATCAAATGTTCCGAGTTTCACCCCGGGAAGTCTTTCTGAGATGACTGACCTATCCCTAGTCACCTAGTAACCCCAGAAACAAGTTGGAGCCCCACTTTTACACATTATTGGCTGTTTACTCAATGAACTTCACTTAGAAGCCACAGCTCCAGAGACATCTTCCATGCTTCCTTGCTGGTGCACACTACCTAACTGCAGGCCGGCCACGATGTCACTCACCTTGATGTGTATCTGGAGCTCAATGAAAACCGTCGTCACCATTAAAAGGGCTTTGTTCATACCGAGGGGACTCAGCTCCCAGGACTGGTAAGGCATGTTGACATGAGCATCCTGAATCAAGGTCACAGGGCCCATCGTATCTATACTGAAGGTTAGGAGCCTGTTTTCTCGGTTGTAATACACACAGGTGACGCCATCTGACCTCCAGAATTTACCTTCCCGACAGAAGACAGTGACATTAGTCTCATATTTGTCCCTCGAAAGTGAGTAAGAACATCTAAGAACACATAACGTGCACAAATTGGTCTTCTGTATTAAGACTCTTGAGGTAAAGTGCCCCACCCCCAACCTGGGAGATCCCTGCCTCCAGGGTATAAACGCCACACATTCTGCATGGCACTGAGGGGACACTGGACTCAGTGTTTCTGTCCCTCGATATTTCACACACCTGTCTCCCGCCCCTCTCTCCTGACTTCCCAAGATCTTACCCACCTGTGCCTGAGCCTGTGCCAACTGCCATTCTTCCTGGGTAATTCTTCCTTCCCTAGACCCGAACAGAGGCTCTCCTGCCTGCTTTACTTTTTAAATTTTTTGTTGTTGTTTTGTTTTTGAGGGAGTGGTGGTGGTTGAGATGGGGTTTCTTTTTTCTGTGTAGCCCCGGGTGTCCTGGAACTCACACCGCTTGGCCTGCTTCTGCCTCCCGAGTGCTGAGATATAAAGGTGGCTAACAGGCTATTTTTTGTTTAAGATTGTACTTTCAGGATATTCTCCGTTTGTTGTTTTTATGCGGTTTTTTGCCTGCCATGTGTTTATGTGTGCCAACTGCATGCAATTCCCAAACCAGCCAGCAGAGGGAACCAGTTCCCGTGGAATTACAGTTAGAGATGGTTGTGAGAACAGAGCCGGGTCCTCTGTGAAGGCAGCTCCTTACCCGCTCTTTGCCACCTCTCACCGCTTTTCACTGCTGTTTTTTGTTTTCTTTTCTTTTCTTTTATTTTTTTGGAGCTGGGGACCGAACCCGGGACCGAACCCAGGACCGAACCCAGGGCCTTGCGCTTGCTAGGCAAGCGCTCTACCACTGAGCTAAATCCCCAACCCACAAGGCATTCTTTTAACTCCCTCCCAACGAACCCCTAGGTGCAGCCCCTCCAGAGTTCATTTCCAGACCCATCTCTGTCCCTGTAACCCCCACATTTGGAAGGCAGAGGTCAGAGGGTATCGAATTTGAGGTCAGCCTGGGCTATGTGCTTAGCTCAAGGCCAGTCTGGGTCTTGACAAACTAAAATGTGGAAAAAATGATTCAAATAAACATTTTACCAAACGGGATGCACGTGATATGTAAACAGACACCCAGTGCCGACCCTTAGTAAACAGGACATAAAAGCATTGCTCAGGGCGCTGGACAGAGGATGGCAGAGTCTGCAAGGGTGTGTGACTCGGGCAGAACTTGTAAAATGGCACAGCAGTGTTGAGAAATGGGAGTCTCTCAAGGTGACATTCACTTGCACTTGGGAGCAAGTAGGGGTCAGATGACAACCGCAGGTGTTGGTCCCCAATGCCACTTTACTTGCGCCAGATTCCCTCCTTCTCAGCTGTTCAGGCCAGGCTGGCTGTCAGTGAGATTTTGAAGTTCTCTGGTCCCCATCTCCACCTCACTGTAGGAGCACACAGATGCATGTTACGGTGCCTGGTTCCCCATGGGCTGTGGAGTCAGACCTGGTCCCCAAGCCGGTGTTGCCAGTGCTCTACCCATGACACTACTCTAGTCTACTATGGACGTTTAGCTAAGATAGACGTATCACTCCTAAAGTGACTTCTGGGCGGGCATGACCGTTTGGTAGGGAAGTGCTTGCCGAGAAGCCTGAAAACCCGCTGTGGATCTCTGAAATCCCAAGGGGTGGAAGGAGGGAACTGACCCCTATAAATTGTGATCCGACCTCCACAAGTGCTGTGGTGGGTACGGCCCTGGCATCAAAACAAATCAACAAGTGTAAACTGATTAAGTTCTGGGCTGGGGTTTCAGCGGGCAGAGCCCTCCCCAGCACTCTGGGTTCTATCCCAGCCTTCAAGGGATAGACACAGGAAGAACAGAAGTTTAGGGCCATCCTTGACTATACCTTGAGTCTGAGGCCACTCTAAGATTTTGAGACCCTGTCTCAATACCATGAAAGAGAGAGGGAAGGAAAGAGGGAAGGAGGGATGAGGGGGAGGGATGAGGGAGGGATGAGGGAGGGAGGGAGGAACGAGGGAGAGAGGGAGGGATGAGGGAGGGATGAGGGAAGGGGGGAGGGACGAGGGAGGGAGGAACGAGGGAGAGAGGGAGGGATGAGGGAGGGATGAGGGAAGGGGGGAGGGATGAGGGAGGGAGGGATGAGGGAGAGAGGGAGGGATGAGGGAGAGAGGAAGGGATGAGGGAGAGAGGGAGGGGTGAGGGAGAGAGGGAGGGATGAGGGGGAGGGATGAGGGGGAGGGATGAGAGGGAGGGATGAGGGGGAGGACTACCCGCTGCAATCGTTTGCAATCCCCCCCTTGCTGCCTGAGCATCAGAGCTGCTGTGGTGTGGCTGTACCTTCAGCATCCCACCTGACCACTTGAGGATCCTCAAAGAAGATGGCGCTCTCGTGGATCTCCAGTGTGACCTCTATGGGTGGAAAGGCACTTTCTGGATCAGGTTCTTCTGTGTTTTCTGGAGGGTATGTAAACTTTTGTAATCCTTCTTGGCGTATCTTTTAGAAGGGATCAGAATAAGGGGAGTCAGAAGGCAGTGGCAATGGCCATGAGCACCTGTCACTAGGGAGTAGGAAATCTTGTCTCAAAGCTCAAAGATGAATGATTGAGGGGAAGACACTGACAAACTTAACCACAACCTCAGACCTTCCTGTGGGCCAGGCTGGGGACGTGCTCTTATCCCAAGCCCCGTGACAAGCCTGTGTGCATCAGAACTGATAACCGAGGCAAAGAGAGACCAGGAGACCTGCCGAAGACTGCAAGACTTCAAGGTCACACCCACACTCAAGCACCTCCCATGGGACCCCAAATCACTGACTGTGCCTAGCATTCTAATGAAGGCCAGCCAGCCATAGAAAAGACAAGTGGCTGCCCCTGGAACAGCACAGGGCAAAGGCCTCAAGCTGACAGCAGATTCCTGAGGTAAGGCAGGGCTCTGAACCATTTGAATCAATAGAGAGAGAAGCACCAAGGGAAGATGAGAAGCTTAGAAAATCCAGACTAATATTCTCAGGCAATAAACTAAAAAGAGCTTTGCAGTTAAGTGAGCCCATGCAGTCTCCTTAGGAGCCTCCACCGGGTGCAGAAGTCTTGTGGATTCAAGGGCTGAATGCAGAGAGGCAAAAAATGGGACACTGACAAAATCCAAGAAAGGGATGTTGGGTGAATTCCTGAAAACTCGGCTTCTTTCTCATTGAAAGTGGGGGGAAAGCTCTTATTTTTTAAAATTTTGTTTTCCAGATAGAATTTTTTTAAACTTGGGGCTGTTTGTGGCTATGGTGCAGAAGGCCATAGGTGGAATTAGCTAGTACACACACAATAATTAAAAAATGAAGCTACTAAACTTAGAAAAAATGAGATAGGATAGTGCATGCTTAGGATGTCAGCACTCAGGAGACTGAGGCAGGGGGATTATCCCTCCCCTGCTGCTCTGATGGGCACACCTGGACTACTGCACTGGCAGAGTGTCCACTCACTTTCCTTCAGAGGCTTCAGGGACAAAGAGGGGGCTTTGGGTTCTCAGTCAACGTGGCCTACCAAATTGAAAATGGTTCCCACCTGGCCATTTAATAGAAAAGAATATTTTCCAAGCTCTGATGGTGACTGGCGGTATTAAGGGCTGACAGACTCGTTGGGGGATTAATAGTGTAGGTTTACAAACAAGTTCATGGGTAAGAAGTTCTCCCAAGATAGGATTAACATGAGTTAGATGCTGAGGTCGTGGGAATTGAAGTAAAAATGAGGCCATTTCATCTGTAATTGATCCCGGGGAGTCTCCTACCTCACCTGTAGTGGAGGACTCTCGTACCTCACCTGTAATGGACCCAAGGAGTCTCCTACCTACCTCTGCTAACACCCAGCCCTTCACTGGTTTGCTTTGAGGGGGCAACTCCAGGATTTCCAGGTGGTACACGCCGCCCAGGGGGGAGAAATGGCACATGTTCACCTCGTAGGGTTCCAAGGTTTCTGGCATTTCCAAAACATTCTCTATCAGGCTCAGCTGTGCTGTAAGGAACCACAGTGCAGTTTTAGAACAGATGGCCACATCGTTGCATCAGGGAGGATATAAACAAAGTCGCAGGACTGCTCAAAGGGTTGGCTGTAGCTACTGAACTTTGCACAAGGTTCTCAAAGTGTCTCACTAGCCAGCCTTGAGCGAGAGCTCCATGTGTGTGTTGGGGGGTGGGGTGCACTCTTCTTGCAACACATACTAGCACTGTAGGAGAGTACACATAAGATGTATTACTGGTAAAACTACATTCCACAAGACAGTTTAATTGCTACGTTCTTAAAACTGGACATTAGCAGACAAAAAAAAATCCAGAGGGTAGGTGGAAAGTTCATGGTGGAAAAGTAGATTTGGGGCCATGTATCATATGAAAGATGGTTATTTGAACCAAAATAGGCCCAGCTCAGGGAAGTGATGAGGTGAGATTTCTGTGGGAATTGTACAATCTAGTGACAAATGCACAGACAGAAGTGACACCTGTAGTCACTGTGGCAGGGACCATTCTCACTCCACCAACAAGACAAAATCAGCCACATAAAAACATTCTTCTGGGCAGTGGTCAGACTTGATTCAAGATACGCAGGATTATAGAGGTGTGCTGTACCTCTAGTTCCAATTCGCAGGCACAACTGGTCATTAAAGCTTGAGACCAGCTTGGCCCACAGAGTGAGTGCTAAGCTAGCCAGGCTGAGTAATGGGACCCTGTCCCTCCCCACAAACGCTGACTAATAATATATCCTGTCCAAGTTTCTTCAGCCATACAATCCACACCGTGTTTGTACTGTGCTACAGTTTGGAAGGGCAGTGAGTGGGGAGGTGCAGAGCAGGCAGCGGGCAGGCAGTGAGACACAGGGATTGGTAGTGGTGTTACTATCAGTCCGCTCCCATGCCAGAGGTACAGCAGGGCTCTCTGAATTTATCTCTGGAGACTGGGCACTGAGAGTTCATGGAAACAAGTGATAGATAGATAGATAGATAGATAGATAGATAGATAGATAGATAGATAGATAGATAGATAGACAGACAGACAGATGGTAGGATTAGTGGGTGGGCATATGGACAGATTAAAAAAAGTCAAGTTAGGCAACAACTGGTCTCTTGTTGGTACATGTTTAATAAACTAGACTCTTTACTTTTTATTTAATTTATAATTTATTGGCCTAAAAAGAAGCCAGAAATAATACTGTGTCTAAATTTAGATGGTGAAGACATCTCTGACTTGGGGGTGACCATGTAGGGAATTGTGGTGTTCGTGACAGAAGTTCCATGACCTACTCTAGCATCCTAGATCTAGAAAGAGGAACTCTTGCCTGGCATAAGCTATAGAAACATTACCTGATGGGGAAGGGATGTAGATGAAGGTGCCTAGAATGCACAGGGCCTTGACTTTGACCCCTGCACCACATAAAGCCAGGCGCATGCTTGTGAGCCCAGCACTTGGGGAGGTGGATCCAGGAAGATCAGAAGTTCAAGGTCATCTTCAGCTACATAGGGTTTGAGTCCAGCCTGGGCTGCTTGAGACAGTGCCTCAGGATATACAGATAATTGAATAAAAGAGTACGGAGATTTAAGTATAACAAATACGCTTAGAGTACACAGAACAGATTCCTCCGACATCCCTGAGAAGGAAGAGCAGTGAGAGTTAAGAGGACAGACATCATCAGACAGACACCATACCTGCTGAGACTGTTTCGCTCAGCAACTTCCTCTCCAGTTCAAACTGGGTGGTTTGGGACTCTTCCTCTTCAGGGTCGGAAATCTGCAATGGAAGACCTGTCGACAGTGAGCATCAGCTTCCTCAGGAACTACTCTCTAAGCACACCAGGAGGATGCTGGGCCATCAGACAGCCCAGAGACCAGGGGGAGGCCCTTTCTCAAAGACCAGATGGAAAGAACAATGAACCCAGCGGCAGCATTTTTAGCCTAAATGCTGTCACCCCGGGGACAGTGTCTAGCCCATTGGTTTGATGTGTGTGTATTTTGTCTTTTGATCACCATATGCAAGCTCTTCAGTGCACACGCCAGTGTATATCCAGAATGTAGCAGGCTGCCATCTCTTTACAAGACTGCTCAGCAGAGACAAGACAGTAGACTGGGGAGGTGGCCCAGCTGACAAAGGGGCTTCCCGGCATGCAGGAGGACGGGGTTCAACCCCCAGCACTGCATAAAACAGGGTGATGGTTTGTGTCTGTGATCCCAGTACTCTGTGGTGAAGGCGGGAGGATCAAAAGTCCAAAGCCATCCTCAGGTAGTCATTTGAGGCTAGCCTGGGCTACATAAGCTCCTGGGTCAAAACCTCTGAAGGCAGACAAACAACAGCAAAGCAGACAAAACCCCCAAGATCATTCAACGCCAGGACACTAAAGTCACATGGGGTCTTAGGTTCACTCTCTAGGACCAGACAGACACAACCAAAGAAAAGCGACATCAGGCTGAGTTTCTTATAGCAGATTCCACCTGAGAGTTAGACAGAGTGTGTGTGTGAGTGTGTGTGTGTGTGTGTGTGCACGCGCGCGCGCGTGCAATGTATGTGTGTGTGCTTGCATGTGTGTATGGTGTGTGCACGCTTGTGCATGTATGTCTGTGTGTGGGCAATGCGTATGCACATGTGTGCGCATGCATGCTCTTCAGTGTGCGTTCGGAATTTACTTTTACTCTCACACATGCTGGTTCAAGTTTTCTTTTTGAAGGACTGGGGATTTAACCCAGGGCCCACCAAGTGTATCTGTCTACTGAACTGCATTTTCAGGCTGGGCCAGTGCCTTAATGAGACACTTTGTAACTTGAACTTTCAATTCAAAGACCCATGTCCATCTGTCTGCTTGTTGTTCTTCAGGGTAATAAAATATATTAGAAACTACTGTTTTAAATGTACTACTTTGGATAATTTCTCACAATTATGCCATATTCAAATTAGGACTTTCTAAATATGTTGTGCTATAAACAATTTGGAATGTTTATAATATTTTAAAAATATTAAATATTTTAAAAAATATTTACAATATTTTAAAGTTTTTCAAATCAATTAAGAGATGGTATTAAGAGCCCTCTAGTGGCCAACTTCTTAACACGCTCACGAGAAAGAAACCACACTGTCATTTAATGTAAGAGAATTAATTTTCAATTTACATTAATCTTCACCCTCAACATGACTAGATCCCACCCTGAATATAGACTTGTGATTCTGAGATGACATCACAACCTAAGCAGAAAGAGAAGAAAAGAGAGCTGAACACTGTCATTCACCTCTCAGAAGCCCTGAGTACAGCTACCCTGTGCTTCTGCTGCACCCATGATGCACTGTATCCCGTCATGCCATGAGCCAGACCAATCCCTATCTACTATTTTGTCAGGGCAGTGAAAAATGTAAGTAACTCAGGAAATGCAGTACTGAGGAGCCGTGCTGTCACCGAGAGCAACCTGGCCTTGTGTTCATAGCTTTGGACTGGTTGGGAGGAGTGTGGGATAGCCTGGAGCCGTAGGCCACAGGAGCTCTAGAATTCTGGAAGCAGAGCCCAGTGGTCATTCTGGTGGGAGTTCAGGAGAAGAAAATGCTGAGAAATCAGTAGAGAGTGTATGGCTTTTCAGACAGGGGGGAGGAGGAGTCCTGAGAACTAGGCTAGAAGCTGATCCTGCCACATCCTGGGAGAGGATCTGGCTTCGGTCTGCCCATTTCCTAAAAATCTGAATGAGGCTGGATCCAAAAATACTGAACTACACTGTCCCAGAGAAGACATGTTAAGACAGAAACAGCCAGGGTGGTTGTGGTCACTGCTCACAGTGCTTAGATTCACACTGAGGGAGTAGAGGGCTATAAAAAATGTCCAGTTTGTCGGGAAAGATGCAGATGAGGAGGGTGGCAAGGTAGCATCTCTGTGCTAACAATCTCAGAGCCATTGATGGAAAACTGGGACAAAGGGGAGCACACCAGAGAGCAAGACCCAAGGGTGGTGTTAAATGATGACAGAAAGCAGACAGGTCTAGCCTTATCCTCTACAGCCGGCTGTAAGACCAAGTGTTCAGGGTTTCTAAGCTTGGTCCTTCCAGGATCAGAGAATAAGTCAGACACTCTGGGACAGGTGTGAGACCAACACACACACACACACAGAGACACGCACACGCATGCACGCGCACACGCACACACACACACATGCACACGCGCACACGCACACACACACACGCACACACACACAGGTCCTGCCAGTGTTGTTATGAATTCCTAGGCTCAAGCTTTTAATGTAAGATATTTCCGGGGGCTGGGGATGGCTCGGTGCAGGCAAGGGCACTTGCTGTTTTTCCAGAGGACCTGAGTTGTTTCCTGAAGGAAGCAGCCCAAACACAGCTGTGCCTTCAGCTCCAGGGCACCACCCACTAACCAGGACTAAACATCATTAATGAGAACTGTTCCCTAAATGACCTCAATTGACAAACTGCAGCTCCGTGAGGCCACCTGACTGATCCCTAAGACGGGATGCTTCGGTTTTGCAAATTCAACCCATGGTTCAATTTATATAGTTTCTAACTGTTGTTTTTGCAGCTTTTACGTTAATGTAATTCTCATGTGAGATACTGGTAGATTCGCCCCAAATATTAACTAGAATCAAAGCCACTAGATGCGGAGTGGACAATCGTCCAACACCGACAGCCGAGAAAGCTGCAGTCTCTTGTCACTCTTGTGATGACGCTTCACTTGCTCTGTCCTGACTTCCAGACTGCGACTCCTGCATACTGTGCATAAATCTCATTTCTTTTTATTTTATTTTAAATTCTTATTTACATTGAGATGATACTGGGGCTATTTGCCATGTCCTCCTCCCCACCCACATACTGCTTCCTGTCTTACTATTAAAGCCAACCAGGTGGCCATGTGTGACCTTCAGGGGACTAGGATGTCAGGTGACCATGCGTGACCTTCAGGGGACTAGGATGTCAGGTGACCATGCGTGACCTTCAGGGGACTAGGATGTCAGGTGACCATGCGTGACCTTCAGGGGACTGGGGTGTCAGGTGACCATGCGTGACCTTCAGGGGACTAGGATGTCAGGTGGCCATGCGTGACCTTCAGGGGACTGGGATGTCAGGTGACCATGCGTGACCTTCAGGGGACTGGGATGTCAGGTGACCATGTGTGACCTTCAGGGGACTGGGATGTCAGGTGACCATGCGTGACCTTCAGGGGACTAGGATGTCAGGTGACCATGCGTGACCTTCAGGGGACTGGGGTGTCAGGTGACCATGCGTGACCTTCAGGGGACTAGGATGTCAGGTGGCCATGCGTGACCTTCAGGGGACTGGGATGTCAGGTGACCATGTGTGACCTTCAGGGAACTAGGATGTCAGGTGACCATGTGTGACCTTCAGGGGACTGGGGTGTCAGGTGACCATGTGTGACCTTCAGGGGACTAGGATGTCAGGTGGCCATGCATGAACTTCAGGGGACTGGGATTGCTATCTTTCCTCTCCCTGAGAATCAAAACAGTGACCAGGATGTGCCCATTTCTGAGAGATCTACCACACCCAGAGCTGAAATGAAACTGAACAAAAAAATCTTACTTCCTGAAGGAAATTTTTATGTTTGTTTTTCAGACAGAGGCTTACAATGTAGACTAGGTTGGCCTTGATCTCACAAAGTTCCGCCTGCTTTTTTCTCCTGAGAACTGGTAGATTTTTTTTTTTTTTTTTGGTTCTTTTCTTCGGAGCTGGGGACCGAACCCAGGGCCTTGCACTTCCTAGGCAAGCGCTCTACCACTGAGCTAAATCCCCAACCCGGTAGATTTTTTAAGAAGAAAAATGGCCAGTTGTTTCTGGCTCTGCAGCAGCCTTGTCCACTTTTCCACCCTGCAGGCCTTTAAACTTCCCTGTTACCATCACACACAATAATACACACACTCACACACACAGACACACACACACAACACACACACTCACACCCAGACACTCACACACACAATACACACAGACACTCACACACACAGACACACAGACACACACACTTGCACATACACATACACATACACCACACACATACATACACATACACACACTCACACAGACTCACACACACACACTCTCACTCACACACACACTCACACAGACACATACACTTATACACACACATACACATATACCATACACACACACATACACATACACATATACCATACACACACATACACACAGACACTCACACATACATACACACACACTCACACACTCACACACACAGACTCACACACACACATACACACACATATATACACACACATACACACACATATACACACACTCACACATACACACACCCACACTCACACACACACATACACACACATATATACACACACATACACACACATATACACACACTCACACATACACACACCCACACTCACACACACACATACACACACATATATACACACACATACACACACATATACACACTCACACATACACACACCCACACTCACACACACAGACTCACACACACATACATACACACACACATATATACACACATACACACACATATACACACACTCACACACACACAAACTCACACACACATACACACACAACACACACACATACACACAACACACACATACACTCACTCACTCACACACACGCACACACACACTTATACACTCACTCACACTCACATACACACAGTTACCTGTATGGGCAGTCACCACACACTCATTTTCTCTATTGCTTTAGATTCTTTGATTCTTTAATTTTTTTGATACAACTGTTGTATTTCAAACAGGATTTCTCTATGTGTTTTTAGAATATCAAATGATTCCTTTTTTTTAATTTACATGTATTTGTATATGGATGGTAATGAGTACATGTTTGTGTGTGTACACATGCATTGTGCCATGGCCCATATGTGGAAGTCAGAGGACAGCTTTCAGGAGTCAGTTCCCTCCTTCCACCATGAATGCCCTGGGGACAAATGTAGGTCTGCAGACACCTTTGTCCACTGAGTCATTCAGGGCCCAATTCACATTTTTATTTCAAATTCACACAGAGTCTATTCCTTAGCTCTCTACAGACTTGTATTATTCTGCCCTTTGTGCTCATGCTGAGGTTTTGGGGTTCCAAGCCAGCGAGAAACACACAGTGAGACCAGGTCTTAGAAAGCCAGTGCTGGAGGAATAACAAAAAAAATATAAATCCCTCCGGTTTGCGCAAGCATTTGCTGCAAGTTTGCATTCCAGGGCAAGCTGCCTAGAAGGTGCGGACGGGCATGCCAAGCAGCTGCACCCTGGTCTCAGGGCTTTGCAGCAACCAATGGACCACGAGACGGCAGAGCCTGAGGCTGAAGCCACTGCTCCCACAAGGAGAACAGAGGGGAGAGAGACACAGAGAACCAGGGCACAGGCGAGGAGGGGCTTCTAAGTAGCATCTCTTTGCTCCGGGAAAATCCTGAGAATAGCTCCAGGGCCTGCCAATGCTTACTGCACAGAGCAAAGTAGGAACTTTCCAGAATATGTCAACCTGGGTAAAGTGAGTCAGGCTGGCTACCCCGGCCTGTGAAGGGCTGAAGTAGGAGGACTGCTGTAGGTTTGAGACCTAGCCTGGCGTGTGGACGGACAGGTGGACGGATGGATGGACGGACAGACGGACGGAGTATCCTACCTTCTGTGTGACGGTGTCCACCGTGGGGTCGAATTTGACCTCCTCCTCTGGGATGCTGCTGAGCTCTCTTTCCTCCTCAGCCTTGAGCTGCTCAGCTTCGTCAGCAGCTTCTTCAGTAAAGACGTTTTCTTCGGGGACAGCCTTTTCTGTTCTTTCCTCTTCCTTGAAATTCTCTGCTACTATGGACCCGTGTTTTTCCTCAGTGACAACAGCGGAGAACAAGGGTGTGATGTGGTCATAGTGCGTGTGCAGAAGCCGCAGGGCGACATTGCTTGTGGCTAGTATCCTGGGGATTTCAAATCCGACTTGTGTCTGTGAGAATTTCACAGTTCGGTACCTGCCAGAAATCAGTTGGTGAGAGCCAAGAGGTGAGGGAGCAGGGACGGGTTGGGCCTCACACTGCACCCGAGGGCACCCAGTGTTCCTCAGGACACTCTTGGGTTCCGCCCTACACTTCTGTCTCTCCTGAGGAGCCTCTCGGTGCTCTGCTCCGCCCGGCAAGGCTGGTTGCAGCTTCAACTGCTGCTTACTTTACCGGGGGTTTCAGTAGGAGCTTTGGTTTTCCCTGACAAAATACAGGCAGAGGAGGCCTCTCTGAATAAACTCTAAGAGGGTCCAAATGGCCCTTCCATATGTGTGAACATAGTTCATATCAGAAGAATCTATATCACTAAAACTACTGATTTATCCCTGATGACTCTCAAATACAGTCTACACAGCCTTCTCAGTGCCTGCCCAGTTTGATAGACCTTCTAGTAGCAGCCAGCCTGCCACGGAGTTAACCCTTGTAACCCTCTCCTGTCTTTATTAGAGTAAGGCCACGCCTGCCTGTCCCCCCTGTGGGAGAGCATGGCGGCTTCCTCTCTTCTACAGATGAATTTCCTTCGTGATCCTGGGTGTGACCAGCAGAGAGACTGACAGCTGTTTTGAAGTCAATAGAAACCACACTTTGTAGAAAAACAAGCTGGTAAATATTACATCCTCCTTTTATGAGACACTAAAAATGAAGCTCAGAGCCAGGTCTGATGTCACAGACCCGGAACCCCAGCCCTGGGGAGGCAAAAGCAGGGCACCTAGCAGTTCGCGGTCGGCTTTGGCACGGGTGAGAGTGGACAGAGGTCTCCTAGCTCTTTTTGTAAGGTTTGTTTTTATGCGCAGTGTTTTTGTTGTTGTTGTTTTGGTTTGGTTTGGGTTTTTTTACATGTGCACCACTTGTGTGAGCAGCAAGGAAGACACGACATTCCACGGCGCAGCCTGCTCTAGACACCAGGCTACGGTGCCTCCTCCAGGGACTGGTGTTTGAACTTCAAGCCAACCTACTAAATGCCCCTGGCCTTGGCGTCTACGGAGAAGTGGTGAGGAGATGGGGTACCTTGGATTCTTTTTCAGGTTTGCCCACACGTACAGGGTAACATTCTCATCTTTGATGATTTTCTCCATATTCCCGGTGTCCAGATCGGCTAAGTTACTAGCTTGCTGTAAGAGAAAACACAGAAGAGCCTCACAAGGTCTCACAGTTTAGGAAAGGCGCTCAAAACTGGATTCCTTGTATTATTAAAAGAATAATCCGGGGGTTGGGGATTTAGCTCAGTGGTAGAGCGCTTGCCTAGGAAGCGCATGGCCCTGGGTTCGGTCCCCAGCTCCAGAAAAAAAAGAAAAAGAAAAAAAAAAAAAGATGAGCAGCAACGTTGATTGCCCTTCAAAAAGAATAATCCGGGTAAACGGCAGAGGAGATGGGTCACTGGTTAAAGTGACTGTCAGTGTCTGGTGGCTTCCCGTCATGTCAGCCTAACGAGGCAGGGACAGGAGTTCCTGGAGGAATCTGGCTGACTCGAACAGCCCTACTGTGAGGTGCTCTGCATAGTCCTATTGCTACCAAGTGCTCTATGGAGAGGCTTCCCCAGGCCCCCTGGCTCCCCTGATGCAGTAAGGGCTGACTTGTACCACTATCTCTACCTCAGCTGGAACACAATGTATAAAACAAGATTAAAAATACTGTGCTCTCTTAGCAAAGCCTCAGTCACTGACACACCCACACACCTCCTTACCTGATTTCTCTCCTAGAGTGCACACAGCAGATGCGAGAAGGTGGCATGTCTGTTACAGCAAGAGTGAGCCCAGCACTCTGCCGAGCTGCTTAGACTTAGACTACATCGCAGCGAGGCCACCCAAGCTCGGGCCTCAGCTAAAAGAGTGGCTGAACACGATGTATGCCTGTAGGCTGAGTTCTGAGGATTCTTCACACACGCAACAGGATGTGTGTTAAAACACATTCGTGGGAGAATTAGACTGAGGGCTGTATTAGGACTCTGACCTTAGGAGTTTTATGGTGCATATGGGCCGAGAGTTATTTGGATCTTCTCACTTCTGGGGAGATTTTGGGGGATAAAATGTGTAACACACAAACTTCTGAATGGTACGAGGAAAGATGAAACATTTAAAAATTTGATTTTCATCTATAAATTACAGCAAAATTATAGGTCCCATATGGGAACTTACCATCTTTTAAGTCTCATGTTTAAATATAATACTTTCAAAATTAAACTGGAGAACTAGGATGTCAGTCACCGTAATCTATACCAGCTGCTTCACCTAGAGTAGCTATCTCATGTTAGTTTGTAAAGGTTCCATAATGAATTCAGTGAACCTTGGTGAATGTGAGGAAAATGAGCTTTTGGCTGGTAACACTGGTCTCTTTCGAAAATAAATACAAACAGTTGTTAAGTCACATAAGTGTGGGTCCTTTGATCTGCCCTGAATATGGTAGGGTTCTTAGAGACCTTAGTGGGCCATGACACACAGTAGGACTGCTAAAGGCAGCCGGTTAGGGTTAGTGCTGAGAGAGATATACCGCCCGTACTCGAAGCAGCAGCTCTGTGGCCACGTTCACCTTCAGACTGAGGAGCTCCTGCAGGCGCAGAATTGACCCTTGGTACTGCAGGACAGTACTCTTGTCCAGGTCACACGACGGAGTTTCCAGTAAAATTAACTTCAGCTTTTCAATCAGCTGGAAAGTAAAGAATGTCACATCACTCACCTGGAGAGAGTCAGAGGGGCATGGAAGGGGATGGCCTGAGAGAAGGAAAACATCTATCCCAAGGAGCACCCTTGTCTGTGTCCAACCCCACAGGCAGGGAGGTCTCAGTGGCCAGCTTAGAGGGGATCCAGCCTTAACCAGCTGAGACCAGCTGATGCCATGTTAGCTGAGCCTCTGTTATTGTTGAACAAGACTGCATTTTCCTCCATGCTGGGGTAGAAGAAACTGGTTTTACTTCTCATAATGATCCGACTGAGTTGTGTTCGAGTGTGTGCTGGTGTGGTGACCCTCACTATGCACCTCAGCCCTGAGGGCGATCCCATCCTGTCTCCATCCTGATAGTTCCTTCAAACCCTTTTAATGTGAGGCTCAGAGAGCCTTCTGGGTGGTGAACACTTCAAGCCGCTGACATGCAGAACGCCCAGAGAACTCGGGAGACCATATCGACCGTCCCCACGTGCTGTATGTACCCTGTGCATTTCCTCCTGGGTGTTCATACCAAGCGTAAGTACCAGCTTCCTCTGTTTGGTGAGCCATTAGGACAGAGTATCT
Source organism: Rattus norvegicus (assembly GCF_021556685.1). Taxonomy (NCBI): domain Eukaryota; kingdom Metazoa; phylum Chordata; class Mammalia; order Rodentia; family Muridae; genus Rattus; species Rattus norvegicus. Next base: position 180,263,373 of record NC_141537.1, read on the forward strand.
CATCCACAATCAGACTTTGGGGAACCCTATTTAGAATTGGTTGCTCAGAGGTGCAGGTAACCCAGGAGATACTTGGAAGGTATGCAGAGACAAGTGGAATCAAACCCCTAACACACGGGGGACTATGCTAACTCTAGGTAGGTGATGTTAGCATTAAACTGTTGGTACCTGGTTGATGTCCAGAGGTGGAAAATTAGTGTGTGTGGCGGGGGGAGCTTATGTATTTGATATAAGAGTGTTTGGGGTTCCAACACATTAGGGGTAGGTGTGTGTGTTCCATATTGTTATTTCTTTTTCATACACACTAGATGCATGTGTGAGTGTCATTAATGTTCTAAGTCTATATCCTTTCTTTGAATTTGCTGGACTTTGCGAATTAAGAGGATCCCTATCTTTTAGTTCTAGGTGACTATCAACACTGCTGCTTTAAACTGCTTCCCCTCACTCCTAGTCTGTACAGGTTCAGATGTCCCCTGCCACATCCCGGCTGACCCTCGAAGTCACCTCACCCACGTCCCGACTGACTCTCACGATCACGGGTGGCTGCTCTTCCCTCTCTCCATCCCTCGTGTTGCTGTGTGCTCATGTGTCGATTCAACATGACTTCCAGTGTGTTTGTGATTAAGAAACCTCAGTGGATATATAGACTAAAGATGATGCAAACATATTCCTGGTCCTCTGCAGAGTGTGTCTGGTGCTATTGTCCGTAGTTTGAGGTTCCAGCCACTCTAGTGCATTTTGTTCTCGCTGCGGCTTTGCTCTGTGTGTGCGTCTAAAGGGGCGTGAGCCTAGCAGTCACAGACAGACTGTAGAGTATCCATCCACAATTCCAATGGCTTCCAGAGTTTTCCCATGGCCTAAAGTATTTCACCTATTTTTTCAATGAGATAATAAAGTTACTTTTCCCCCTCAGTATGTTTCCTTAGATGAGTCTATCCATCTTATTTGTAGATACAGAAGTTGGGGTGTTGTGGCCCTTTTAACCTTCAGTAAGAAGGTAAAGCTGGACAAGGCACAGCATCAGGCATGAAACTGTCACAGGGAAACTGAAAAGGTAATGAGGAGGAAGAGGAAGAGGAAGAAGAGGGGAGGGAAGAACAGAGCCAAAAAGTTCCAAGCCTGAGAGGATCCCAACATTCCCTTAAGAACTCACTGTAACGAAGCCATTTCCCAATTCCTAAGAACCCCAGCACTCACCAGACAGCAACACTGAGCCTTCAGGGACCACTTAAAACCCACGCCATAGCGACAGAGGTGAGCTGGGAAGACAGGTCTCCACTGCACCTCCGAGCCAGCGACACACAGACAGTCTCATCTGCCTCCGTGACATGGAGGAGGAAACGCTGTGTCCGAGCTCTGCTCTGTACGGTGGGTTGAGGCGGTGTGGGAACCACTCAGAACCCTGTGTGTGCAGTCAGGCACGGAGCACAGGCAGGGCCCACAAGCGCCCTGGGTGTTAGCCAGTGTCAGGCGGCAGTACTTACGGACAGAACCAGTTTACTTTTCTCCATCACTTGCTCAAAGGTCTCGTTCTTCTCTTCCTCCCACAAGCTAATGAACGTGTTCATTTCCTGGGCAATCCGAGGATCGGGGCTCCCATCACACTCGGTGTAGTGCTTCCACTGGGGATACAGATGCGAGGGGATCACACTCATGAAAACACCGCGAGGGAGGTAGCGTTTAAAAGTTGTGGTTTTTACCGAGGGAAGGGAACATGCATACACCACCGTGTGCATCTGCGGATCAGAGGATAACCTGCACAGCAGCCAGTTCACTCCTTCCACCATGTAGGTCCTGGGGATTGAACTCAGGTCATCAGGCTTGGCGGCAAGCACCTTTATCCACTGAGCCATCTTGCCAGCCCCTACATTGTTTTGTTTTGTTTAAAATCTGACATCTCAACATTATATACCACAATTCACACAATGACATAAACTATATGACCAAAGAAATCAACTTAAATAACTGGTCTCCCCACCTCCCCCACAGGTGCTTCCTCCTTTTTTGAAATCCAGTCTAATTATGCAGTCCTGGCTGTCCTGGAGCCCCTCGTGTAGACCAGGCTGGCCTTGAACTCACAGAGACTGCCCCTAAATGCTGTGATTAAAGGCGTGCACCACTTTTCCAACTCACTAGTGTCCGTTTCATCTAAACAATTTCTAATCTCCACTGTTACCTGGGGCACAAATTCTGTTTGCTTTTGTGCATTTGTTTTGAGGTTGTGTGAGCCGTTTGCTTTCTGTCTTTCACAGCACTCACAAGATGGAGGCTGTGCTTTCTCCTTTTCTGGTTCTCTCTGACTGAGACCTGACACTGGTGTTGCCAGAGTCCTCTCACCATATTGTCCATGTAGACTTTGCACGTCATCACACTGTGCTTATTTTAAACTCTAGCATCATGGCCTGTTTAATGCTGAGTTTCCAACTGGTCTTCTCACAGTTACGTTGTCTCCAAAGTTATGGTTTCTGATTAAACTAAATGGCCTGACACACTCTTACATATTATTTACTAGTGTGTGTGTGTACGTGTGTGTACATATGTATGTATGTGTGTACATGTGTGTACATGCGTGTGTATACATGTGTGTACATGCGTGTATGTGTGTGTACATGTGTGTATATGTATGTGTGGTGTGTGTGTATATGTGTGTGTGTCTGTGTGTTTGTGTGTGTACTGTGTCTATGTTCACATACAGTGGCCAGAAGAGAACATTAGAATCATCATCACTCTCTGCCTTTCTTTTGAGGCAGGGTCTCTCTCTCTCTGAACCTATCGCTCACACTGTCTAGGACAGGCTGGAAACCTGTCAACCCGAATGATCCCCTACACCCCATCTCCTCTCTAAGCTGGGATTGATTACATGCGTCTGCAGAGGATGCTGGCCTTGCAGAATCCAAGCTTTGGTACTTATGGTTACAATGCAAATGCCTCTAAACGCTGAACTGTCCTCCAGGCCCGACACCTACATATTTTAATTCAGGGTCATTTCCTCAGAATCCACGCTTCAGAGAGACTATGGATTTGCTTCCAAAATCTACCAGAAGTGAGGCACATGGAAGCTTGGTCTCCCAGCATGCGTCAAAGTTGCACTTTTTACACTGTGATCCAGTAAGTGTATAATACTTATCTATAGACATTTGTATACACACACACACACACACACACACACACACCCCAAAATAAACCTTAAAGCGGTTTCTTTGCAGCAGCAATGCCTCTGTCTGCTGCATGTGGTACTGCATGGGAGCATTTCACCCACTGTCAGGCCAGCTAGAATCTGTCCTCTTCAACCTCAACAGCGGCGTTGGTAAGGCAGTCCAACTGTCTATCCTTCATCTTTATCGGAAGAGCGAGGGTGACGGGCCAGGGCCACTGTATTTAACACCTTCAACTGTTTCACTATAAAGACATCAGTGTGTGCATCTCTCTGCCAGTGGGCATCTCTCGGGAGTGCTCAGCAAGGAGTCACTTCAGAATAACACTCTCGTTGCTGTCACGGCCTCAGTCTTCCTGCAAGGAAAGCTCATGAGAGAGGCACTCAAGGAGACTCTCACCCTATCTCATCCTCCTTTCCCCTTTGTAAGGACAGGTGGTCACCAGGCCACAGGAACAAGTCACCTACAGCACTGACCTCTCACCTCATCACACATCACACTCTGGATGGGATCGCTAAAGGTACGATGGAGAGTTTTACCTTACTCTTACGATTACACAGTTTATTCACTAGCTTAGGCCTGCCACTGAGGGAGTGGAGGAGAGACACCAAACACTGGTGTATTTACAGAAAGCAACTCTGCTGTACAAAACTTCTGCGAATGAACTAAGAAAAGACTGGAGTCAAGCATGGAGGAGGGCTAGGACTTGGGAGGCTGAGGCAGGGGCATCTCAGACTGGAACAGAGACAGACCACACAGACACACAGACACACACATACACATACACAAAGCGGGGGGTGAATGAGTTTCACCATACCTATCTTGCTACAAACCATCTCTCCCCACCCATCCATCCATCCATCCACCCATCCATCCACCCACCCATCCATCCACCCACCCATCCATTTTGCACTTCTTACCTGACCTCTCTGATTGCTGCTCTAAGTGTCAGCTCCTATGCCTGTATTCAGTCTCATCTTATTCCTGTCATCTACCAGGGAAGAGTCAGCACAAGGTTTTGCTAAGGGCTTTGCTAGCTGAGGCTTGTTAGCGTGCAGACCTGGGGCTTTCTGTCTTCCCCCGCATAAACCTCCAATGTCTTACTTCTTCATTGAGCAGAGGAAAAAGCACTCAAAATAACAAAGCAAGCACTTTCCCAACATAGCTGTTCTTTTAACCAAGGTGCTGACTACAGGGCCATGGGCGCTTATCTATGCAAAGAGCACATCAAACCACAATTCACCAAACTGGACGGTCTCAGAACCACAGTGAGTAGTGAGAACCAAAGCCAGAGATGTTACTGGACACCACTTACCAGACTGTGGGAGAGGCACGGAGAACAACTTCACTAGCTGCAACCAGCCAGCCAGCCAATGGGCCTCAGCCTGCACCATCTAACCAGCCACGGGAACCAACCAGAGCTGCTCCTGGCTCCCCACAAGTTTTATTTTCAATGCACATGAATTCTTTAAAGACAAGAACTTCATGAGGAAGCCTCTGCCAGCTTCAAACTTTGCTTCTGTGGCTTCCTTACCTCCTGGTACTCACAGTAACCAAGAGCCTCTGGTTACTCTGGGTTAGGCCTTGGTTTAGGGGTGGTGGGAGGCCATGTCAGCAATAAGGGCTGATCTACTTCCTTGTCATGTAGCTCTTTAGTTTCTTCCAGAACAGTTCTGCAGGCTCGGTGTGGTGAAAGGCCTGGCCTTCTGCCTATCCTGGCTTTGGACTTGGCTTCCTCTTCAGGCTCAGTCATTCCACCTGTGCCTGGACGTGGGACTGTGCTGTCACTTGGGTGCTTGGAGGGGATCGGGCCATTCGCCAGGATGACTTCAGTGTTTTTATGTCTCAGGGAATAGGGAGTCTGAGGGGGAGGGGGCTAGGCCATGGGGCAGAGACATGAACAGAATCCAGACCACTGAAGTGTCTCACCTTCCAGAGACTCGGGCGATAGCACTCCTAAACAATGAGACTAGTAACATCCAACATCACTACAGAGGGACCAACACACAGATGTGATCATGATCATGCTTGGAAAATTGCCAAAATGTAGCTCAGACATGACGTAAGCCCCTCTTGTAAAGGTTGCTCAGACATGACGTAAGGCACCCTCCTGCTGAGGAAACGGTGCTGAGAGATGTGTCTGATCCAGGTTTCCACACTCCTTCCAAGTCTGTATGCACCAAGAGGAATATACAGAAGTGCAAGCCAATGGATCAGACAGACTTCCGAGTGAACAGGGAGGAGTGTGAACACTCCAAGTGTCCCTCTACTGACAGCAGCTCTCTACAACTGCATCAGTTTCCCCTGAACACAGTCATATATGTGCCAGATGAGGGATGTTTAGAAGATTTAAGAATGTATGTATTCCTGTGTGTGCAGAGCCTGCAGAGCCCAGAAGAGGGCACCGCACGCACGCGCACGCGCGCGTACACCCACACACACACACACACACACACACACACACACACACACACACACACACGGGATAACTGGTGGTAACTAGTGACTTGTGGTCACTATGGATAACTGGTGGTAACTAGTGACTTGTGGTCGTTATGGATAACTGGTGGTAACTAGTCACTTGTGGTCGTTATGGATGCTGGGACTGGCCAGGGTCTCTGCGAGAATAGTGCGCGCTTTTAACCACTAAGCCATCTCACCAGCCTGGAGCTTTTCCCTAATAAAGTTTCCCAAGATAAAATTCAGTATCTGTTCCCTCGAGACCCCACAGTGAGCTGCAGAGGAGAGAAAGCCTCACCTGAGCCAGTACTCGCATTTCCCGCTTCTGTTTCTCTGCTTCAGGAAAACAACACTCCAGCAGAGCAAGCTCTTCCAACTCCTCGCTTCTCCTTTCTAGGTCCTGCCACAGAAGGAGGCAGCTGATGGCTCTCACATGGCTTTCAGGGGAGCATTTAAGGGTCATGTGGCTGAATATACAGTTCCCAAAGAAAGAGTTGTTACTTTGAATAAAACTGCCAATGATGCCTGAAACAGTAGCTTCAAAGTAGCTTACAGGTCCCACTATGGGAGATACTATTTGCCCCGGGTGTGAGATGATACAATTCTGCATGTTTTGGCCTGAATTAGAGCAGTGATCCCACACTACACTAACTGGGGGAGGGGGGGTGGGACCATGAGGGGAGGTGGTGGCTGCAGGCCAGAATGTCCTGATGACGAGAAGGCAGGAATTGGCAAGCTAGCTCTAACCCTAAGTGTCACATGTTTTCCCTTTATGCGATAAAATGGAAGAGGCATTAAGTACTCCTATACACACCAAAGGCAACAGTGTCCCAGAAAGAATCTGTATAACTGAGTGTTTGGAAAGATGTGCTCTCCAGAGGGTTTCAGCTGAACACAGGTCAAGGGTGAACATCATGACGTTTGTTTGGAATAACAAGGTTCAGCATTCAAGCAAAATATTAGAAAAAAACATCTAATGGACAGCAAATCTTTTAAAAAACTTCTGGTTTGGTTAGTAATGAAATAAACATAGGAGATGCTGTTTTTCTTTTTTCTCCCCGAGACAGGTTTTCTCTGTGTACCAGCAGCTCTGGCTGTCCTGGAACTTGCTTTGTCGACCAGGTTGCCCTGCAGCTCAGAGATCTGCCTGGCTCTGCCTCCCAAGTGCTTGAACATGTGCACCCCCGTGCTTGGCGACGATACTGTTTTTCTTTGAGGTGGGGTCTCGATATGTAGGCTTGGCTGGCCTTGAACTTCTGTGAAAACAAGTCTACCCTGCTTCATGAGTGCTAGAATTAAAGGCATCCGCCACCTTGCCTAACACATTTGTGGTGTTTGATAGCAGAGAATGAGAAACTTCAGCATTTGGAGGTAAACAGGTCACTGGCCCGGGGTTTTCTAAGAACACAGTCTGCCGCAGAGCAATGCTTGGTTTGTGGAGGGTGTGCACCGCTCACAAGGGCCTGTGCTCCCTGGTGCAGCTTCACATCCCACAGCAAGGAGCTCACTCCTTAAGCTTGGGGAGGCGGCATGTGCTGCCGTCCCAGCTACTCAGGAGGCTGAAGCAGGGGGATCACTCCAGATTGGCGTTTGATTCTAGCTTCAGCAGCACAGCACAGTTCTGTAGAGAAAAGGAAGAAGCAGCAGCAGCGGCCATTTGTTTAGTTTTGGTGCAGTATTCAAGGGCACCACAATGATCTGAAAGCTAAGCAGATGCTTTCCCACTGTGTCGTACAAGCACATGTGAAAGCCTGTGTGCGTGCGTGTGTGCATGTGTATATACACACAAATGTATGTATGTGTGTGTACATGCAAACACAGGCCCGTGTGTCTGCACACAGGCAGTAGTTAACAGTAGGTGTTCTTCCTTGGTCCCTCTCCTTTATGTTCTGAGGCAGGACCTCTCTCTAAAATGAAAGCCTGTCAGTTTGACTAGGCGGGCTGGCCATGCACTTCAGGAATCCACTTGCCTCAGCCCCTCAGTGCTGGAGCCATAAGCAGCCAGGTCACCTGGATTTTCATGGGGAGCTTATAGCCCATGCTTTCAAGGTGGACATTTTCCCACGGGAGCCATCTCCCAGCCCTGTGTCACTGTCCCCCCATTTCAGTAATCTACCTGTACAGGGTGAGCTTTCTCTCATATGCTTCTGCTGAAACACACGACAAAATGCTGGCGTTAACCTAGGAACACTGGTGTCCTCGGTTAAGCTGGATGTAAAGAGATTTTAAAGACATGGCCAACGGCCAGGTAGGGTGGCCTGTGCCTTTAATCCCGCACTTGAGAGGCACAGGCAGACATATCTCTGAGTCTGAGGCCAGCCTGGTCTACACAGAGTTGCATAACAGCCAGCACTGCATAGACCCTGTTTTAAGAAAGGAAAATGGCAGGGGGGTGGCAGCACATGCCTTTAATTCTCGCACTCAGGAGGCAGAGACAGGCAGATCTGTGCGTTTGGAGCCAGCCTGGTCTACAGAGAGAGTTCCAGGACAAGCAGAGCTACACTGAGAAACCCTGTGTGAAAAAGTAAGTCAAACGAGCGAGCAAACCAATGATGTTCACTTCTCTACCTGAAAACACGTGTAAGGGGATGCCCCACATGCAGTGAATGCAGGGCTGGGCACACTGCAGCCCCAGGTGCAGGAGTGGGTAGCAGCCCAGCTGACACTCATACTTATTTACTTTCTTTTCCAGCAGATTCCACTTTTCTCTCTCAATCCGTTGTTTTTCTAGCCTTTCCTGCTCTTCCTTTTCATATTTCAGTCGAGCCTCCTCTGAAGAACCAAAGAGAAATCAGGAGTCAGCTGCAGGGAATCAGTCACAGTGTTTTACATTCTTGGAGTTCCTCTGAGTACTTCTAACACAGAGCCGAACCTTTTATGGAGGTCACAGCCTCGACTGTGTGGCAGAGAAGAGAAAATGTTCACTTTCCAGCCCAGGAACCCAGGAGTGAAATCCATTGCATCCTTGTATGAAAGCAGCCCTTTGAGAGCAGTGCTCTGAACACTAAATACTCATCAGCGTAAAAGTGAACATGACTCAGCCTCTGATCCACATGGTAACTCCACTCGCAGGGATGCCCTCTCCTTGCCTCCAAGAGGACCTGACACACATGGTGTGCAGACATAGGTACAAGCAAACACGCAATCACATAAAATGAAAGCAGACCTAAAGAATTGCATGGAGAGTGGGCTGGTGCAATGGCTCACCCAATAAAGGTTCTTGCAGTCAAGTCAACCTGACACCCACACTGTGGAAGGAGAGAACAGCAAGTTCTTAACCTTAAGCTTCTCCTTCTCTCACTATTTAAAATAAAACATGAAATATCGACTCCAGAGAGCTGCTCAGCAGTTAGGAGCATTAGCTGCTCCTGCAGAGGCCCTGGGCTCCATTCCCATGACCTACATGGCAGTTCACAGTCATCTGTATGGGCTCCAGGGGGCCCAGTGCTCTCTTCTGACCTCATGGGCACTGTATGTGTGGTGCACAGACACAGACGCAGGATGTGAAAATTAATACATCCGAGTTTATAAATCCTATGCCCAAGAGTTAGATCCTGGGATTTTCTCATTTCCAGTATTTAAAACGACCAACAAAGGCCATGGGGATGGCTCAGAAGGCAAAGGCAGGACCCTGAGCCATCTAATGAACCACATTTGCCTCCCAGATCCCACCTGTGAAGGAAAGGACTCCCAGGCGTTGTCTTCTGACTTCTGCATGCATGGCAAAGTATGAGTGTCCCTCAGTAAATAAACAAACCTATAAAGGTCAGTTAGCAAACAACACAATGTGCTTTATTACTCACAAAGGGCAAATATACGGTAAAAGAGATGGAGTCCTTAGCAACCCTGACATCAATCTGCAGACAGAGTCTAACAGCTGTAACTCCACGCATGCGGTCTTTAAAAACACCAATAATTTAATTTTCCAATACTTATGATGACTGGTCAATATTAATGAATGGGATTTCCAGTTTAACGAGCAAAGAGATAATGTTAAACATTGAGAAACTGGGCTCGCACTGTTTCTAAAAGCAGGCACTATTCTTGCAGAGGACCCACCTAAATTTAGTTCTTAGCACCCACATCATGAAGTTCACAACTTCCTGTACCCAGATTCAGAGGGATCTAACACCTCTGGCCCGGGGACACCTCAATTCACTTGTGCATACCCATGTTCAGACACACATACACATAGCATGAGTCTTTAAAAAAAAAAAAAACCCTCAGGGTTAAAAAAAACAAGTTAGGCTGTTGTATGTAGCTTCTGCTAGTGTGTACTTCTCACTGCTAATAAATTTTAGGTTCAGGATTCTTACCACACAGTCTGAACCAATGTGCCCATTTTTTATCAGTAGATTATAAACACTTTAAGGCAAGCCAGACAAAACGAGCAGACAAAAACATGGGCTGATCACCTGAATTTGAATTTCTGAGAAGCAATGTTTTTTTGGGTTTTTTTTTGGGGGGGGGGGTTTGTTGTTGTTAATTTAAATAGGGCCCAAATATTGTATGGGGCAAAACATCAAAAGATCAGCTGTTTGTCAGAAGTGGAATTGGACTAGTTCTGAACTCTGTCTGGTAGCATGCTCAGATGTTTCTGTGTGCACTGGTAGTCTATGCTCTGAGTAGTGGGAATCCTTGATAAAACTAAAGCCTGTGGAGAACGCCAAGTGGCTGTGTGGGGGCCAACCCCTGGCTAATGCTCCGCTGTGCTGGGAGATCCGGAGTGCAGTACCTTCCTCCTTCAGGCGTTTCTCCTCCTCCTCCTGCAGCAGACGCAATCGCTCAGCTTTGGTTATCTTTTTCTTAGTGGGAGCCTTAACAAAGACCACACATTAAAGAGGCTGTCAGCACATTCCCACGGGACTTAGAATGCTTCCCTTCAATCAGCAGTCACTCTCAAGCTGCTGGAGAGATGGCTGGGAGGGGAGTGAACTTTTGCTCTTCCCAGGGCCCAGGTCAAGCAGTTCAACCCCCTGTAATTCCAGTTCCAGGGGATTCAATGCCTTCCTCTGGCTTCTTCAGGCACTCGTGGTGCAGATAAAATTGCACAGGTCTGCACTAGGATACACACATTTTAAAGATAAATCTTAAAAAATAAGGGGTTGGGGATTTAGCTCAGTGGTAGAGTGCTTGCCTAGCAAGTGCAAGGCCCTGGGTTCGGTCCCCAGCTCCGAAAAAAAGAAACAAAAATAGCAATTACGAAAATAATTATTGATTTTTATGAAACCAATTTTTATGTACAGTAGTTCAATAGCCAAGGCAGCTAGTTTGTGTCAGCATGAATTCATTGGCTTCCACACAGTTATTCAACAAACATTAATTCAATTCCCGTAATAGATCAGGCATGGTACTTAATGCTATAGATACAAAAATGAAGGTGACATGGGCTGGAGAAGACAACGCAGTGTGGAGGATCTGCCTGCTGTACACAAGGCCCCAGGTCAGTCCCCAGATGACACGCTCCTGGTCATAAGTCGCCCACAGGCTGAAAATAATTACCAGGCCAGCGAGGTGGCTCAACAGGTAAAGGCGCCCACTGCCAAGCCTGACAGTCTCAGTTCAATCTCCAGGACTCACACGGTAGGAAGAGAGAACAGATTCCTGTGAGTGATCCTCTGACTACCACATGTGTGTCTTGGCATGTCTGTTCAAACTCAAACATGTACATATGCAACATGATCCAGAACTTATATCTGAGGCACATTTTCATATGCGTTGAGAACCCACCGAGTGGACAGCGAATCCTTAGCATGCCCTGGGCACTAGACCCTGTGAAAGCCAAAGTTCCATACTCAACACCGTACATAAAGTCAGCACATTTGCAGGCAGGCAGCCTGTGTGTCCTCTCCTACTCGTTAAACTGCATCATTCCAGATCTCAGCAGCTGCCATATACACTGCCCAGGAACTGCTCCACATGAAAGTCTGGCACACTCACTGCAGTTGCGATTTCGCACATCTTTGTCAGCCAAGCCTTCCAGAGTGTTTCCTCTGGTTTTCAGAGACACAGAGCATGCTCCGTATTGCTACATTTAAAACCGTGTATGTGTGTGAGTGTTTGCCTGAATGTATGCCTGCTGCTCACAGACGTCACATCCCCTAGAACGAGGGTGACACGATTGAGAGTCACATACCCCCTATGTCCAAGATGTCTTCTTCCCCTCTTTGCTTTGTAGATTGATAACTTCAAAGTAGACATTTTAATCTCCTAATTACAGGCCATATTTAGTCTACCAACAGATTCTGTCTTACTTGAAAAAAATTCTTTCTTTTTTTTAATATTAGTTCTTAAGTGTGCCACCGTATCTCACACCTGAAATCCCAGCTGCAATGGAGGCTGAAGTAGGGAGATCATGACCTCCAATTTCTACCCTGTACAAACAGGGTAGAAACCACAAGTGTGTGCTAGCTTGAAGGTCCTATTTTAGTCACAACAGGTCTGTAACTATGGTGTATGTTTATCTGAAATAAATAAAAAGTAGGGCTAACCCAACATATTCTACAGTGGAAAACTAAAGCCTCCAAACCAGACACAGGTCAGAACTAAAAGTGATTAATTACTAGAAATATCATTAAATGGGAAACACATTTGTAGTCATGAAGAATTATCCAATGATGTAAATAATATTATTATCTAAAAGGTGAGGTAGTAAATTCAGTAAACTACAACTAAATAGAAAATTATCACAAAGTTCCATAAGACATTCATCAGTACAGTATGTTCATAAAACTATTTATTTTGAAAACATAATTTCTACATACCTTTTTTTGTTTGGGACCCTAAAAAGTTGGAAAACAAAAAGAATTGACACATTTTAAAGAGAATTCAGATACTTTCAACAAAGCATCACAAAATACATTAATTAGGAGAAGCTAGAGAAGTGCCCCAGGGAATTTTCTTTGGGCCTCCCCTGCAACTTTTCTGTGACTCTTTGGCTAACATAAATTGAAAAGCTACCGTAAAAAGAAGCCAGAACAAACTAAAAGCACAAGCAAGAAAGCCCACAAGATTTCTTGGGAAGCACCTTTTTGAGGTAGTCGATACTATTTCCCATGTCAAAGAGTCTATAAAAAGAGAGCCAGTTAAAAAAGGACTGGTTGAAAAGATCCCCCAATCTCCTTACTGACACTTTGCTATTGGTACTATTTCAAATTTGCAGATGTGGTGGCTGTCTCAAAGAAACCTTTTTATTACGTAAGACTGATAGTTTTTGTTTATGGGGAGGAAATCAGTGATTTTCAAGTTTGCCAATTCATGTGAAGACTGTCCAGCCACATGTTTTAAAGTCAGCCTGTTCCTTTTGGAAAGCTCCGTACTTCAATTCTGACTTACAGTTCCAGGTTGGTCTCTGTAATACTACTCATAAATTCCTGAGCAGTCCTGCGTGCCTATCAGCTTTCTGGTGAATTTATGAGGGACTGTGTGGAGTATAAATTATACATTTTACATATCTGAAGAGCACATAGGAAAGGCTGGTTCAAGCCACAGAAGCACCTCCAAGATGCCAGTACCAAAGTTGGCACACAGTAGCCCAGGTTTAGACGGCATCTTCCAGGAAGGGCACACATTTCAGAAATTCTCTCTGTGGCTTTTCATCGGGGAGAGAGTGACAAGGGAGGCTTTGCTCTCATGTGATTTTTACAAATGGTTTTTATCCTGGCTACAGAATTCCCTGACACAATTGTTAACACATTTCCATCTTGAAACAAACACTCTATGGCAGACTATGTAAATATCCCTCTCAAATAGCATATCCTAAAGTGATGGGCACATTTTTATCCCTCACTAGTATTTCTAACTTGAAACAGGTTTGGCAAAGTCCCACCTTTATCCTTCATAAAAGCCATCGTAGTAAAACTTCTCAACACTCACGCAGCAAAGGGTGTCCTGACAAGCTTTTGGAGAAATGTGTCCTCCTAGACTTAGTGTGGTGGCTCCCCTTCCTGTATTATACTTTCTTAGGCTGAGGGGTTGAATTATGCACTTTCAAATTCATAGACTAAAATCTTAAGTCCTTGGGTGTTAGCATTTGACCTGCTTAGAGAAACGGTCCGTGATTATTTCACCAAATTAAGATAACCTGATATTGGAACTGGGTGGGCCTCCCGGCTCAATATGCCTGGTACAGGTTACAAAGAGGAATCTTGGAATCAGACCCTCATGAAGAAGAAAATAAACATTGTGTGTGGGGGGATGGGGTGGGGATGAGCTTATACTGCTACACACTAAAGGACTATTCGAAATAGAAGAGACACCTGAATATCTCCCCCTCCCCCGTGCTGACACCCGAACCCAGATGTTCAGTCTCCAGAGTGGTGATGTAGGCAGTTTCTACTGTTTAAGCAACCTTGTTTATGGTACTTTGTTTCCTGGAAGCGCCATGATACAGTAGGTTTTAAGTTGTGACCTGGAATCTACATTTTAAATAAATCCCCCAAGTGGCTTGGAAGTCTGAGAAACAGACTATGCAGATGGGGTGGGGTGGGGTGATTAAATCCACCTTTCGATGGAGCTAACAAGTGCTTGTTCTTGTAATTTGCCAGCAGTCTTAACTTGGCTGATGGCCCACTGGGGGTCTTGCCAGGGGAGTCCTCTATTACCCATTTCTTCCCGCCACTTACAGAAAGTACATATTTATATTTTAAAGGAGGTTGAAAAGCACCACTCTTTGCTTCTCTCCCCACCCTTAATAGCTTGTTTACTCCGCTTTAGACACACCAGCCGTTACCATGGTAAAGCTTGTGGTAGTTACGCTGCTAAATTGACTGCCCCCGGAGGGCTGTCATATTCTCCTTTGTGCCTCTGGTTTCCAGCCAGCAAACACAAAGAAGGTACTCTGAATTTCCCCACAACGAGTGCATTACGTAATCAGTAATTGTATTCTCCGTGTTCACTGAGTGTGATAATAGATGATGTCTTGATGGAGACTGGGAAACAACATACGACATTAGCTCCGTATTGTTCTGCCTCCTTCGTGAAAACGTGAGAGTTGGAATGAAAAACATTTCTGACAAGTTGCAGTCAGAGCAAAAGTGGGAACGTACATCACCGGAAGTTAGTAAAGTTTAGTTACTGGAGATCTGGATCTCGCCACCTCTGGTTCGCACTGCGCCGGTCTGCCTATCCCCCCTTGGCAGCGCTGAAGCGGAATCCGTACTTCCCCCTTCCCATCTCCCTCACTTTCCTGGCTTACCATGAGAGAAGAAGGACCTTTGCCTAGGGAAAAGTGAACTCTGCAGAGCCGAAACGCTCACGGTTGTCAGGACGACAAGCCACGCCCACTCGCCATCCCTTGCGCTTTGCGAAGGTCGGTCTGCGCAGTCGCACTGTAGTCTTCCGGTGAGTCCTTCCTAAGTGGCGGACTCTTTACACAAGCCATACCTCCCACACAAGGTGAGTCCACACCACTGCTTTAACCTAATCCCGCCCACTTCCGCCTGATGCCCCGCCCCAGCAAAGCGGCCCTGTGCTCCACACACTTCTGCCCCTAGACCCTCTCTAGCCCCACCCCCAGCTCCCAGCTCCGCCTACTTCCGGCAGACGGCCGGCCCCCTCCAAGGACTACTGCTGTCAGAGCATTTACGGCCGTGCCGCCGTAAAGCGCTGGAGTGTGACAGTCTGAGCAACCTGTCTTCGGAACCCCAGACCTGCTGGTGGTGAAGTATGCCTTAGGAGAGGGCTGCCGGGCGCGGGAGCAGAGCTCATTCTCACATTGTCGCGCAGGCTGACCTGGAACTCGCGGGCCTTCCTCACCTTCCTCCTGAGAGCTGGGGTTATAGCCGAGGGCCGCCGCACCCGGCTTTGTAAAGGGGTTTCTCTTTCGTTTCTAAAGCGTCAGGGCGAGCCCTTCACGGGGGATCTGGGGAAGGAATGGCGCCAGCTCAGGGCTAGGTGAAACCATTGGTTCTGGGCGGGCCCTCCTAGGGGGTCATCTGGCCACTTAGGCTCGGAAGGCGAGCTCCAAGAGGGTCTTTACCATAAGATTAAAAGTAGTACAGATTCTTCACTAATAGTGGTGGTTTAGTTTCTATGCAAAACATTCGCTAGTTTCCTCAAAAGCTGCACACACATTAGTTTAAAGTGACCTGTAAGGAACCAGCAAGCCATTGTTGTCCCAAGGTCACCGAGTGCTGTACTGTTGAAGCAGCCTTCAGCCCCTCCTCATATGAAGAAAAGACACTAACGCTGTATCAGTTCTTTAACCCAGCCCCAGCTTACGACCTGTCTAACCCATTACTTGTTATAGCTCGTGCCTGTTTCCAATTTAATGTTCTATCCCTTACACACTTAACTAGATGTTCTGTTCAGTAGTGCTGACAGCTAGTTTTTGTGGGTTAAAGTCATTGGTTGCACAACATTTAAAACTTTACTGCCCTCCGAACCTTGGTAATGAGATAACAACTTACCATGTGCTGCATATGATTCAAATCTGGTTTATCATAGTTGTTGAGTGTGGAAGTTAGCCTTTGTTTTGAATTATTCAACAAAGCAACTACTGGTGTTTAGTGACAGAAAACCTCAGTTTGAACTAGGATGTGGTATGGAAGTATAGTAATTAACATGGTGACTTTGAAGGAAAGGCCTCACTCATCCTCACCCGTCTGTCACTATCAACTTCTCTCCTAAGGAAAAGAAAAACTAATAGAGTCAGATACCAAGGGGCAAGACTTTGCTTTCTTGATCTTCCATGTCCTCTGGCCTCTGTGCAGGAACTGCGATGGTAGGAGGGCTGCTTTCTGGTGTCTCTTCACCTCCACACAGGGTTGAACTGGCCCCTCTCCTTCCATGTCCTTGTACCTCTCTGGTCACACCACCTCTGGTACTGGGAAATTTGATGGGACAGTGGTCCCAGGGCAGTCTGAAGAATACTAGGTCTAGGCCACAAGACCACTGAAACAATACACTGCCTTTCTGTCTCATTTCCTTCAGCTTTTTTTGTCACTTGAACATCATGGAGCATAACATTAGGCATCAAGCCCTTCTATCAGAAAATAATAGTGTCCTACTAAAGTGACAACCCCATCATTCCTTTAGTCAAAGTCCCCAGGGAGAGAAGGAATAGGACTCCTCCTTGCTCATACCCATGGTCTTGGAAGAACCGATGACTTTGAGTCATGCAGTCATCCAACTTTGGTAACTTCTAGGACTTCATGCAGGTCTCTGCAGCATTTAAGTTGTTTCCTAGTTTGCAAACTAAAGGTTTTCCTCTTTAGCAAAGATAAACTAAAACTTCCTGAATCAACTTTTATGATAAATTAACATTAAAAGTCTGACAATACTATCTGCATGGGGGTAGAGGTAGGCCAATCCTTTATTCATAATTTGTGGGGAAAGCTATTGGGAAGGAGAACTAAGCCAGGTCTCTAAAACCTTTCACAAGTTACAAATGCCAAATTTTATCTATATTATTTTAAACCACATAGTTTTAAGTCATTCTTCAATAAGGTAGACCATCCTGGTAATGGCTCCCCCATTGTTAATTCACACCAGTCTCTTTACCTACCAGTATTACATTAAATCTTCAGAAAAACAAAACATTAAAAAGAGGAAGATGATTATGGCAGTAAGACTTTAGACCCTGGAGAGCATGGGTGACTGACTCAACCCTAGAAACCTCAGTGGACACATCATTCAAGAGGAAACAAGAAGAATCAACAGGATCTACATGCTCTGACACTAACTGAACACCAGTCACCACAGTTATTAGTACTAGTGACAGGGCGTCTTCCCCTGCCTCAGCTTCCACCTAGCTCAACACCATAATTTTTGGATGAATATGAGGCTACAGTTTTGAGAATCTTCATTTTCTGCTAATTAATTTTAAATAACCCTTAATTCATCTTTTTAAAAAATCTTTGAAAATTTGTTTTTCCAGAATAATTCAGTCCAAAAGATGTTAGATGGCTTTAAGCAATGGCGGCAGCAGCCAGAGAAGGGACAGAACAAAGGGCTAGGATCCCTTAAGAATTCAAAACAAGGGACACAGCTCTCAGGTAAAAGGGGTTTGTACACAGCAGCCTAGCACAACAGGACACTGATTGGGTAGAGAGGGTGGTGGTACATGTTGTTAGAGGTAGGACAGGGTGAGCTTTCCAGGAACAAGGAGGGGGATCTGGGAAGGGAGTGTGCCAAGTGGTGACAGTGATAAGAATTTGGTTCTAGTAGGTGGAGAAGTGATGATCCAAAAAAGTTAATTATTGAGGACAATGGGAACCAGCTTCTTAACTGTTGGACATGAGTTTTAAAATTACTGACAGGAAGCTAAAATGAAAATAAATCCTGTAATAAAGGAACTAGCTGTTACCAGATTACGTAAAGGTCACTATAAAAACCACACACGTGCACACCGCACTCAAGTCTACAGGTGCACACCTTTCCTAGGTATTTAGGAGTCCCAAATGGACAGTTCCCATTGTAGTACTTCTATGGCATTTCTCAACCCCTGGGTCACTACCCCTTTGGGGGGTGGGGGGGTGGGGGCCAAAGGATCCTCAAAGGGGTGGCCTATGACCATCTGCTTATCAGATATTCATGGTTAAGAACAGTACCAACACTACAGTTACAAAGTAACAATGAGATAATTGTATGGTTGGGGAGTCACTACACCTTGAGGAACTGTATTAAGGGGTCACAGCACTAACAAGGTTGAAAAATAATCTTCTAGTACATCTTACTTCCTAAAATATCCCACCCATGTGGTGGTTCATAAATCCACTACATGAACTAGGTTCTTGGGAAGAGTCTCACAGAGGAGGATCATGGCAAGCACTTTAATCAGGTGCTCAGAACTCTCATCAGCCATAAGGGATAGAACACAGTGGGAATGCTGTTTCTAGGTTTGGTCTAATGGGGCCTTTCCCAAGCTCCCCCTTGGCAGCTAAAGCACCTACTCATGAACGCGTGGTCAGCAGCATGGATGCTGTCTGCTGCCAGCTGAACCTTTCCAAGCTCTCCCTTTACCCTCTGCCCATTACTGTACACTCTCCTTAAGGGCCAGCCTTTTTAATCTTCCAAGCCAATTTGTTTTAGTTTTTAACGTCCCTCTGAAAATACTCTTCTAGATTTGAACTCTTACTCTTCCAAATAATCAAGCCTTTAGAGCAGGGTAGACAGCTTTACTTTTGGTAAGGAAAACAGGTTTAGAAAAGTGGTGTTACCTCAGTGCCTCAATATAAAAGCTCTCAGCACAAATTACCATTTTGGGGGATAAGAGGTCTTACTGGTAAAGCACTTGCACAAACAAGAGGATCGTGTAGACCTTCAAGTTTGTAATCCCAGTGTGCACACACAGAAATGAGAGGTAGAGGGGAATCCTTAAACCAAGTGCCAGCTATTTGAAGCAACAACTGAGACCATCTCAGATTCTGTGGAAAGGACGGACATCTGAGGTCATGGCCTCCACATATACTGTGGCAAGTGAATGTCTGCACACAAAATGAAAAACCAGCTTACCATTTCACCAATGGTAAGATCTTTGATTCTTTAAGATTACAATGCAGTTATTTGCAAAAAAGAAAAAAAATCTTCCTTTTCTCTAGGTATGTCATGTATAAAAGTGGATTAATTCCATATAAGTGAAAATGGCCAATTCTTTACGAGGAGAAGTACTGACTCTTTATAAAAATGTAAGTAATTTATACTGCCAACTTTATAAATGTTATTATCTAACATGGATTGCTTAGAAACACATCTTTCTTGTTTAAAGCTGCTGTATCTTGGACGGGACTATCCAAAAGGAGCAGACTATTTTAAAAGGCGTTTGAAGAATGTTTTCCTTAAAAACAAGGATGTGAAGGACCCAGAGAAGATCAAAGAACTCATTGCACGAGGAGAATTTGTAATGAAGGAGCTAGAGGCCTTATATTTCCTTAGGAAATACAGAGCTATGAAGCAACGTTACTATTCAGATACCAAAAACTGACCAATCACTGCCACCGGCCTAGCTGACAATCAGTGCCAGCTGTTTGCCTGTACCAATTATTATACAATAATTCAGTTTAAAAGGGCAAGATACATGTTTTTTTTTTAAAGTTTCCCTATTGTACTAATATAGGTTTCAACCCTATTGATACTGAGAGCTTTGCCCATAATCCTTTATTATTGAAATAGTAACATTAGCACCTTTCAGGAGAATACAATTTTGAAAGAAAATACATCTAATTTTTTAACATATTATAGCCAAGTATTCTATTTCTTCATTTACTGATGAGATTGTCATTAGCAAATGGTGTCTGATAGGCCTGCCTGCCCTTTAGTTTGTGGAGTGTCTTTGTTTTTGGTTTTGTTACTCCATCTAGTATACTGAAGTGCATTTTCAAGGCTCTCTACAGACACCTCAAAATGATTTGAATGCAGTTACCAAAATGAGACATGTGAAGGTGGCTTCGATCTTGAGCTGCCAAGCAGAAAACTAGCATTATGTAGTTATTATTCCCATTACCCTTTGTGCTGCTGGCCTGCCTTAGGTTCCTAATCTGCTTCAACTGGCCTCCATGTAGAGTGGTAATGCTCCTCTATCTGTGCCATTAAAGCTGGTGCATTCTGTGCAGTGGTTAAGAGCACTGACTGCTCTTCCAGAGGTTCCAAGTTCAATTCTCAGCAACCACATGGTGACTCACAACCGTCTGTAATGGGATCTGATGTCCTCTTCTTCTGGTGTGTCTGAAGACAGTTACAGTGTACTCATATAAATAAAATACAAAAATAAACCTTAAAATCTTAAAGGAGTCTGTATCAACTACCATACAGACATTTCAACTTTCCATCAAGAAATACCTATAGTCAGGATGGGGTTCAGCATGAAGGACTTGCCTAACAAACATGTGAAGCTCTAAATCTGAGCTTTAACCACAATTAAAACTACATAATTACACACTTCATAGTCACCATAACTATTTTTATTACATTACAATGATTAGGAGCAGTACGGTTCATGACAAAAATATTACAAATTTCAGATCACTTCACAGCACGTACTCCTATAAACATTTAAAAGTTAATTTTAATTAAGAGTGGTCACTTTTAAGTTTAATGTTTGATATGACCAACATTCCCTAGGTCAGAGCAACCAAAGGATGGAAAACAACTGGATCACACTGCATATGTCCCAAACAAACAAACAAACAAACAAACAAACAAAACAAGAAAGAAAAGGAAGGAAGGAAGGAAAGCACAATGTACAAAATGTGCATGTTTCAGTTTACACTATACAAAAATAGTTAAAATACATTCCAGGTAAACATGTTACATTAAGAAATAGCACTAGTAAGAAATTGGCACTCAAATAAAAATGCAGACGTGTTTTCAACATTGAAGACATGAGACAGTGGAATTGGGGGACCAGGAGATAAAACAGCACATAGCCCACTCAGCTGGCTGGAGTTGAGTCTGAAACTGGCATTTCTGCAGAACTTCATTTTTCCCAGATTCATCTAAAATGCCTACCACCATCCCAAACAGGCACTTCAAACTATTGAACTAAACCACAAATCTGAATCTAATTAATAACTATTCTTTGAAAACGAATGTACTTCTTTAGAAATAAGTTTTCATGTTTTGACAATTTACAGCTATTGGGTATATCTGTTCAATTTTTCAATGCAGAATTCATGCTACGCAGTATTACACAGAAGTTCTTAAGTATAAATTCACCTTTAAATAACTTTGGGGTTTTAAAAAAATGACTACACAATTATCAAGAAATCACTACTTTCAACAAATGGAAATCAGTTAAATTTTTATTGCCTACAAAAAAATCCCTTCATATATATGTATACACACACATATTTGTATACACACACATATATATGTATACACACGTATATATGCTATATGTACGCACACATATATGTATATATTATTGTTTGGGGAAAAGGAAAAATTTAGTGGGATAAAAATGAGATGAATTTGTGCAAACTGTTCCTGACATGCCTCACAGAACTTGTATGTATGTTAGGACGAAATTGTGCAATGGTGGCAAAGGTCTTGATAACCTATAAAAGTTAGGATCTAAATTCCTATGCAGTGTGACTCAGTCAGTAGAGCCTAGAATTCCCTAATGAAAATATTTACTCAAATTGTATTTGCCTGCTATAGTCTTCCCACAAACATGTTAATGCCTATGACTGTAACTTAGCATTGGTTTTCAACTTCAACAAGGACTTTAAGGCTGCAGTAATTAGGTAACATGATTGTTTCTAGGCTTCTTTCCCTTTTAATAAAAAACAGCAACAACAACAACAACAACAAAAAAAAAACAAACAAAAAACTCTACAAAACCCTTCAGTTAACCAAAGTGTGACACAATTCAGAATTTACATAGTGATAATTACCACTACTTTACCACATTGCCCAGAAACACTGAACCTATCTGAGTACACACTGCAGCTCTTGAAGGACCCATGTTCCTCTCTATAGAAATGAGAGGTATATACTAACTGCATTATAAGATTTAAAGTCCACCCAAAGAATGTTCTATGAACACGTACAGTTTAGAACATTTCAAAAAAGTAGATTAGGGAATTTCTGTTCCTTTAGAAAAAGGAAATAATTAATAATTAATAAAGAAGGTTGATTAAAAAGTTGCATTGGACTCACAGCAAAAATTCTT
Source organism: Rattus norvegicus (assembly GCF_021556685.1). Classification (NCBI taxonomy): domain Eukaryota; kingdom Metazoa; phylum Chordata; class Mammalia; order Rodentia; family Muridae; genus Rattus; species Rattus norvegicus. The sequence goes on from NC_141537.1 coordinate 180,285,600, forward strand.
ACTGAACTGGGGAAAATTGTAGGAACCCAAACCCTCTCCGCAGAATTAAAATCATGTATTTCATTATTTCTAAGTCATGCCATAGGCCTTACTTAGTAGTAGTATAGATCATGCTACATACCACTGGCCAAGGTTTGTGTCCCTTCTTTGGGATACCACACCCCCACCCCAGTGCCTAGTCTAATGCCCAGAATATGAAAAGCACTGAATGCTGAGTAAAATAAATTCTAGTTTTAAAAAAAAGAGAGCTTCATGATACAAACTTTGAAGTATTTTTCACTGTTAGACTGTATTTATTAAAACAATAGACTATCACCAGGATGATGGCCAGATGAAGATTGAGCTCCCCTTCCACTGGACTGTGTTCTGTGTGTTCACACTAAAGTTTAATATTCCTACTGAGGCACTGTGGACTGGGCAGCAGGAATGATGTCCAAAGGACCGAGACTGAACTGCTGGAGTGGCCCTGAAAACCAGCTATTAACTCAAATCCCACTACAGTGCCTGTTATTTTAAGTCCTAGGGAAGAACGCCACAGGGCAGCTTTGATGCACCGATCTGAAGAGTTCATGAAATTGTCCATAGCAGAACAAAGTTTAAAGTGAGGGGGAAATTATTAAAACTACGCTAAGTCATGGACGTGGGAAACAGGCTGAAAGCCAGTATAATGTTGGAGGGAGTCCTGAAATTGGAGAATGGATACTGGAATATACATTGTACCTCTTGCACAATTTGCCTAAGACTGGCAGTGAAGGTATTAATCCATGTAAAACAGTTACAGACCGTGCTGAGCTTGAGAACTGGTGTGTCAGCATGTAAACTGACTATGTCACACAGCTGTGAAGTTAGTTCTTTGAGATGATTCAACACTAAGCAGACAGTGATTTGCTTAAAATCAGACTTCTAAAAACAGATATCCAGTCCTCATAGTCCAGTGATATTTCCATCTCATTTCAAATTACTTGAAGGAATGCTTTAAGTGCATTCAAGAGATTCTTTTTCCTGTTATCTATTCTTAAAGCATAGGATAATTTTAAACACCTATCAGATTTGGGAAGTACTTAGGAAATGTTTGTTCATCTAGAATTCAGAGACTAGTCAAACTTGCATTGAAAACTTGCATTTTCAAACTTTCTCACTTCGTTGTTTTAAAGATTTACTCTGCTTGTAGTCTCCTACCCCAAAATCTCAACCTTGAAGCGAACATCGAAATGTATTTTAAATTGTTTTTTATTATTATTATTATAAACAAAAGAACTTTCTTGATTTGTCAGTAGGACTGTTACATGGTGAGAATGCATTGTACTAAGCCATCAAACTCTCTTCCCTCTCCCCCAGGTACCAAACAATGCATGGCCAACACTGAATGCAGCAGCGCTACAAAACCAGTAGCATTCATCACATGTAACAGATACACATTACATTTTCATTACATGTTCATGTAAGGCCCAACCCTGCAACTCTGGTCTCCTTAACATCCACTAAGCTACAACTGTCTCAAATCATCTTCAGCTTCACAACCATTAAGACTACTTTCAACAACACAATTCAAATAAGACTTGAAAGTTAGGATAGAACAATCTGACAAAGGGGAATTGTACTTAATTCTTATGAGAACTGTTTATATATGTTACAGTTTGAGTTATTACAAAAATTTAGTAGCATGTAAATATAGCCCAAATGGTTACTATTTCATACTGGGTCTGCCTTACCAGGAAAAGCTATTATAGGAATCTTACAGTAACTTAGCTAACATGGAAACTGAATGGATTTCAACATTTCCCATTGCTTTTTTTTTTTTTTCATTTTTTCCCCTTTTCTAGAAAAAATATACTATTTGGGGGAGTGAGCAAGATTACTAGCAGTGGAAAGCTAGAGAAAGCCTTTATGAACAGTCTAACTACACTTATGAAGGATGATAAATTCTAGGACATGCTGGAAGTGAATCAAAGGGAAGCCCATAAATCCATAATCCCTTAGTCTTAGGAGAACCAACCACAAGGTCTCAAGTGAAGCTGTAATTACTAATGAATCCATTTGATGACTACGTGGAACACAGAGTAGGGATGGTTCAAAAGCTTCATTATTCTGGTTCACACCAATGTTCACAGTTGGTAGAGAACTAGCAAGGAATCAACTGCATGCACCAAACCCCAAGACAGAGTCTCAGGTCTTTAGTCTCTTCCACAGGCATTGCTAGTTTAAGTCCAAAACCCAGGGAATACTGGCACTTAGAGAAAAGAAGGTTTCCACTGTCCTTTTAAAATAAGCATTTAAGATAAAAGCTGACAGTTTGCACGAACAGAAAAAAAAAGATTAGGTAATGCTAAAACAAATGCTAATAATTTAGTGTAATGTACAAAAATCACACTTTACTTAAGTGTGCCTTAAGAAAGAGTACAAACTATTCACATGACTATACACCTTGTCCTTGACTTCTTCTTCTTCTTTTTCCCATCTTTGCTCATCTTTTCTTTATGTTTTCGAATTTCTCGGACTAATGTATAGAAGGCATCGTCAACACCCTGAAATATATAAAAAGAAGTATATTAAAACATGTTAATACATGATGGCTTGATGTGCTCATTCGCTGTTAATGGGAGCTTGAGTTCGCACAGAGTAGCTCTGTTTCGTGCTGCTGTTCTGGCAGCTGAACGGGCTTAAGGATTCTTTAGGATATATCTCTTCGTGGATATTATGACATTTAAAAATTTTTAAATTATTTAAGTTTAAATTATTTAAATTTAGGTATTAGAATACCTAACAAAATACCTGACATTTAGTAATTTCAAAATAATAATTACTGTATACTTTCTTTTGTTAGTCTTTCTTTTAAAGCAAAATATCTGACATTTAAAACAACTTTATTTTGTGGTATAAGTGTTTTGCCTACATGTATGTCTGTGCACCACGTGAGTACAGTGCATAACGGCGGCCAGAACAAAACATTAGATCTCCAGGGACAGGAGTTATTGACAACTGTTAGCTGGATGCTGGGTGCTCTTAACCACTGAGCCATTTCCCAGCTCTGGGACACTGATATTTTAAATAGAAACCCCTGGCTTTCACAGCAGGCAATCTAATAGATAAGTTTAACAAATGACTTTTCCCCCAAAAGGGCTTGATTTCTACTAATTTTTCTCTACTAGCAAACTTAGTCACTTAACTCCCCATGCCTACCTCCATGTTTGGTAGATGTGCCTTCGTATATATACAAATTAATTGTCCCCCAAGTTTCTGGACTATAGACAGACAGTAAGCCACGTTGTCTGTAAGATACTGGTGTCTTAAAAGCTATGATGCCCTGACCTCTGGTGATAAGCAAACTATCTGACTGGAGGTGTACTTGTAATAAGATAAATTTCTCTTATTACCATTTTACTGTTTAGCTATTCGATATTTGTCATATAAATACCTGTCTTCAAAGACCATTCAACATCAGTCATTAAGCCCTGTATCTATGTGTCATTAAAGCAAAATACCTAAACAAGTTGTGACTAAAACTAACTCAGTCAGAGTAATTCCCAACTTCCTAGACCCTGGCGTGACAAGTGAGTTCTAGAAGCAAGGGCTTGAAGAACCAACTTTAGACCTCCAACCACAAGTCACACTGGAGTCAAAGTGGGCTGAAGAGAAAAGTGGCCGTGCTTTACTCTATCCGTTCATCCCGTAGGAAGCACTGAGAGAACTCTTAACCCACTAATGCTTCCACACTAGATACTAGAGGGAGTCTGGAGAACAAGTACCCAACAGATCTCAGCCACTTTAAACGTCTTCACTCTTGGAATCACCTGGTTCAGTACTATGAACTGTGAGTAACATAGTATGTATTTAAGGACCTTATGTTAAACACATAATTGACTATCTTAAGTGGCAAGATTTTTCCTTTACCATATTACTAACATATTTTGTAATCTTAATAATAATCACTTATATACTTTCTTTAAAGTTTTTACTCTTAACTCATTTTGACAACAGATCTCTAATTCAGGAAAGCATGACCAGTACTGCTGAAAATGTACAGCAGCAAAGAGGCTTGCTCACATTTAACAAATAGAATGGACAATGTCGGTGTCATCTATTTGAATATGAGTAAATAAATATATACTGCTCCAAACCCCCAATCTGCACTCACTAGTTTCGCCTCCTGAAATCCACTAACTGATACAACACAAGCAACACAATCCAGGCCTAACTAGGTTGTGAGGTCCACTCAGACAAATACAGAAGACAGACATTTCCTCAACACACTGTGAGGAACTCTTCCAATGGCATAATAAAAGCACCTGTAATTCAGCAGCACTTAGGGACTTAGGGACACAGACACTTGGAATGGGATAGTGCCTTTTATCTACATGTGTGTATGTGTCGGGGTGTGCTAGGGGACCTGTACATTTAAGTGGAGGCCAGAACAGGACACTGAGAGTCCTGCTCCCTCACTCTCCACCTTCTTCCCATGAGGCAAGTACCTCAGTGAAGCTGGAGCCAGGCTGATAACCAGTACTCCACCAGTTACTTCTGGCCCCTGCCCCAGCACTGGGGTTACAGGTGTTTTCTGGCTGGCTATTTACCTGAGTTGTAGGGACCTGAACTCAGTGTTCATGTTTATGCAGCAAGCACAAATATTCTCATTAGCATATTCACTAATGAGAACTATCTCTCAGATAGTCCCCCGAAGTGGAGTCATACCTAACTCCCTTACACACCGTGAATTCCCTTGGTCACACATTATAGTGTCTATTCTATTTCATCATCTTTTTAAAATATTACAACCATTGATTTTTCTGTTTGTATTCATGCCATGGCCCATGTATGAAGATCAGAAAACAACTTAAGGTTCTCGCCTCCCACCAAGTGGATCTGAAGGATCAAACTTAGTCCTCAGTCTTGAGAGCCATCTCACTGTCCCTTCAATCTATTTTTACAATGAAGAAAAATGCCAATGATACTAAAACAATGGTGCAGAAAAATAAAAATCCTGAGAAAGACAGCTGTAAGATGGGATATCTACAACCATTTAGAAGACAAAGAAGACAGAAGCTGACAGCATTTACACTCTTGTCAAGTTCTGACAGTATGTGAGTCTCAGCTGTGTTAATTCTAATTAATGACTTTGATGTTAGAGAAATGTCATAGCTAATGTACAAAGAGCAATGGACTCCTTGTTCTTCTGGGAACTGATTCTCATAAAGTAGCATCCCATTCTGCTAATTATTTTGTTTAGACTTACTCCTTTCCTAGAATGATGGAAAACTAATTATCAAATACACATTTTATATGTTTATCTCACTATAATTTTAAATATCTTAAAATATACTTTCCTTTATGTAGAAAGTACTATGTGCATTAACAATTACAGCAGTCACTGCTGCAAACTTCATAATTTAGACATTCAGAGCAGTGCTTCAACGTTTGCTTAAATACAATGTAAAGTGTACCAAGTCCTCAACTTATTGTTCTATTTTAAAATCATCTAAGAGTAAGGCCGTAGAAAGGGGAATAGGATTAAAATTACCACTTTAATCTGGTCAAGGCCATTACTTCAAAGTTTAATTTTCAAATTGCATTATAATGTTAAATTGTACCATGGTTTCTAAAACTAAAGTAGGGTTTTACCCAATCGTGAAAGTTTTGAGTTCATAATCCCATGAAGATCCCTGCAAGTATGGCCATTGCTTCTGCATCTACATCTCTTAGCAGTCTTAAAACACTGTGATTGCTTCTTGTCTCCATGGAACTCCTATATTACAACAGCCTCCAGCAAAAGCACGAACTTCAACATGAGGTTTTATCATCTTACTAAGTAAAGAATTTGCTGAGTTAGAAATGTAATCTGGGTTAATTTAGACAGGACAGTCAAAGAGTCCACCCTGTCTTTCCTAGGAAGTACTTGTATGCTATAATCTTAACATGCAATGGGCACACAAAGATAAAACATATGGTCCAGCTCTCCAGGATTCTACTGTCTAATAAAGGAATGACACATAAGCTATTTTAGTGCAACATAGGAAGCCATAGTAAAAATAGTATATTGAAAATACACAAAGCCACAATGGCCATTTTAAGGGACTGAGGAGATTCTTATAGACAGGGATATGTTGGCTGACTAACCAAACTAGGGATAGGAGTACTGGTGATCCAAACAAGAGTCAAGGCTAAGGGAAGGCAGAAATAACCTGTGTAAGGACAAACAGGCAGATGACATTGTTTCAGATATAAAATTTTAAAAGGCTAAGGAAAGGGAGGGTGTTAAGGATCACATTAGAGGTGTTTAGGGATACTGACAGTGTGCTCACTGTGTAAATCAGTGACTAGATTTACAAGTAAGAGACTAGCATTCCTCTGAAGCAGCCTGAAGCAGTGAATGACATCAGCTACAAGTAAATAGCACAGGAGAAATCAATAATAACATAACAGACAAAGTCATAGCACAGGAATCTATAGCTGCTTCTAAATGGGTACAGGAATGGGCCTTACTAGGCCTTTCTGGCCAAACTATTATTATATATTTTTTACTTAAAAACTGCTGGTGATCTTAAAACTTAAATCTCATTTCCCTTAAAAATAAATTATCAGTTCCAAATGTTTAGCTTACTTAAAACTAATGAAGTCAATAGAGCTCATGAAGAATGCAGATTAGTCTACTGTAGCCATCAAAAAGGGTCAATTATAAAAACCACATTTAAAATAAATGTACTCGTTACAGAAACAAACGACAAGTTTCTTATCTTTTAATATTTCAAAGCAGAACACCACATCTAAGTGGTTCTTACTGCTTTGTTACCTTTGAAAGACATCTGCTTTGTACCAAAATGAATATGCTGAACTTACCAGATTACATTATAACGCATTTTTTAATTTTCACACAGCCAGGAGTCTTTTCTTCTTTGCTGATTTTTTTCAATCTGTACTGTCGGATCTCTCTCACCAATGTATAAAAAGCATCCTCCACTCTCTGCATTGTAAAACACAACTTCTTTAAAGTCTGTTTCATTTGGAAGAGTAATTTATTGGGATAGCCATGTGTAAGACCTTTGAATTATGAGCTTTACAGTTGAGAAATTTGTGTTTTGTTTTTTTTTTTTTAAAGCAGACATCAGACTGAAAAAAATTGAGGATGCAGGGTTAAAACATGAGCTAGAATCTGGTTTGTTCTTAAAAAGTGTTTACATATTTTGGTATTAAGAGTTTAAGTGAAAAGCCTAACTATATGTGTATGTTTCTCAATACAAGAGTTTAAGTTTGATGAACTGCAGTTAGGAAGGTGCAGACTTTCCCTGGATAAAGGAAAGACTTGTGATTGCCACTGATGCCCACCTTTGACCCAGTGGGGAAGCGAATGAAAGGCATACTAGGAACCTGAGGCCTTGTTAAAACCAAACCCCAAAATCCATGTCCTAACCAAGGAGAGTCCAGATACTCCTATAGGACCCCCAGTTTCATCTTCAATTAGATAGTTCCCAGTCAATTTCTAGTCCTTTTGAGACTGCTACCACAGAGAATGGGAGGTTAAAATATTTAAATGAGAAGTGAAACAGGGGCCAGTTGCCAAGACAAGAAAGCGTCACAAACCACTTAAAATATATAGAATAGGAGCAATGCACGTCTCCTTACATGTCTCCCACAGCCTGCAGAGCACTGTTCAGATGCACTCAACCTTTCCTGTCCTTCATATGCTTGAGTGTTTTGCCTGTATGTATGTCTGTGCAGCCTGTGCACATCTGAAACCGCCAAAGGTCCTAATGAATCTGATCTCCTAGAACTGAAGTTAGCAATGGTTGTGAGCCACCATATGGGTCCTGGGAACCCAGATCCTCTGCAGGAACGGTGCTCTTAACTGCTGAGCCATCTCTCCATCCACTCCATCCAATGGGATGTTCTGATTTAGAATCATAAATAGCCTTTATGAAGAAAAAGGTTTTCAACTTTCTCAAAGAAAAAATCAGGCAACAGCTTGAAAAGTGCAAAGTACTTATAAATGTAATGCTAGTTTCTTCAGAAAAATTCAACAAAGTTTTTATCTAAGAGCAATATCCGGAAATTTCACATATAAATAATACAAATTTAATTTCAGATGCAATACTGATGTCCACACTTCTAAAAAAGATAAATACTGGGTTGGGGATTTAGCTCAGTGGTGGAGCGCTTGCCTAGGAAGTGCAAGGCCCTGGGTTCGGTCCCCAGCTCCGAAAAAAAATAACCCCCCCCCCCAAAAAAAAGATAAATACTTATGTAGTAAAATATGCCAGATTTCCTGTTTAATTTAAAACATTTCATTTTAATAGTGAATTGCTTGTGTCAGTGACTGGTTTATTTTTTATTTTCTAGAATTGGTAAAAGTCAATGTTTCCACTGAACCAAATATGATAAAATGCACCTAGCACCTACAAAGCAACTAAAAACTTGAGATCAGGCACTTGGCCTTAAGGGCAATAAGCCAACAGCTAGTGCTTGAGTTTTTCATGTATCAGTCACTTGCAGCCTTTAATAGTGAAGTTATTAGATCAGTTATTAGATCAGTTATTTAGGGCATATTACGTTTTACAAATCTCTAAAGTATATTAAGAACTGAACCAGTGAAGTTCAGTAATTTACCTTTAAAATTCATAAAATTTAGTTTCAGCAAAGGAGGCATTTAAATAATATGAGTCCACATTAAAGTACAAACTTCTAGCAAATACAATATGCCATCCAGTGAAAATAAGTTAGAGTATTTTTATTACTTTCAATTTTTTCAGTCTTAAATTATTTTCTAATAATAAAATTATTATAGCCCCAGAAAAATCTTCTTTAAAAAATTTGTGTTTGTGTGTGTGTTTGTGTGTGTGTGTGTGTGTGTGTGTGTGTGTGTGTATGCGCGTGCGCACAGGTAGGTGTCTTTGGAGGCCTGAAGAAGGCACCAGATGAACTGGAGCTGGAGTAACTGGTGGGTGTCAGCTACCCAAGTGGGAGGTAGGAACCAAAGCCAGGTCCTCTGCAAGAGCCACCAGCACTCTCAACCCCTGAGCCACCTCTCCAGCATCCCAACCCAATTTTATTTTAATGAAATCAATTTAAAACACGACTTATCCTACCAAGAAAGAAAGCATTTCAACTTTTAAAAATCATTAAATGTCAGCATTTGAAATAAAATCCCTAGTTGTATCTGAGTGGACTAGCTCTTAGTAGTTTTACCATTCATTTTCAAGACAAAGAAAGCTTTCCTTATTCTTTACTCTTCTATCACAAATGGTCATATGATATAAAGTAAGTTATTTAAGATAAATGACTTGCAAAGTATTTAAAATGTAAAGTATGACTGGTCAACTTATATTTCATAAATATTCTTTTTTAATTTGAAAGTCAATGAAAAATTTTCCAAATATTTACACATTTCTTTATAGAAAGAGACAAACCAGGCAAAAGCTCATATTTTCTTAAGATCTTAAAGAATGTAAATATTCCTTTTTATAAAAAAGTTCAATGTTATTGCAAAGGTCAATGTGCTATGAAGGAAGGGAGGAAAAAGAGGGAGGGTCTTTGTCCTCTAACAGAAGCAAAATTTGATTGTAACACACTTCTAAGTCAGTTTGCTGTGTCTGCTGCTTTAATGAAAGCTTCCCATCACCGACTCAGACCGTATGATTGTTGTTTCCAGCAATGCAGAGAGAGGATTGGAAGCCAATAATTAGACAACCACAACCACCCATCACCAGGAATTTAGCATTAGGATCTCAGTAGCCAAGAAAATTAAAACCAAGAAATGTTTACGATTCAAAAACTTTCTCTTTCTTAGCTTTATGAATATAAAATTCATTTTAAAAAGTTATTTACCACATTTTACATACTTTGTTATTCCTTGAAAATAAACTTCAAAGTTACATAGATATCAATCAAGAAAACTTGAAAACATTGTTATTTATCCTTGCCCTACCACCAACACCAGCTTTTACTTTTAAATACTTCAAAAGCTACATGGCTATAATACGGAATATTGATTTATTATTACAAACTTTGATTTAATTTCTAAAGATAAGGTAATTATAACTACTTGCTTAACCCCTAAGGACACAGTGATATATTTGAGGATATGACATACCACCACACTTGAACACTTTCAAATGACTTAGTGAACTCCAAGGGCAAATGAAGATATCTATACATAATCAAGACTATCCAAGTTTAAGTACGTAATTCCTTTCTAAACTAAGAGATCTGGCAATGTTTCCAACTCAAAGTAGACTGAGACTATGGAAACAGAGCACCCTGTAGACCTGTTAACAAATAATATTCTCTATCTGTTCTCTGTAAGATTATGATTTATTAAGTATTTTATTCCTGTTGAAGCTGTAAAACTTGCAGAAATCTGTCAGGAAGATAAGGTACACATGCAGCATCAGCTATGACTCTACACAGATGCAAGAACACCAGCTCTCTGAGGGAGGAATGGAGAAACCAGTCACACTTCTCAGTACCAACCTTTCCTCATGTTTTCACAAGAAACCCCATCAAACTATAACCTATCTCAAGTGCTACTGAAGTACAAAACAGCAAGTGTTCAATAACTGTCCACTCCTAACTCATACAATTCAAAATACTCATTTCATGATTCTAAAAACTGTTTTACTTTCTTAAATAGCTTTATGATAAGCTTTCTTTCAGAAATGCCATCTATCAACTAATTTCATATATCTAGAAAGTAACTACAAAGCAAGAAATTAATCAGTATTAGGTGATTTTTAAGTTTTAAAACTTTCTATACAGCTCAAATTGAGAGCAGCAAATGTAAAAAGGCTGGCCCACCCTTCTGAAAACCCTGCTGGTCATCACCTGACAAACGCTCAGGTCACTTTTGGTTTTAGCAGCCTGGCAAACTCATAGCCTTCCCACGAGTCTGTGTTTTAGCTGCAGCAGACTTTCCTAAGCACCGTCCAAAGAAACCAGAAAACTCTGTCAATTACTAAGTGTCTTGAGAACTATGAACTAGCACTCTTACACACTAGGGATAGCCAAGCCACATACCACAACATAAGCAAAAAATACCTCCTTTATCCTTTAAAGGAGTAACACACTGAAAGGACTAAAGGACAAAAAAACCAGCTCAGCTCAGTACAGTACCACACATCTGGAGTCCAGGGACTGAGGAAGGAGGACCACTTGAGCACATGAGCTCCAGAATAGTCTGGGCAACACAGCAAGACCCTGTTTCAAAGTGGGTAAAAAGCATGTGGGTGTGCACATGTGTTCACACACACATGCTCACACCCACACCCACACATTCTATTAATCATTATATAGTGGCAAGGTAATATGCATTTAAAATTAGCAAAAATGTACTGATAAAAATATGTATTCTATAACCTATATCTTAAAAATAGAATATAACTTCTTTCATTAAATATATGAATTTAGCTTTAAAATGGTAAAATCAGCCTGTTGTAGGTCGAAGGTCTTGTGCATCTACTGGAGTCTCATCGGTTGCCTTCTATAAAGCACACTACAACCTAAAGGCCAAATACGGGCAGGGTCAACTGCTCTGGTATTAGCTGACAAGCAGTTTTAATTTTCAAGGCTTTTTTGGGAAAATAATGTTTAAGATACCACTTTGCTCTCTGGGTCTCTGTAGAAAATGCTTGCCATGCCCTGACTTGTATCACAGAACTTCTCAGTGAAATGTTCAGTTCCTACCACCATAAATACAAGTCTGTGGTACTTTTGTTAGGCTGGAAAAACAACAAAATTTCAAGCAGACAAATACATTAAGGACGGGTATATGTAGCTAAAATAACAAATAAGCAGGGCTGGAGAGTTGGCTCAGAGGTTAAGAGCACTGACTGCTCTTGCAGAGGTTCTGAGTTCAAATCCCGGAAACCACATGGTGGCTCACAACCATCTGGGATCTGATGTCCTCTTCTGGTGTGTCTGAAGACAGCGACAATGTACTCACATACATGAAATACACACACACACACACACACACACACACACACACACACACAAATAAGCAAATAAAAGACAGTAACAAAATACTCCCCAAAAGGAGCTCCAAATCTTCCCCAAAATTGAAGATAAAATTTATTAAAATGTACCTTGGATATTATAAATTACCAAAATTATTTGGAGTAGCTCTTTAAAATCTTCCAAAACTTTAAAATATTAAATTATTTTTAAGAACTATTAATGATTTTTCAAAGCAAATTAATTTCTAAAACAAGTCTAGTGAAAAGTGAGCATTCAAGTTATAGTTAGGCAATATATTGTATAAAAAAATCCGGGGCTGGGGATTTAGCTCAGTGGTAGAGTGCTTACCTAGGAAGCACAAGGCCCTGGGTTCGGTCCCCAGCTCCGAAAAAAAGAACCAAAAAAAAAAAAAAAAAAAAAAAAAAAAAAAATCCATAAATTACGAATAAATACAAGAAGGGCTAAGCACGGCTTAAGAAGTGTCTGTATATCTTAACTCTATACATGTTAGACAACTTACACTATCTAAAAACCAAATTTAAGTTCATCTATTTCTATACCGTATGCCTTTAACCTGACAAAATGAACTGGGCATGGTGGCATATGCCTGTAATCCCAACACATGGGAGGTAGAGGCGAGAGTTCAAGGCCAGCCTCTACTACATAGTAAGTCTGAGATTTGCCTGGGCTGTCTCTGTCAAAACACAAAAACCAAACATAAACAAAGCAAAACAAATTTTTAAATTTCTAAATTTTTAAAGGTGTTGGTAGTATGTGTGTCACAAAACACTGTTTTTTTTGTTTTTTTGGGTTTTTTTTGGTTCTTTTTTTCGGAGCTGGGGACCGAACCCAGGGCCTTGCGCTTCCTAGGTAAGCGCTCTACCACTGAGCTAAATCCCCAGCCCCACAAAACACTGTTAAAGCTAGAAAGCTATTTTAAAAGGAGAGGAGGTAGTGTTCTAAATCAATAATGAACTACAGTATACCAAAGCATTAATGTCAAACACAAATAATAAATTAAATTTAAGCTATTTAAGAGCTATTTAAGGCTCTTACCAAATGAGAGGTGGAGAGCAACCCAGAGATGATAAGCCAAGAGACTCCTTTCACTGTGCTCTATGGCTTCTACTCAAACTGTGGCCCAACTCTCCAACAGCACCACCCGACAATGCAAAGGAATGCGCAACATGGGCTTCAACACAAACACAATGTCTGGACTTTGACTTTAATAAGGTCAGCTGATTTGTGTGCATATTCTAGTCCGAGAGTGTTTACAGCCAGCCCAGTCTCGGGCTTTTCCTTTTCTCCATGAAATGTCAACTATGATTGATGTTCACTAGTATGAAAGGTGCCTTTGCAAGTTTAAACAATGGAAGGAGTAAAGTATTAATGGTAAAATCTATACAGTATGTTTTCAATAAAATTCCTTACATTGAATTATTTCATAGGAGGACTTAGGGAAAAGTTACAGATATTATAATTATATGTTCTGGGCTGCTTCTAAATAAAATCAAGAAGACTTGGAAATAGAACATAGAAACAAACCTCTCGTGCCTTTGGACTGCGGGATGGACTTGGATAAAATAGCTCCCTACCCTGAAGCCGAGTGATGCACACCAAGTCTCTATAAACTAAGTAAACTGTGAGCCAACTGGCACGCAGGAGATACCCACAGACAGTCAGACTACAGAAACTCACTTTTTAAGAATATCTAGTTGCTTTCTAAATATTCCCTTACTTTAATCACAACTTTCTCCCTGAAGAATAGACCCTCAAAAACTTTCTGCCAAAAAATAATTCTTCAAATACAACTCAACAAATCCTAAAAACTGCTTCTAAAACAGGAAAGTCAAACTTTATTCCATCATTCTGTCTTTATCATTTCAGTGGGAAAAAATTTCCACATTTCTTGAATCCTAAATGTAAAATGTACTCTAGGCAGAAGAAACAATTTCAAAATGAAAAGAAAACGGAATACCAGGCATAGTGGAGGACATCTGTCATCCCAGCACCTGCAAGACAGACTTAGGGGACTGAGAGTACAACCCCAGGCTGGGTACAGAGACCATTGCAACCCCTACCATCTATCTACACCCCCCTCTCTCCTGTGCACACATGGGGGGTGGGGGGATCCAAAGTAATATTGTGGTTCCTAGATAAGAAGTACTATCTACTTGAGAAGACATTTGCCAAATAAACATTATTTTCTATGTTAGAATAATAGAAAGACTGGAGAATCACATGAAATGAGGAACATGTAACAATAGTTATGGTGGCAAGTAGACCCCAATGACACCATTTGGAAATGGAGAACAGTGGTGAGCATCATTTGGAGCACCCGGCAGAGTAGACGCACATCTCTCCGGTGGCACTCACCTGTCTTGTCTTCGCTGAGGTCTCAATGAATGGAATCCCATAACTCCTTGCTAACTCCTGAGCCTGTTTCGTGTCTACTGTTCTAGAAGGCAAGTCACACTTATTCCCTACTAGGACCATAGGCACATCTTCAGAGTCCTTTACTCTTTTAATTTGTTCTCTGGGGAAGAAACAAATGGAAGCAGAAGCATAAGTAACACAAAAATACTTCAAACTTTGACCTCAACTTCATCTTACAAAACTGTATTGAATCGTTTCTTCATATGAATCCTAGTTTCTACCCTACCAAAATGTCCTCATTTCTCTTATTTTCCCTCTAAAACAAAAACCTTACATATCTGTTTGTTCATATGCATATATAAAATAAGAAATATACTAAAGTTTCAAATCAAAATGTTTAAAATATCTTACAAACAAGATGTATGTATACAGTTGAAAATATTTTCATCCAACAGATATGGTGGCTCAGGCCTTCAATCCCAGCATTAGGGAGGCAGAGGCAGAAGGAGCACTGTGAATTCCAGTCCAGTCTGGATAGTGAGTTCCTCGCAAACCGAAGCTACATAGTAAACCCTACCTCAAGGAAAAACTGTGTTTTCACCCCAACATGAATTAATGGCATCAACATAACTCTGACATTTCCGAGGATTCTTCCCTACCATCTGTGGGTAAATATTCTAAGAAACTTGAATGCGTGTTTGAAATTGGGGATAGTACCAATGTACACATCAATAATACACTTTAATTGACAATTGACAGTATAGTAAAAGAAGAATAAAACAAAAAATTCTAACAATATGTAATAAAAGATAATCAAAACTCAGGAATCCTTTATTTTTTGAAATTTCCATTTCACATTTTCATACTTAGATGAGGTGGCATGAGTGAAACATCAGACAATAAACTAAGGGGAAGGGGATTCCTGCATTACTCAGACAAAGACAGCCATTAAAGACTGATTTTAGTTTTAATTTTTAACCAAGTATATGTGTGTCTGTGTATAGGTATATGCATGTGAATTCAGGTGACAGTGAAGGCCACAAGTATTGAATTCCCTGGAGATACAGTTACATGTGGTTAGGAGATGCCTGGCATGGAAACTGGGACTTAACTTTGGTTTTCTGGAAAAGCCATACAGTCAATAATTGCTGAGCCCTTCCCCAGCCCTGAAGACTGTTTTGGTTTTTTTTGTTGTTGTTTGTTTGTTTTTTGTTTTTTAAAAAAAAAAAGAAAAAAAAGGGCAACACTAAAAGGAATATAATGTGTATTCTGTTCAAAATCCTTTTTATGTTTTGTTGTCAATATAATGTGTAAATAAATTCTAAATTTGGGGGGAAAATGTATTCCTTCACAATTTCTGTGAATCTCCGAGACGCTGATAGGAAGGGTTATTCCCCAGGTCTCCTATCAACAAGTTCCCCTGAACACCTCTACAGAAAAGTATTCCCACAGTCACTTCGCCTTAAACCCAGGCATCTTAATGAGTATGCTACACTTAATGAGGCTAACACACAGTTAGGAGGCACAGCCAAGAAGGGGGAGAATTGCTTAATAAGCAGTGCAATGAATACTGTAAACCACCAAGGAAAGAATGTAAAATACATTTCATTTATTATTAAGTAAGTATGTGTACATTTCTCAGACTCTTAAAATAAAAGCCAGTAATTGTTCTAATTCTTCAACCTCTTAGAACCATCTAAACATATTTTTAAAAAGCCCACTTAAGGCTACTGCTTACCCAACCAATGAAATTCTGTAATAAAACATACTTATTTTTAAGACCACTGGAGTGACACCATCCCAAACCTTCTTTCCATGTTTCTGTTTCTCGTTGGCACTTCTATCCATCTAACAAAGTAAGAACCTTACTTTTCTAGTGCAGGATAGGTAAGAGTACCAAGGCAGGCCCTTGCGTCAGACAGGCCTGGTCTCAGCCAGCACCCTCCTATCTGTACAAACAGGGACAAGTTATGTAACTACTGTAACCTTAAGAGATGTATTCGTGGGGCTGGGGATTTAGCTCAGTGGTAGAGCGCTTACCTAGGAAGCGCAAGGCCCTGGGTTCGGTCCCCAGCTCCGAAAAAAAGAACCAAAAAAAAAAAAAGAGATGTATTCGTAAAATAGGAATTCTACATACTTGACACAAATGTTTTCAACTTTAAATAGATTGTGCAGGCCTAACAACTAGCAAAGAATCAATAAATGTAAACTATCATTATTTCACATGTCAACTTTCATATTCAACTTAAACCCACCTATAATGGTGAATATCTTCAAATGATTTAGTATTATTTATGGCAAATACACAAAGAAAGCCCTCCCCAGTTCTCATGTACTGGTCCCTCATTGCACTGTACTCCTCTTGACCTGCTGTGTCGAGAATATCCAAGAGACAGGTTTCTCCATCAATTACTACTTGTTTCCTGTAGGAGTCCTGAGAAGGTAGAAACACAGTCTGGATTATTACAGTGCACCTTTTAAAACATGTATATAAGCAACTTAGCAATAGAAGACCCCAGTCCAAATAGGCAGAGCACTTCAGACATTCTCCAAAGCAGACAAGTGGTCAGCAAGCACTCGAAGAGATCATTAGGAGACCTGCAAATCAAAACCATCAGACACCATTTACCACCCATTAGGATGGTTATTAGCAAGCATCTTGAGAGGCAGAAGCAGACAAATCTCTGTGAGTTCAAGGCCAGCATGGTCTACATAGCAAATTCCAGGCCAGCCAAGTCTACATAGTGAGATTAATGCACCCCGGCCAAAGAAACAAAAACAAAAAACAAAAACAAACAAACAAACAAAAAAACAGAAAACAATGCATTTGAGTATTTGAGGGCTGTAAAAAACTAATTGCTGGGCAGAGCTATTAAGAATGCTAAATGGTACAGGAACCACGGAAAAAACAGTTTAGCTTTGAAAGTTAATGTAGCAATTCAATTCCTACACACACACACACACACACACACACACACACACGCACGCACGCACGCAGAGACTCTGTAGCTAAAACACAGAAACAACCAAAGTGCATACTGAATCACAAATGGACTATCAAAATGTAATTATGTAAATCAATCAAATATGGTTCTGTCATAAGGAGGGACAATATTCTGAACACATGCTACAACATAGATGAACCTTGAACATATATGCTAAGTCACAGGAATCAGACACCAAACATTTTATTATTGCATATTTAATAGACACCTAGAATAGGAAAACTCAGAGAGACAAAACAACAGAGGTTCCCCTTAGGACTAAGAAGAGACAATTAGAAGTATTGTTTAATGGGGACAGAACATAAAATTTCTAAATGCAAACAGTGCTAATTGTCACACAACACTGTAAATACAATGCTGCTAAACTACACACTTAAACACAGCCAGGAGAGATAGCTCAGCCATTAAAGTTAGGTTCACAACCAAACAAAGAAACCAAACCAAACCAATCCAAGCCAGTGGCAAACTTTGATTTGCATACACACACATTATGTGAAGATTAAAACTTGTAATTATGCAGATTAGATTAAGAATGTATTAAATATTAATACTACAAAAATAGCTCTCACAACTCTTATTCATGATGACTTGGATGTCAGATAACTAACTTATAATAATAAGCTCAGATCATCAGGCTTTGGCTAGTGCCTTTACCTGCTGAGCCATCTCACCAGCCCTAAGTAAGGTCCATGTCCTTGACAGAGGTAATTTCTATAGAGATTCAGCTCTCGTCTCTCTTTTGTACTGATGCTAAATATATTTTTTTGTTTAGCTTTTGCTTTTACTTTCTGAATTCATTTTCTTGATGCTGAGAATTAAACCCAGAACCTCACATCCGCTAAGCATATGGTCTACCACTGATCTATAATTATAGCCCCACACTCTGGTCTCTTCTACCTCCTAAGTATTAGCATTGCAGGTGTGCCCCTGTCCCTAACAACTTACAAAACCTTCAGACCCCATTTGACAGTACACACACAAAATACAGCTGTCTTTGCAGGTATTTTATAAGATGTTTCTGTAATGAACACTCACTCACTCAAACTCGGAAAGCTGTCTCACTCTGCTCCCTTCCTGATGTATACTGACAGCAAAATTCCGAGCCGCATGTACTTGTCATAAAGTATAATCCACAGACTACATATATATTTTTTTAAGATTTATTTTAGGCATATAAATACACTGTAGCTGTCCTCAGACACATCAGAAGAGGGCATCAGATCCCATTACAGATGATTGTGAGCCACCATGCAGTTGCTGGGAATTGAACTCAGGACCTTTGGAAGAGCAGCCAGTGCTCTTAACCATTGAGCCATCTCTCCAGTCCCCACAGCCTACTTATAAACAATGCTGCTAGTTGCAAACAATGGATTTCTGTTAAAGAATTCAGTCACTATGAAGTTATTTAACTACAGCCATCAGAAGCATTTATCTTCAGAAGCATGTGGTTCCTGTGCTACATAGAAGACAGGGCAACTTGACAAAAACTAAGGGTCAAAAGTGCTATATAACAAAGTGTCATCTGGAAAGAAGCCACAGGACTGAAAAGAAGGCAAAAAGCAAGCAGAACAAAAAGTGATATTTGGGGCTGAAGAGATGCCTGTCACTCAATCTGCCAACCTGAGACCGGTCCCAAGATCTCACACAGTAGGAGAGAACCAACACCCACAATTATTTAACCACTACATATACCAGGGTATGCACACTTGTACACACATGGAAATTAATAAATTAACTTAAAATGATATATGTACACTACATATTTTGTTCTAATTTCATGTTATTGACAGAAAGTAGGGGAAAACAAAACAAAGCTCTCTATCAATGTAGCATCTAAAACCCCAAGAGGTTTTTAACAAAAAGCTTAACAACACACCTCCCCCCAGACCAAGATCTATCTAGCCCACTGTTTTGTATGCCCCAAGAACTAGCTTTTACACACTGAAAGGATTCTGAAGTCAGCAACTCTGAATCCCCGAAGATGATGTGACTAAGACCCAAGTAGCCCTTACAGAAAAATCTGCCAATCCCTGTAGGTAGGCCTGTAAAATAACTTCACAGATTTGAAGTATTCTGAAAACAAATTTATTTCCTTTATTAAAAATAATCATGGGGTTGGGGATTTAGCTCAGTGGTAGAGCGCTTGCCTAGCAAGCGCAAAGGCCCTGGGTTCGGTCCCCAGCTCCAAAAAAAAAAAAAAAAAAGAAAGAAAAAAAAAGAATCATATTATCAAAGTACACGTTATCAAAGCTCAACCAATTCAAAAATAGATTCAACAAGGACACTAGTTAATGATGGAACAAAGAAAAGCACCAATGTGAAAACATTTAAATTAATGTTATTTCTGGCCTTCAAAGAAGGGACACCAGGTAGTAACTTACTACTATCCTCAGGAAATTAGGACAAAATAAAGTCACTTAAACCCACTGAACACAATAAAAAAGCAATAAAAGTTATTCCATGTGGGGGAATTATCCCCAGCAAAAGTGACTTTTTTTTTCTATCTGTGAAGTAGTACAGAACTTCTAAATAAAATGTACTCTGCTGGCAAGAAGGTACTGCAGGTGGAATGAAATCATATCTGGTGATAAAATGAGGCACATTCCTTTTGGAAAGCAATTCTGTATTTATTTAAAGTAATATACATGTTCATAGCCTTTGACACAATGCCATTTATGATGACTTTAAGGAAATAACAGTTTAGTTAAAAATGGCAAGTTAAACACTAACAAGGTATCTTAAAAGGTCTTACAAAAATTTATATAGGTATTCAATAATAACTCACAATATTAGACAAACTCACACAATTTGTCTATTCTCAAAATATACTGCAAATCCAGGCACCCACCACCACCACTGCCCCATCAGTCACCCCTAGAACACATGAAGATACTGATTCAGACACCTAGTCCATGGCACTGTCTAGTCTCAGGCAGGTACTGGTTTACTTCCAGGACTCCTAGGACTTGTTCTCTTTAAGGAAGCAGAGGACTATTCTTTAAATGTTGATCATGTCATCTGCTTAGTCTTTCAATTCTACTTTCCTTCTATCTTAAAAACAAAATCTGAAGAACGTTGCTTCTCCAACATTCCCAATATGTCCTTTGTGCCATGTATTTCAATTGTGAATTTATTTATACTCATGCCTGCCCACCCTGACCCGGTTTTGGACTGAAAAGTAGCGGTGCTAAGTCTTAAATATCACAGGAATCAGTAAATAACTGTTAAACGGATGCATCTATTTAATGTAAATACAAATAAAAAAACTAAATATAATTTTAATTATGTTAATATAAACACAACAGAATTTTTTAAAGATTGTACCAACCTCTCTTAAATATTCTGTACTAAAGACACTGCTCATCTGAAATGAAACTACATAAAACTACTGTTGTTTTTGTTTTGTTTTGTTTTTGTTTTTTATTTTATTTTTTCGGAGCTGGGGACCGAACCCAGGGCCTTGCACTTGCTAGGCAAGCGCTCTACCACTGAGCTAAATCCCCAACCCCAAAACTACTGTTTTTTATTTTTATCCTTTTTATTAGTTTCAAGAGGGCTCTTTTAATTAGCAGTTCAGCTTTAAATATTCTTCAGTGTTTTAAGTGTCTTCTAAAGCTAAGTATAAGTTAAAGATAAGTTATTAAAAGATTTCATGAATTTTAATAAGGTAAGTCACTTTTAACTACAAAGTACTAGCAAATTTTATATATGGCACTGCCATTCAAACCATATAATATTGACACAATCAGAATAATATACACTATTTTAGAACATTTATGATAATCTGTAATCCAGGGAGGGAGGAGCCCAACCTGAACTATTATACACTGAGTTTAATACTAGCCTAGACTACCTGGGAAAACTCAATATTAAAAAAAAAAAAAAGACAAAAATGTTGGTACACATAGGCTATGCACTACATCTTTCCCAAGCAACACTGAGAACACACCCATTCGTCACTAACAGAGATTTTGAGTTTCTATTTTGAAGAAATGTTTCCATATGGTAAAAATAATTGTGGTTTTATGAGGAATAATATTGCTGTTTGAATCCTCATACTTCTATGTTTTGATTCCT
Source organism: Rattus norvegicus (assembly GCF_021556685.1). Lineage (NCBI taxonomy): Eukaryota > Metazoa > Chordata > Mammalia > Rodentia > Muridae > Rattus > Rattus norvegicus. Next base: position 180,306,998 of record NC_141537.1, read on the forward strand.
TTGTATTTTTTTTTTTTGTTAACTTGTATAACTTTTTAAAAAGTGTTTGCCTGCCTTTATGTTTTAATGAACACAAACTTCATCTGTAGAACCATTACGAGGAATTGGGGTCAGGGTGGGAGATCACTCAAGAGAAGAAAAATTCAATGACCAGAATACAGTATGTGGTTTTCTAGTACAACTTATGCTCATTTTTTTTTTAGAATAATCAACTTGGGAAGACAGGCAACAGTGAACAGAAAACTATGAAACTTTCACTGAGAGGACTCCTATTACGATTAATAGTGATTACAGCAGCCCATGTGTGCTGAGCCCTTACTTACAGGCCCAACAGTGTGCTAAGCACTTACAGGTACTACCTCAGCCAGTCTCTAGCTTTGTCTTTCTTTATGAATAGGGGAGGTGAAACATCAGCTCACATGTTATCTGGGGATTTACCTCTGCAGTGGTTTGCTATTTTCTTAACATGTATTACAAGTACTTTTCACTGTTTAGTAATACCTATGGGGAAAAATTATGAAATTTACTTTCTCTGTTAATCGTCTAGCACTTTATATTATTACCTTTCTAAAGATTTAAATGCATTAAAGAATGGTGTGTTCCACACCACTGTTTATAAAGACTGTACACTCAGTTCTCAAGGATAGCTAGAAATATGCATAGTGGCTGGACATGACCAATTAACAGACCTGAAGAGCCAAGGCTGGGGCTTGGGTGACACGTGTCTGTAATCTCAGAACTCACTTGGGAGCTGAGGCATGAGGATCAAGAGTTTGAGGTCAGAGTCTAGTGAATCCAGTGTAAGGCCAGCCTAGGGTACATGATACTCTCTTAAAAACCTCCAATCGACTGCAGAAGAGGGGAGAATGTGAAGTACATGAATAGATAAATAGATAATTGATAAATTCACTCCTACCCACTATGTTCCTATACCCAAGAACAGTTACTGTGATCCTAAAGGCCACATTTGTGCTGGTTATTACAGCTCCTTAATCTGAAGCAGAAACATTCTAAAGTCCAAATTTTTGGATTAAGGATGTTCAAGCAATAAAACTTGCACAAATATTCCAAAATCCTTGGAACTGAAATTTGAAAAATGTTTGGTTCTAAACATTTCGTGTAAGATATTCAATCTGTATATAGTTTCAAAAAGACACCAGAAAAATTGTTTTATCTTTCTTTTTCTTCTCTTTGTTTTTTTACTTTTCCCTGAAACGGTAGTCCTGGAAGCTGCTGTGTACAGCAGTGTCTACACTCAAGAGAGAGGGTAGTCCTGAAGCTGCTGTGTACGGCAGTGTCTACACTCAGAGAGAGGAGCTACCTCTACGTCCAAGAGCTGGGATCAAAGGCAGGCACTACCATACCTGCTTGGTGGGTTTGTTTTTCTGAAATAGAGTAACTATGTAGCCCAGACTGTTCTCAAATTCAAAATTCTCCTGCCTCGGTCCTCCAAGTGATAGAACTAACTACAGGTGTGTACCAACACAACCAGCTCAATCTGTATATGGAAGAAGATCCAGAGGGGGAAAAATGTATATAAGAATTAAACAGACAGAAATAAATGTTAACACTAAGCAGGACAAAGTAGAATGGTACTACACAAGAGATCAACTTTGCCTTAAAGACAGGGGAAAGGAGGTCACTTAAGACAGGAGCCGAGAAAACATACAAGTACAATTCATCTTAACTTAGTGGAGATAAAGGTATGTAGCAGGGAGTAAGACAGATGCTCAAGCAAAAACTAAATGTGGGATGTCTACATGAGAGAACCTTTCCATAAAAAGGAATGAAATTTGTAACAACGACCTGGAATCATGTATGTAAAAATCAAACACAAGGCCAGGTAACAGTGGTGCACACCTTGAATCCCAGCACTCGGGAGGCAGAATTCAAGGCCAGCCTGGTCTACAAAGCAAGTTCCAAGCCAGTCAGAACTACAAAGAGAAACATGAGACTAAAGAAATACCAGATACAAAAGCTACATTGGATGATACATGATTCCCTTAAATGACATATTAAGAATATGCACATGCGGGGGCTGGAGAGATGGGTCGATGGTTAAGAACACTGACTGCTCTTCCAGAAATCCTGAGTTCAATTCCCAGTACCCAAATGGTGGCTCACAACCATCTGTAATGAGATCTGATGCCCTCTTCTGGTGTGTCTGAGACAGCTACAGTGTACTCATGTACATAAAATAAATCTTAAAAAAATAAAATAAAAAGAATATACACATGCAAGCAGATAGTAGTAATGGCTGCCGGACTGGAAGGAGAAGGATTTGGGGAGTGACCACTAATGGGTGTGGGGCTTTATGGTGTGATGAGCATATCCTGGAAGTAGATAGGTAGCAGTGATGGTTATGACTCTTATAAAGGACTAGCATCACTGGCTGCACACTGAAAAAGGTTATTTTGTTCTATGTGATTTTCAGCGCAATGTTTTAAGGAGTAGTGTAGAGAAGATGAATATAATCTTAATTCCCAATCTAAAGACATTCTGACATGCAGGTGCCTAGGACAGAAATCTAATCACCAGACAGGCCGGGAGTCTCCTGGCAGCTTCCTTCATGTGGTATGGACTTGTCAAACTACTTCCACCTCCCACCTGCTCCAAGCCACTGTTCTTTCAGGGACAACAATGGATACAATCATGCACAGGACAGTTATTCAAGTGAGGATTAAAAACAACAAATATAAAAAAAAAAAACAACAAATACCCCTTCATAAAATGAAAAGTGCTATACAAGTCCATTCTTTCATATAGTACACCACGCCCGCCACTACTGACCACAAAGTGGGATCCAGGTCACTGGCGATTAGTGACTGCCCAGAAGCACACAGTCACTAGAGATCTGTACTTAGAGTGGTCTTTACAGTTCTAGTTACCATGTCAAACCACAACAGGTCTGGACAAATCCCAGGAAAAACAAGCTAGAACTGACAGTTCAAGATTTCTATCTTGATTGGTGAATAAGAATATTAAAGATCTTGTTCTCATGAGAAAATATAAGATCATAAAATTCTTTTGAAGTAGGAATAAAGAAAACAAAAACTTATTTTCTGAATTCTAAGTTCTGGAATTAGGATAACTAACACTTTACATTAGAGAAAATGAAATGTGCACTACTCCTTAAGAGATAAACCTACCATTAATTCAAAAATATGAACTCAAATATTATCAGAATTTTGAAAACAAGGATACTAAAAGGCACATATCAAGCTCAAGCAAGCACATTCAGGGTGCACTGTAGCTTTTAGTTTAACAAGTCCAACAAGCTCAGTCCAAGCAGTGTTCACAAAGGAAATGCATCCTGTGCTCTCCACACAGCTTCCTTTCCTCTTAAGTATTAATTACACAGAAGACTCCCAAGTAAAGCTGATAGATTTATAAACTGATATAATCACAGGTTGCATCTACAGGTTAAAAATACAAAAAACAACCTTGTTTTCATTGTCATTACAAAAGCAAGTGAGTTACCAGTAGAGGGCGCGCAAGAAAGGGAGACGAGCTGGCCACAGCTTTAGAGGAAAGTTTTCTTCAAACAAAACAGCTTTTAAAATGAGACTATTTTCAAGTTAGAAAGTTTTAATACAACTTTAGAGTAAGGAAAAAATGCACAGTAACCTAACTTTACAAAAAGTGAACTTTAAACCTATGTCATACTTGAAAATCAAAATAAAAGTTCTCACCGGGACATGAATTTGATAATCTGAGCAATGTTTAAAACTGTGTAGCTCATAGGCTTTACTTCGCCTCAGAACCACTGATATCTGGCCTGACACTCTGGGCTGATACTCTGGGCTGATGATACTCTGGGCTGATGACACTCTGGGCTGACACTCTGGGCTGACACTCTGGCTCTTTGCTAGTTCTAGTTGAGTTGTGTGAGGACTTCATAAGAGATTGTAATAACCATGTCCCACTAAGAAGTTAATTGAAAAATTAGTGCATTTCATAAAAGATAAAAAATTTCAGAAGTCCAGGTGACTTGCACATGTACTATCTCCAATATTAGCATGTTCTGTGGCAGTTTTCTTAGTAAATTCGAGTCGTAGTAGCTGATGCACAGTCCAGAAGGTTATTGAATACTTCCCTAGTCAGAAAGACAGCTACTTTCTCACTTACCACAGTGGGAATTTACTTGTCTCACAGAGTCTAAATTCAGTCTTTCCACTAACTAGCTAAATACTTTACACAAGTTAGAACACCTCACAAGTTTATAGATAAAAATCAAAGAAGCAAAGACTGCCCTCTTTCACCTCCTAGGATCATACTTTACAAATTGTAAATCACTAAAAAAAGTGATGGCATCACCATTTAAATTTGTGTAAAGCTCCCTGCCACTTCTTAATGTAAAGAAACGAATGGAATCCCAAAGGCAAGCATTTCACCAGCGACTACATCCTAGCCCTCCTTCATTTTCCGCTGTAAGACAAGGGCCTCACTAAGTTGTGCAGGCTGTCCTTGCACCTGCTCTGTAACCCAGGCAGGTCTTGAACTGGAAATCCTTCTGCCTCAGAGTATGGAGTAGCATCTGTCCCCAGACTCAGCTTCCATGCTCTCTGTCATTTTCTCTCTGACATTTTTCATCAATTGAAACTTTTTGTACTCGTAGGAAGGTGGCGTTTTTGATCAATCAAATCTCTTTCACTCTTTGCCCTTCTTATAGGTGAACCACACCAAGAAAGGACCATGTCAGTTTCCTCAAACTTGCCACAGATTATGAGATAAGGTATAGACTTTTCTCCAGCTGCTAACCTATCTTGGGGAATGTCAGGTTCAAAGTTCACATGTTATCAGTGCTCCTCAGAGTCAAGTCTTCTGGGTGGTAGGAACCACAACCAGGGTAAGAAATTTAAATGTATAGCCTTTTTTCCTGCCTTCCTTATACACAATAGATTGTTAGCTGTATATTACATTTTAGCAATTGTGAGCTAACGGCTTCTTAAGTTCTATTTTACCAGGCTCCTACAGTTCTGATCTCATGCTGTATATATTCACAATGCTTTTTGACGTAACAGGAGACAGCACAATGGAACACATTTTCAAGGAAAATGGAGGTTACTTCTGCTGAAAGCATCTTCCAAATTCCAGGAAAATTTCCCCATTTCACATGCATTCTATTAAAACTTCCTTTTACATTTGATTTAAATGGTTGAATATATCAAGTAACTTTGTATTTAGAATACCAGTCAAAATGGGTAAGCTTTTTGATCTTCCTCAAAGAAAAAAGGAGAACTACATACAGCAACTCAACTGACCTGTCAAAGTAAATGTATGAAGAATAGTTAGTACACAGGAGCTCTGCTTCACTGAGGTAACTCTTTTAACTTGGAAAGCAAACAAGAGTCATTTTTATGTTGAAGAACAACCTTTTTAGAGAGCGGTATACTACTACTAAAAAATTACTTGACACTTCCTAACAACTATTTAATCAACCTTCAATGTTCTAATGCTTCAAGAAGTAACAGAGACCCATCCGGGCCCTGTGACTTACTTGAGATTTCATAGCCATAGATTCCGAAGCACTACAAAATTCTTCAGAAGTCGTTTTTTTTCTTCTTTTTAAATTAGTACATGAAGTAAGGATATAGCTTAGTGAGTATAGGATTGCCTAGCAGGCCAAAGGACTTGGGTTCAACCCCCCCAGCACAGCCTAGAATGAGCATGGAGGCACACAGGCCTATAATGCAGCCCTGTCACTCAGGGGTGGAAGCTAGATAGCTAGATGATCAGGACTGCATGCTAGGTCTCAGCTACCTGAAGGAAGACCCATCTTGGGGTGCATTAGAACCTATCTAAGAAGATTGGGATATTACACATGTAGTACAGGAATTAACAAGCACTGTTGAAGAACAGCCCTTCCTGCTAGTCTTGGAGATTAACTAAAGTCTTCTTTGGTCTGGAAAACTTGAATCTATTGACAGCAACAGGATATACTACCTGATTTTTCAAGCTCTCTTTCAGGTTTTAATTCTATTATTCAACAGTTGGCCTTTAGTTAGTTAAGATTCTATGAAATGAAAAAAGTCTGACAATAATTTAAAGATCTTACTCATCAAACCATATTAAGCTTAAAAAAACTTAACCATCAAGTGATTCTATTTTTCTAATATGATCAAATTTTATCACCACATCAACATTCCAAGAAATCCAGAACAATAAAATATTTTCAAAAAATAACTTTGAAGGTACACGGTGGCACACATGTTCAATCTTAGCATTTGGGCAGCAGAGGCAGGTAGATGGATCTCTGTGAGTTCAGAGCTAGTCCAGTCTACATTAGTGAGTTCTAGACAGCCAGCACTACATAGTAAGACCCTGTCTAAAAGACACCAAACAACAGCAACAACAACACAATAACAAACAAACCCATAAAACAACAATAACAAACCTTCCAAGAGCAGATCAAATGCAAAGCTTTATTCTTAACTTTCACAAAATCATAAAATTATATTTATCAAAATGCAAATACAAGACACAGTTGGCATCTTGGACCTTATTCTCTGTGACATGTTCTCAAAAGAAGTGGGGTTCCTTGTACCGATGGTTCCCTATTACTCAGTTTAAAGCCTTGGAACTTAAGGACATCATATATAATTTTCTAACAAACATAAAAATAAGAGATATCTTTTTCAAACAAAGGATGACTGCCACCCTTTACAAATTGTACATAGAATATAAAGCAGCATTTACCTCTATCGTAGGATCATATTCATCCACAAAGTGATTCTGAATTAGCTGTATCGTCAAGGCACTCTTGCCTACGCCACCAGCTCCAACTACCACAAGTTTATACTCAGTCATTTTCAGCAGGCCTTATAATAAAAATAATAAAATATAACTAAATTAGAACATGTTCCACACAAGATTATCAAGTACTTTATCAGTATGTTAACACTCACCTTTGTCTGTAAAACTCTAAGGCATTCTGAATTCAGTGACTGCAGTTGTACAGAGTAACCCTTATATGACTGACAACTCCCTCATCAACACTTAATAGACCAGTCCTTTCATCTTCTATCATTAGCTTGTTTGATCTGAACAGCCAGACTACTCTTGTAGCAGCGAATGGCTCTCAAAGGAATGTATCATGGCTTCACTCAGTACAAGGACCCTGCACCATACTCTATACCCTGTGGCCACACCCGCAGGAGCTTGTTGACAGCTAGCTCAACACCTACCCTTGCAGTACTCATTGTTGGCTGGGCAGTAAAAGTTAGAAGTTAGAGAGCCTAAGAGCATCTTTGCCAACTGTCGCAGAAAACAGTTTTAAAGCCGTCAGTTCTGCAGTGATAGGCAACCAAATAGGAAGCTGGTGTTAAAACTGAATTGTTGTGGGGAAAGAAACATTTAGGCAATGAAGCAAATAAAGATATTTGGTAACATTTTAATCTATAAACTATCTGTGGGGAATGGAATTAACTATTTGGTGTAAGATCAGATGAATTATAACAAACATAATCCTTTGAGTACTAAAAACTACCTTAGTACCTCTGTACAAGAAAATAAAATTGAATACAATTCAGAATTAAAGACTTTTTTGGCAAGAAGAAAAATGTGAAGGAATGTAGAGATTCTCAGTAACCCCTGCGACTTGTGCCTTGTTTATAATACGCTGCACTCCCACCAGGTGCACTAAGCACCGGCAATTTATACAGTTAACAACCCCAGGTAGAACAGTTAGTTTCTAGTCTGCTACTCCAAACAAAACTTTGAAATAAATATATTCACTTTATCTCCTTCCCCTTGATACCATATATTATTACAAATAAAGAGACACATGGATGAAAAGAATAGCATTAAAGTGACAACTTATTATACAGTAAGTAGTTCCAGGTCAGTGTAAGTATATATAGCGTAAACAAACACAAAATACAGTCTACTTATTGATGACCAAGAACTGTTCACACTGGTACCAAGAGGGGAAAATGCAGTTTGTTTTTCCAACTCCCTGTAGTCCTCACCCTGGGCCTGAAGCCCTCAGGAACAATACCACAAGGTCAGAAAACCATTGTCATCACACCTTCATCCAACTCCGGCCCTACTTCGCCCCACCTATCCTTTCTTGCTGCTTGTCAGGAGCCATCCGGTGAGCCATTAGTAACCTAACTTACCTGTGTGTCTTCAAGTTTTATAACAAATGTGGACCATGGCAAATGGGATAGATGAAAAGAATCACAAGGAAATGTGACCTTTGCCCCTCCCTCCTACAAACAGTGTGGCTAGTTTACAAGAGCAATTTTGGGTCCCTAAAACTTTGTGTGGTAGGGAACAGGATAAGGAGGTTAGAACTATTTTTACAGCAATTGCTTTTTAGCCTTCTTACTATTACAAGGACAATTGGTTCTCTAGGCCCTGTAATCACAATAAAGAGAATACAGATGCAGATGAGATGTAGATATGAAAGAATACAGTTATCTCCTATGAAGACACAATTAAACAGATTGCTAATGGGTAAAAAAATGCTACTTTAATTCTTTGTTCTAGAAAAAGTTTATTTTTTTCATTAAAAATGCATTCATGTTACCAACAGGCATTTTACTTCTAGTTCTAAATAAACTGGAAAAAATTGTTACTTCTAATATAGTAAATACTGGCAGGCCCTCCCAAAGGATTTTTGAGACCCTCAATAATTTGTTTGTAGGTATAAAGGAGTCCTACAGACTGAAATGTTGGTTAATTTAGGGTGTACTGTGGACAGATATTGAATCACTTAAAACCAAGGATGCTTGTGAATGACTACAGTTTCAAATTAAATGTACTGATACTGTAGCATATCTGATGTCTATTGTCTATCACATGAAGGGTCAGCAATCTGCCCCTGGTCGAAGAGTGACACCAGTCACTTGGTGGGAATTCCGAAGTGACTATTAGGAGCCGACTTTTTCAACATTTCTTCTCAGATGATTTTTTTTCCGCAACAAACAGCTCGCCATTCTGCTTTTAAGTCCTCGCCTTGATGATAACCAAGCTTTAACAAGGCTGGCTGGGGACTTGGGCTGCCTGAGAGGATTTCAATGGTCCGCCCGAATGCTACAATGAACTCTGGAGCCTGGAAGGGGCAAGGGACAAACCGCAGGACTGAAGGGAGAGGACAGCAGGCGATTCAAACTTGACGCCGTGAGGCGAGCTGCCGGCGCTCCACTCGGGGACAGCCCCCTGCCTCGGCTCTTGCCGTTCGTCCCCCTGTGTCTTCACGACACAAAGCCACTCACTCAGACTTGCCGCATTAACTTTTCCTGCTTCCGTGCGGGTCGCTCGCGGGCTTTCCGCGCAGGGCGTGGGCCACCTGTTCTGCCAGCACCATCCCTACCTCCACCTCCTCCTTTGTGGCCGCGGCAATGTCACAGCCCTTACAGGCGTGGGGGAGGGGAGCGGTCGCGAACTCGGCGGCGGACGCCTTTCCCCCCCCGAGAACCGCGACGCCCTCTGGCTACCGGGTCCGAACACCTCCCGCCGCGACCTCCCCGGAGACCCGCAGCCCGGCCAGCCAGGGAAAGCGGCGTCCCCGAACAGCCCGCGAGCCCGACAAGTTGAGCCGGGCGCGGGGCGCCCAGCGCGGATGCCGGGTGCAGCCGAGGCCGGGAGCGGAGGCCGGACGAGCGCGGAGGGCCGGCCGCGGCCCAGAGCAGGAAGGAAAGCCGCCCGGTCCGCGAAACGGCGGCGGCCGGACCTCGGCGCCCCGCGCCCGCCGCCCCGAGCCGGCTTCATTCAGTGCCGCGGCCCCGCCCGGCCGCGCCGAGCTCCGCACCGGGCAGCGGCCCAGGAGCGCCGCCCGCGCCCTACCTCTCTCCGCTCCGCGGAGCCGCCGCGCCTCAGGCTCCCGCCGCCGCCTTCAGGCCGGCGCCGCGCTCGCTCCGGGTCCGAAATGGCGCGGGAGCGGGACTCCGGGCCGAGCAGCCGCCGCCACCGCCTTCCCCAGCCGTCTCAGCCGCCGCCACAGCGCTGCCGCCTCAGCCGCCTCAGCCGCCGCGGCCGCCGCCTGCCGAATCGAGCCCGGAGCGCGCGATGAGCCCGGCAGGCGGGCGGGCCGCCGCTGAGCTAGCCTATCGATGCGCTCGGAGCTCCGCACCGCCTCGGCCGCGCGCGCGGGAGGGAGCGGCCGTAGCGCTGTGAGAAAAGAGCGAGGGCGGGAAGCGGCGACCAGGACGGGCCTGGGCGGGGGCGCGCGAGGGTGGTGCCGAGAGGGCGGCGGCCCACGCGGACCCCCGACCCGGGGCTTGCGCTTCCGATCGCCCCGCCTCGCGGCTCGCACGCGGCCGCCCGCCCAGCTGCTCCACAGGGCGCGCGCGGCGCCGCCGCCGGGGGCGGACCCCAGCCGCTGCCCTCACGGTCCCTTTGCCCGGGCGGTCTGAAGCCTGCAGCCTCCCAACCCGGACCTCTTCTTTTTGTTTTGAGACGGGGGTCTCTCTGTGTAGACCAGGCTGGCCTTCTGCCCAGATGCCACAAGGAGAGCTGGTTTGTAGGAAGTGAGTGCCCTTGCTCCACTGGACAGATCTGAGGAGACCTCTCAGGACGTGAGGTAGAAGACATCCATTCATCAGTTACCACCGCAGAGTTAAACGGGGAAGCAGATAAACGTGCATTCCTGTAGACCGCGCTGATACCCCTTCTAGAAAATTCCATCAATTGAGGCCTGGAGAGAGCCAAGGCCCCCGCCCAAAAGACAGCCCACCCACCCGCCACTGTCTGTCCTCACAGCCACATCATCAACCACCCATGAAACTGTTACCCTAGCTCTCTGAAGTGATGTCACTCTGTGTACACCCTCACCTCTCCCTCCCAGCACCAGGTGGGAGGCCCAGGAAACAGGAGGGAGACAGGGAAAGAAAGAACGTGCCTACTCTGTGTCAAGTAACTGCTAAATGTTTTGCACATGGCGTATTTAATTATCACAACACCCCCGTGAGGTAGAATCATCATCGCCACTATTTTACAGATGAAGGAAGAGATTTACGGGAAGGGAGAGATGGCGTCCACATTCACACTGCTAAGGCTGAAGGATCCTAACAGTATCTCAGTCTGCCTTGAGCTCCCCCAGGGCTCACATTCCAAGTGACGGAAAAAGCAAAATTCTAAGATTCTGTGCTGTCCTTGACTACTTGCTACCTTATCTTCTGCCCTTTCTCAAGTTCCACCTTGGGTTTTCACCTTGACTCGTGGCTGCTCTGTGAATGGAGAGGTCGGCTTCTTCTTCTGAGACTGTTCTTAAAACTGTCTCTAGCTACCAATGCCCAGAGCCTCCTATATCATAGGCTTTACGTCTTGTTTAAATGTCTTGCTTCTTAAGTGAGAGCTTCCTTAAAGAACGTCTTTGGTACTGCAACCTCCCCTCAGTCCCTGAACACTACTCTTGGATTTCTCCAAGACATTCACCACTATTTAGTGTCTTAGTATTTCATTTTTATTTTCTCTGGATTCTGTTTGTTTGTTTTGAGAGGATCTGTATGTAAAACCAAGCTGGCCTCACACTCATGGAGCTCCACCTGCCTCTTCCTCCTGACTGCTGGATGAAAGGCTAGGGTACTATACCTGGCTCTCTTGATTTTCCCCAACAAAGAATAAATGCTGTGAGAGCAAGGATTCTGGCTTGTTTTGTTGACTGCTAAAGTTCTGGTGCCTATAACAGTCTCGACACAAATGAGACACCAGGGAAAGACATGAAATGTGGAGCGAACCCTCTTTAGGAACCCTGAGACTAAATCCTTGCTTAGAGTCCTTTAAACCCGTCAGTGTCTGCCTTCATCATCTTATGCAATCGGCTTTTACACTCACCAAGGTCACCTTCTGATGAACCATGTGCTAGGGTGACTGGAAAACTGTCTGCTGCATAACAAGTTCTTTGGATTTGTTAAATTAATTTGTGCTTATTTGAACGTTGTTTTGTACCAAATCACAGATTATTCTGTACTACTTTTAAGTCCACCATAAGCATCGCTCTCTCCCTCACAGCCGCTAATGCAGTGTCCTCTGCGATCGGTACTCTGCTAACCATAAAGGGACTGCAGCGCTCTGTGGAGCATGTCCACGCTGATTATAAAAATTCTGGCAGCAGCCGAAATCTAGTCCGTTCACAGGGTCTCAGTTACCATCTTGGCTCATGGCTCCCAAAATGAGTTCCTGTTCTAGTTTCTTCCTGTGACTTCAAGAAAACTCTGGCAACTTAGGAGGGGAAGAGTTTATTTGGCTTACACTTCCAGGTCACAGGCCATCACTGAGAGATGTCCGAGCCAGACCTCAGGCAGGAGCTTGAAGCAGAAACTGTGGAGGAACACTGCTTGCTGGCTCACTCCCAGGCTGATGCTCGGCTAGGTAGAGCCAAGGACCACCTGCCTAGGAATGATGTTGCCCATGGTGGGCTGGATCATTCTTAGTCAGTTAACAATCAAGGAAATTCCCACCTTCCCCAACGGCAGACATATCCACTTCCCCCGTCTGATCTGGGTAATCCCTCAGTGCAGTCTTGCCTCTCAGACAACTCTAGGCTGTTCCAAACTGACAACTGAAGCTAAGTAGGACAGTTCCTTCTGTTGGTCCCGTGAACCCCGCTTCCCAGCTTCACCTCACAGAGCCTGTTTCCTTTCATTCCCACAGTGATTCTTACATAAGCTGTGCCAGGCCTTTCTATCATCCACATCCTGGTGCTCTCCCAGGATCTTCCCTTTGTTTTGTTAACACTACAGGGTCCAAGGCGGGAGGTGGGAGGGTTGGATTTTCCATAGCTCCAGAATCATCTGCCATGCTTACATAATTCAAATTCTTAGCATCACCCCCCTCCAAAAAAAAAAAAAAAAAAAAAAAAAAAACAGGTATGCCATACAGTTGGTGTATGGTAGATCAGAAATCTTTTAACAAATCCAAAGATCGCACCCTGGCAGTGAGCACACTGACACTCAGTTCTTGACAGCTGTCCTTTCTACATCTATCTTCTGGGGAGGCTTTTCCTCCAGCCTCGTGGTTGTACTACAGAATCTACCTGTCGACCTGTTTCCGCAGACTTCCTGAGAACATGACACAGGCAGGCACTGGGATCGCGATAGGAAAGGGAGAAGGATAACAACGAGCAAAAATGGAACTCAGGGCTTGCTGCAAGCTTACTGGGGTTTCTGCCCACTTTTGTCAGGCTTTCCCGGAAAGTTAGTGCACATGCACATACACACAGCCTGTTGATTTGTCTTCTGAGGACCAACTGATCCCTTTCTCTCTGGAGCATCCTCTTCTGCAGATAGAATCAAAACCAGAAGGAAAAAAAAAGTCACAAACAACAAAACAGGAGTATGGTGTGTTTCTTGGGACTTTGGAAGGTATGAAATGCTAGATCACTGCACCACAAATGTTAGAAATTTATTCTAAATAAGAACATCTGAGGGAATATTATCAGCTAGGTTCCTCTTAATCCCAGTGACTGAAGGGGAGATTATGAGAGTAAGGCAAGCCTGGACTACATAGACCCTATATCCAAAAAAAAAAAAAAAAAAAAAAAATTAAGGAAAAATCATGTCTTCGACCAGAAAATGATGGTTCAGAAACAACTGTGCCTTTTGTGGTTTTATGGTGAGAACTAGCGCCTCACCCATCCTTCATGAGGAGGTATCTATTCCCTGAACTCCAGTTATTCTAGCCATGAACCAGCCTGTGTGGGCTTCTTCACACCATCTCTTGTGTTGCTGTCTAGGCTTCTGGTGTCCACTATGACACATTCACAGCGATCTGGAGAGGATATGACTATACTGGGTCTGTCCCTCACTGAGCAATAAGAAGAGACTGTGTGGGGCTGTTTTTCTGATGGGTATCTGGCCATCTTTATATCTAATTAAAAGACTGCTAACCTTCTTTTGTGCTCCAATACGAGTCCAGACATTTGTGGCCACAGTAACATGACACAGGGTAGGAAAGTCAGATACCATCTATGTTGCTTTCTTTGGGACAATCTGTTTTGCTCAGGGTAGGAAGTGTGCACAGGTGAGTAGAGCCGCCTGTCTAGTTCACTTGGTCAACACATCATCTCTTCTACACGTGATTTTGTGAGACTGAACTTCGTTTTGACTTCTCTGTTCTTCTCACTGGGCTACACAATCATCCGGGCCCTATCTACTGAACTCGGGGTTCCTGGAGAGCAGGTAGCTCTATATGTGTTTTGCTGAGGTGAGCGAATTGTAACAGAACCTCAGCCCTTTCTCTGCAGAGCCACTTTGTTTCCATTGAGCTGGTCTCCTAGGTTGTCTCTAACTGAATATCCTGCCATTAAGGCTCGATGTCTCCTGTGTTAAAGCATAATGTGAAATGTCCCTCAGAGGCTCCTGTGTTTGAACACCTGGTCCCTGGCTGATAGAACTGTTTGAGGAGCTTGTGAAACCTTGAGTAGGTGAGGCCTTCCAAGTGTGTCACTGAGACACCTGTTCTGAGGCCTCAGTTTCTGCCCAAGGTCTCCTGATCTGCCAAAATGTGACAGACTATAGAGCACAGGCATCAGACATCATGGACAGAGCCCCGGCTATCTCATTTTTCCTGGATGGTGAATTGTGTTCCCTTAAAACAGAATCCAAGATAACCTTTCCCTCCCTCAAGTGTGTCTGATGAGAAAAGTAATCAGTACACCACCCAGAACTAAATTCATCCTACTCTCCTGAACTAATTCTCTCACTGAGTTCTTCCATATTACCTGACCGGCATCATGGCTCACCAAAACATTAGACATGAACACTTCATTTTTAATGCATTTTCCCAGTATTTATTTTTATTTAGTGTGCGTGTGTGTGTGTGTGTGTGTGTGTGTGTGTGTGTGTGTGTACTGTACTCACGGAGGCCAGAAGAGTACTCAGCTCTCCTGGAGCTGGAATTACAGGCAGGTGCAAGTCACCCAGCACAGGGCTGAGACCCAACCTTGGCTCCTTTACAAAAGCAGTATGTACTCTTAACCGCCGAGCCATCTCTCCAGACCCTATTTTCTCATGTCTGCCTCTTCCACATTCCTTCTTATGCATTTCTGGAACATCTTCCTTGCTAACTTCTCGCCTCCTAGACTTATTCTTTTCCATCCAGACCGCAGGCTATTGTTATATCAGTCTTCCTTATGCATGGACACCAATCACCACCACCACGACCACCACCGCCATCAGACACTATTATGTACCTACACCATAGAGGCCACACACATAGGATATGTAGTTCTAGTGCAGGGGGTTACATGCCAAGTTAGTAATAACTAAAGATGAGAAATACCTTAAAACTGTAGTGTGAAATAATTATTGGTGTCAGCTAAGCCTTTCCTAAGTCTTAGTCTTGCTTGCAAATCTTTAACGACTTCTACATCCAGCAGAATCAAATCCAAAGCCTTGGTACCCAACTTTGAGGGCGTCTATAGTCCAGCACCTTGTGACTTCGTTTCTCCAACTCTCAAAGCGATTGTTCTCCTCTCTTAGAATGAGTTTCTTGCCTATTCTTATTCTCTCTCTCTCTCTCTCTCTCTCTCTCTCTCTCTCTCTCTCTCTCAAATAAGCAAGCATAGCTGTGTCTTTTTTTTTTCTTCACAGAGCCCCCTCGACCTCACTGCTAGAATCCTCTTTCATTCAAGCCCTACCTTTTCTGTGGGCTTTGTTTAATCTACTGTTTACCTGCTTTCTCACTCCATCATTTCGTGTGTTTAAATAGCATCTGCCCATGTGGGGTCCCATAAAACCCCAGAGGAGGTAAGGGCTGTATCTCAGGTGTATGAACCGCACCCAACAAACTAGCTCACTCCCGTTGCTCAACAGCTCCATGAATACACATATGTGCTTATCAGCAAGGTAAACAGGGTTTGAAGGAGATTACAACGGCAGCTACAAGCAGAAGGATCGAAAGGGGAAAAGAGGTAAAGCATTTTGAGGACAGCAGCAACATCCCTGCTGGCGATGGGAATGGTGGCCTGGCTCCTTCGACCCACCTTGGGAGCTCAAACAAATCCGTGGAGTGTGTGAGTGAGGCCATGCCTTGTGGCTGCTGTTATAAAATACCTTTAATGAGGCAAGGCTCCCACACCTGTAGTGAGCCCTGTTCCCATCCGTCTCTCCTCTTCTTCACGTCTGTCCCTGAAGTTCACGCGCAGTCACCAATCCCTAGAGAGACAGCCAGTTGTTCAGTCTCCTTGCTTCTGGCCACAGCTACACGCCCCGTTCCACAAGGAGAAGCTGGACCGATTCCTACAAACGCAACATGGGTCACGTGCCCAGAGCCGGCACTCCACTGACCTCTCAAGGGACTGGAAAGGAAACCCCAATTCCAAGCCATTCAACGACTTCGTTTTTGCCAGCTTCTGACCACACGGTGTATAACCTTAGGCCTCCCGAGGCTCCAATGCTACCAGCCCCCTTCCCTTCCCAGTGCACACTGGGCACACCCACTTCTTAGACAGGTGAGTTAAAACAAATCTGACCCTGCAGTTTGCAGATGACAGGTTTGTCATTTTCTCCAGGGGGTGGGGGTTGCTCCTGCCGGAATGCTCATTTCCCTCCATCAGGGCTCAGCTCAGTGCCACCACTTCACTGAATGACCCCAACACCCTGTCTGAGTCAGCCCCGCCCATCCTGTTCCTCAACCAATACCCTACAACTAAACTTTTAACGCCATGCCGCCTTGCTTTGTCCATTTTGATTCAGGGTTTTCACATCTGAAATTACTTTGATCGCTCGCTCACTTGCTTGTCTGCTTCCTCCTGTGAAATATAAACTTCATGAATCAGAGACCACTGAATCCTCAGTCAGTGCCCAGGAGAAGCTGACACGCAGAAGTCACTAAGTAAAAATGTATCGAGTGTGTACATGGTTGGTAATATGTAGCGGTGGCTGGGATTATTCCGGGCTGATTGGACTGATGTTGCTCAGGGTGTTTTCTCTTCAGGTGATGAGAGAGAAGTTAATTTAAAAAGATAATGCAAGGTACCACAACAGTGACAGAATCGGGGTGTTTTCCGGGATTTTGCTTTTTACTTTTTTTTTTAATGGAACATTCTGGATGTCTCCACAATTTTGTTCCAATGACTGCAGAACCTGAACCTGCTGCTGCTATTGCTGCTGCTGCTGCTGTTGCTGTTGTTGCTGCTGCTACTGCTGGTGGTGGTGCAGCGGTAGAACATACTGCTATTTTTGTTTCCCACGTTGAGGTGACATGCGGAAATCAACAGGCATATTCATCTAGAAACAATTAGATTTAATTTCCTTTCATTTCTACGGGGGTCATGCACTGTATTAAATATGTAAGGTTCATCTATGTGGGAGTGGTTACAGAAATTAATAAAATATTTTCTAACTAATGAAAAAATGTTGAGGAGTGCTCTGAGGTAAACAGCAGTATTACAGCCCTCCCAGAGAGGGCCCCGCAAGGTCATTTTGCTGTCTTGTTCTCTGCTCGATGCACTCACCGCAAAAATATCTCACCCAGCATCGAAAGTATCTTTAAGAGCATTAGAAACCACCACAAGTGTTTGTAAAGCTGTTTTCTTCTAACTTCCCCAAGGATACACTGACTGGATGTACCTACTGGAAGCCTGGTTTTGTGGTTTCTGTGTCTCTTCCCTACCTGTGGTTATCAGGTAAGGGATGAGGTGTTTCTGTTCCATTCTTGGTACTGAATATTCAAACACAGTCCTGTGTACATAGGATGTTTGGCTAACAGCAGACTGCATATGTGATACATGTATCATGGTGCCTAGGTATATATAGTAAACCATCCCTAGGCCTGCATAGGGGACATGGAATGGCACACTGGCATGGCCCTCAAAGTGCAGCCAGTCCTACCACACTGGATCTGTGGGACCATCTTCCTGCTTGTAAACATTCCCTCATTTACTATGGGTTTGCTCCTGTCATGGCACATATGTGGAGGTCAGAGAACAGCCTGTGAGACTCAGTTCTTGACGAGGGTCCTGGGATTGATCTCAGGACCTTCAGGCTTGGTGGCAAGCATTTTTAGTAACTGAGTCATCTTGCTGCCCTATAGAGCTTTAACCCTAGGCCTCAGTTTACCTGTTGGGGTCCAGCATCATGAACTCATTTAGGATCCACCCACCGTCAGCTGATTGAAGTGAACCTCTTTTTTTGTTAAATTCTTCTAGACACTCTGGAAGATCACTGTGATTGCCAGATGGTTCCTTCTGTCCGGGGTCTGTTAACATGGGGGGAGGTTTAATTGGAGACAAATAACAATTTCCCTTTATTGTGAATCCTTTCCATAAGTAATTCTAATGCTCGAGTTAAATAATCCCGCCCAAAGAAAGCCATTGCTTCTGGTGATAGCCTTAAGAGGGAGTGGCATAAAGAAAACACCTAGCTTAAAATGTCAATCTCAGCTTTAAAACACAATAAACTAAAGTTTGTGCATGTAGCAGCTAATGTAATCTGAGCAGCACTCGTTCCACATACTTGGCACCGTGAGCACTTCGTATGTGCCAGGAACGTTGGTGTGTCCAGGATGTACTGATACACAAGCCAGACAAAGGTACTTTTTTTTTTTTTTTTTTTTTGGAGCTCGCCTTGTGAAGAGATGGACTGCAGGCCTTTTGATTTCTAGCTCTTTTTACACACTTAAAATTATGTGTTACCTTACATGAACTGTTACAAGGTAACTACATCAATTAAGTGTTAACATACATGAAACGTTACAAGATACATTTAAGATACATTTAAAAATAATGAAAGGTACTGTTCCCTTCAGAAGGTTCTATGTGTAGTTACCTTGAATGTGTGTTTTCGTGTGCATAGGTGTGGAGGTATGTGTGTTTATGTGTGCATTCAGAGGTGTAGAGGCCAGAGGACAATCTTCAGAAATCATGTCTCTCTTTCCACCAAATGGGATCCAGGAATCGAGCTCGGGTTTAGCAGCGAGGACCTTTACTAGTCAAGACCTTTACCAGCCTTCCTTTTAAAACAGCTTTATTGAGAATTGCAACGAAGTCATCCACGTGACATGAAAACCCTGTGCTTTCCAGTGTGATCACGAGGCTATATAGCCGTTGCCACCATGATTCTAGGACATTTCATCTCCCCTAGGGAAACTCGCTAGCCAGATCACCTCTGCTTCTCCCTGTCTGTCCTGGTCCTGCACCTCCAACCTCAAGCATTCATCTCTTTTCTTTCTGTCTACACATTTGCCTATTCTGGACGTTAGAAAACATCATTCCTTCTAACCGCACTTACAAGTCCCACATCCTAGCCATCTAACTTCAGGTGGCCACCATTCTGCTCTCATTTTATGACATCATTGTGTCCAATGACACATTTTAGGTTCTAGGGAGATTGTCTTTCTGTGCCTGGCTTAGCTCACTTAACGTAATGTCTGCAGGTTCGTCCACAGCATCGTGAATGGCGAGACTTCGCTTCGTTTTACAGCCACCTAGCATTCCATCCTGTACATACACCCCATTCTCTTCGTCTGATGACCCATTGGGGTTTATATGATCTTTGATTTTATTTTCCCCATGGCACTGGAAAGGAATAGGAAACAGCAGTTACCTCTCTGAGATGCAGATTTCACTTAACAGCGCGCTCCACGGTGAGCCTGCTAGATTACACGGTGGTTCTGGTTTCAATAGTCGAAGCACTTTCATGATCATCTTTTCTATAATGGCCAGCTCTTACTGAATTCCCCACCCACCATGGCAAGGAGTCCTGTTTCTCCCCACACTCAACAGGACTTGTGTCGTTCTTTGTCTCTCAGACAGTGGGGCTGACAGGTGTGAGTAGGTACCTCATGGTTTTGAGTTCTAGTCCTCTACCGGATGATTCTGACTTTCTCGTGTACCTGGAGGCCACTCTCCTGTCCTTTTTCATAGATCATCAGTGTAGGTCTTCTCAAGAATGACATTGTCTTAACTCACTTCCAAATCACTATGAAGTCTTAGTAGAAGAATCTAGGCCCCCCCATATCTTCCCGACATCCTATCTGTTTAGATATCACCATAGCGTCCCGAAAGTCTCTTATGTGTTCATGAGAAACACGAAAAAGGAACAGGATAATGATACTTCCAAATCCTGATGAGGCCTGTATAGACTTGACTTCGCCAACTTCTTGCAAAGGTCCTAGAATTTCTAGACCACCTGTGCCACACTTGGAAAACTTCTGTGCAAAAGACAGCTGTAACTAACGTGTCTACTACTCCGAGAGCCATGCAATCGTGAGCTTTCCTGAACTTCAGAGGGGGCAGACCCTCATTAAATAGCATCTACGGAGAACGATGCACTTTGAGGATGGTTATAGCTGACAAACCAGGTGGTAGGCAGTGGTTTTTAACCTTCCTAACGCTGCAACCCTTTAATACGGTAGTTGAGTGTTGTGGTGACTCCCGACCATACGATTATTTTGTTGTTGCTTCATAGCTTTAATTTTGCTACTGTTATGAATCATATGTAAATATTTGATATGCAGGATATCTGACATGCAACCTCCCAAAGGGGTTGTGACCCACAGGTTGAGAACCACTGGTGGTAGGTCCTCCCTGGCTTGAAGGAGGGTTCTGCACCAAGGTAAAGAAAGATGTGTTGTGACTGTAAGAGGCTCTGTGGTCCAGCTTTTGAGTTTACCAGGACCAGGGCAAGCCACTGTGTTGTGCTAGGGTTATTAATGTTCCTGACTTCATTATTAACGTTCATGATTTTAAAATCTTTCCCTCCCCTTCTTTTCTTCCTTCTTTCCTTTATTCCTCTCTTCCCATCTCCTTTTCAAAATTTTCCTTTGCATTTTCAGAAGTACTAAAACTGAAACTCCCCAGACTTAATCTGATCCCAAGCCTTGGTCAAGCTCACACACATCTGGCTCCTATGTCCCCTCAGACTTAGATTATGTCCCATCCACTAGTGCTTAAGGTAGTCTCAAGTCTTCTCATTCAAAGGACAAATTCTACATATGGTGAACAAGGGGCCCCGGCCTTTCCAGCTGCGAGTCCCGGCTCCCCTGGGTAAATTCTGGTCGCCAGTCTGGCCTCCAGTGACAGGACCACAGGTGTTTTGCACAGCTGTGTTCACGGCCCGAGGGGCCTCTCTTCAGAAAGCTGCCTCCTTCTCTCTTCTGTTATCTGTAGTTCTTTGCTAATGTGCTGGTTTCTCCTCAAGGTGGTCCCTAACCACCTTAACTGGTTTTGTTGTTGTTTTTATTTTAAACCAACTTCACTTCCAGAACTCAGTCTATCCCCCTCCCCCCACATCCACATTTCTTTTTCAAAAGAACCTGTCACCCACCACGTTTCCTTTATTTACTTGTCTACGGTCTGTCTTATTTGAAGTAAAAATTAATCTGGGATTTTTTTTATTCTACTTTTCAGTCTATTTTATTCAATGTGGATTTTCCATCACTAGAGCACACAACAGTCACAAAAAGAAAAATTGTTACATGGAAAAATGTTAAGAAGTCCAAAAATACACACTGACGTGTGTGAGAATGAGTAAGAATGTGGTCAACAGAAAACATGCTTAACTAGATAGTGAATGTGTGTTTCCAGAAAGTCATCCTGAAATAAACTATTCCATTAACAATGAAGGACAAAATTCTCCATTCGACTGTCTCTGCTAATGGGAAAATGCTTTCATGTAGGGTGATTAAGTGCCCCTGAACCTATTCTGAATATTTTTCTTTCCCCATTAAGATATAGAAAAGCTGTTAGCCTGAATCATTTTTTTTAGCAAAGCAAACAGAATTAGCTAACTTTCAATAACCGATCTAATTTTACATTCCCCTCTCAAGTAGCCCAAGCATCCACCAACTGGGTTATATCCTCAGCCCTAATATCATTTTCTAAATGAAAATCTGCTGTGTAAGTGTTTATACAAGGCCCAAGAGTATGGAGAGTACCCTCTCTGTAGTTCTGAAAGTGTTTGAAGTTAGGAAAATCTAAGATATAGATTAAACTGAAAAAGGAAAGTAAGAGTCTGTGTCATGTGCTGGGTATGTGCACATGAGTGTGAGTACTGGTGTGTGTGCACATGAGTGTGAGTACAGGGGTGTGTGCACATGAGTGTGAATACATGGGTATGCACACATGAGTATGAGTACTGGGGTATGTGCACATGAGTGTGAGCACTGGGGTGTGTGCACATGAGTGTGAGTACTGGTGTGTGTGCACATGAGTGTGAGTACAGGGGTGTGTGCACATGAGTGTGAATACATGGGTATGCGCACATGAGTATGAGTACTGGGGTATGTGCACATGAGTGTGAGCACTGGGGTGTGTGCACATGAGTGTGAGTACTGGTGTGTGTGCACATGAGTGTGAGTACAGGGGTGTGTGCACATGAGTGTGAATACATGGGTATGCGCACATGAGTATGAGTACTGGGGTATGTGCACATGAGTGTGAGCACTGGGGTGTGTGCACATGAGTGTGAGTACTGGTGTGTGTGCACATGAGTGTGAGTACAGGGGTGTGTGCACATGAGTGTGAATACATGGGTATGCGCACATGAGTATGAGTACTGGGGTATGTGCACATGAGTGTGAGTACTGGTGTGTGTGCACATGAGTGTGAGTACAGGGGTGTGTGTGCATGAGTGTGAGTGCTGAGGAGGTATGTGCCAAGTGTCCCTTGCATGCACCAAACACGTTGAATAATGACAGCACTGTAGAGTCCAGGAGCTCTCAGCTAGGCAAACTGTTGAGACTGTGTTTGGCTGTAAAACATTTTTTTTAATGTTTGTGTTTTTCCTACATGTGTGTTTGTGTAGCACATGCATGCAGTGCCCACGTGGGACAGAAGAGAATGCTACATCCCCTGGGACTGAGATGACAGCCAGGTGTGAACTTCCGCATGAGGACTAGGGAACAAATCTCTGCCAGAGAGGAAGTGCTCTTATCCACTGAGCTACCTCTCCAGCCCAGGGGGGAAGGGTTTTCATACATCATTTATTACTAATGTTAAAGAACTTCACGTTTGACTGGGCTCTGACATTTCTAATCCATGTTCAAGGCTATGACTAGCACGATGCCTCCGTGGCTGGCTTGCGTATCGCAGCACTCTTGAATGGGAGTTGTTTGTCCTTAATGGGGAGTGTTTATGAACATGGCGGTCTTTTAACATCTCAGAGAAGACTGAAAATTATCCTATTCCTTTTCTATAAAATAAATACGATAGGGACTTTGGCCCTGTTCTCAATAAACTATTGGGCCTTCTTTTCCAGGTCCTCCTAGAGTGAAACACTGGGAGGTCATCCGCCATGCGCTGGTTTCAGATCGCCTGACAGGGTCACAGCAGTGTGCATGGCTGACGGTGATGTGTGAGTTAGAGATTCCAAGTGATTCCGTCTAACACCCCGAGACATGAACACAGGAAACTCAATGCCCCAAAAGTAGATAGCTTTCAGAGTTTTGGTTTGGTTTGGTTTGGCTTTGTGCTCTAAGAAATCTCAAAGCTTCTGGGGAAAAACAATGCTTGTCTTGTTAAGAATGGGAGACCTTTCTGAATTCAGCAGCATCTATCTCCACATACAACGTAGAGGTTTTTGGTTTTCCTTCCATGGCATGGATGAACTGTTAGAGTCTGTGACTCTTGGGTACCATCTCATGACTGTAAGTATGTGTGGTTTAGCTGTGGTACTAACTCACCTCCAAGAGCTCCGATAAACACTTGGTAAAAGGATGCAGCGTAGGGCAGCAAACACCATTCTCAGCAGTAACGTCAAAAGTGCTGCGGGCACCTGACATTGGCAGTCACACTCACTACCGATCACGCAGGCTTCCCCACTGGCTTCCTAGCTGGCTCCTCTAAACTGTGATTTTTTTTCCCCCTCCCAACTCATACCGTGTTCAGATTCAACCGTGCCCCTTCACTCTTTAGAATTTATAAATGCCTCCCGCATAGATGTCTGCATCAAAACATTCCGGACTAGAGCTACTTTTCCGTTCTAATCTCATTTGCCACGAATACCCCTCTTTCAGGAGCGTTGCTTGAAGATAGAGTATTATAGAGTTGGGGTGGCCTTGGCCTCTCAATCCTCCAGCCTTAGTTCCTAAGTGTTGCCGTTACATTAATAAGGAACTGAGGCTGGAGGATTGAGCCTTCCTTAACAAGGAAGGTGCAGTCTTCGCTGTCCTCACGGCTATGACAAGGACCTGACAAAGTCAACTTAGGGAGGCCTTGTTTTGGCTCACGGTTTGAAGGTGGTATGGTCCACCATGGCAGTGGGGGAGGGCAGGCTTGGCTGCGGAAGTCTGGGGCTGCTGGTCACATTGCACCAACCTTGCAGAGAGAGGATGCTGCTGCTCAATGCTCTGTCTGTTTTACTGTCTTTGTTTGTTCAGTTGAGGATCTCCTACCTAATGGTTCCTCCCTCCTCCAGGGTGGGTTACCAGTTAAACCTCTTTGGAAATGTCATACCCACAGTGTCAGGTGACTCTAAATGGCCAGGTTGACGATGAAGATGAGCCATCACAGAGTATAGACCTGAGTGTCCTATCTATTTCTTGGGTCTGTGGGGGCAAGTTGTCACAGCCCTTCGACAACTATGTCACAGTGTTCTCTCTGGCATTTTTACTAAGGCTTTTGAAACAGGGCAACATTGTGCCTCAAAAAACGGCTTCCAAGTCCTAGTGTCAGAGATCGTTTGTGGGGGGCACTTCCAGTGAGGCATCCTCTTACTCGAAGGTCCAGATGACATTGTCTGATAAGCCTGTGCCTGGCTCTCTGTGTGAGACAATGCCCACCCCTTTGACCTCACATTCTGCTTGTTCCTGTGTGGCTCCCGCCTGGTGCTGAGACCACCGACTAGAAAAGAATCCTGTTGCTAATGACATCACGCTTTTGTGTGTCCCTTATGTTTGGAAGGGACTTTCTAGAGTGCAAAAGAGGAACACCCAGGCCACTCCCCAATAAAGAGGAATATATGGCTGTGCTCTGCGAGGAGACAGAGAAAGAGCAAATGGTATTCCAAGTGAGCAAAGCTGTCTTCCCTGGGACAGCATGGGTCATGGATCTGACACACTCAGAGGCTCCAGCTGCCTGCTTAGGGAGGCTTTGTCTGCCTCCTCCTCCTCGCAGGACGTGCCACCAGATGCTCCTAATTCTGGTTTGCTGAGATCCTAGTGACATAGCAGCCTTCCATCCCTGCTTCTCGACTCCATCCACGCCATCTACAAATACACTCTCCTGGAGCTCCCCCTTTACAGTCTAGAAGGTGAACTTTGATGACCCAGCCACTCAGTAGCTTGTCATAGGACATCTGTGTTGAGCAGGAGCTCATGACTCGGACCGCCCAATGATATATTCGTTTAAAGAAGAGCTGAAGCTATTTTAATTTGAATGGCACCATAAGTAGATAGTAGGGAACCAGAACTCCTCCTTAGACCTAAAGAGATTTTATTTACACAGTTTTCTGCTCCTACTGGACTTTAAATCCTGGAGGTGTGATCTTACTCCATGCATCTCTGAGTGTTGCACAGAGAGTGGAGTAGTGCTGGTACAGGGTAGAAGTCCAATAAAAATACGTTACTATGTACCTAGTCATACACTCTGTGTAGATCCATCCTACCTGGCAAAATACTGTGAATTATTATGTGCTATTGGTTTCCGTAAGGGAGGATCACCAATGTTCTTCCTAACATTCATGTTCAGATAGTTTCAGTCAGTCTTTGACTGTCGATATAGCCAGGCACGTTCAAGGCCAAAGTCAGGCGGAGGCACAGGTGGGAGTCATCTGACAGTAGCCTTTTCTCTTCACTGTAGACTGTGTTATACACATTTTTAATAAGGTTTCAGTAAAGCCTGGGGCCCCTCTACACATAAGAGATGCTAGAGTAATTAATTACCAGGTGAGGTTTTAAGCACAGCCCGTACATGGCAGAGGGTGTGAGAACCGGAGCCAGGTTTATACAAAGACCTCGTGACCCGGTTTCTAGTCTAGCCGACTGGTGGCCATCCAGCTGCATCACGAGAAGGCATAGGTGACATTTTAAGAAACTGAGACTCACTAGCATATCCTCTACCTTTTCTCTGAGCGATGTGTTGTTTCCTCATCTCTTCTAGCAAAGGTCCCCGTGCTTAAATTCCACGAAACACGTTTGCTCTCATTGTCCTGAACGCCATGTTGCTTTGTGAAATGTTTTCCCGTTTAACGAGGCTCTTCCTCAACCTCTCTCACCAAGTTTCAAAATGAGCATAGGTCCTTCAGCACTGACTCTCCTAAACAAACGCCACGAAGGTAAGCTCATGAAAGCACAAAACACTTGGGTAAAAGTCTTATTCTACTTCCAAAACACTTATCATATATGAATGATTTTACCTTGAAAGAAATGCTATCGTAGCTTTTCATTCCTGATTACCTCAGTGTGCGTGTGTGTGTGCGCATGTGTGTGCGTGTGTGTGTGTGTGTGTGTGTGTGTGTGTGCGGGTGTGTGTGTGTGCGTGAGTGTGTAGAGAGAGAGAGAAAGAGAAGGAGAGAGGGGGAAGGGAGAGAGAGAAAGAGAGAGAGAGAGAGAGAGAGAGAACTTATTCTATCAGATATTTAGTCAAGGCTGCTTGAACTAAAAGAGAGAGGGAGAGGGAAGAGAGAGAGAGAGAGAGAGAGAGAGAGAGAGAGAGAGAGAGAGAGAGAACTTATTCTATCAGATATTTATTTAGTCAAGGCTGCTTGAACTAAAAGAGAGAGAGAGAGATGAATGCTTCACACCCTGTTCTCACATTATTCACACACTAAAGAAAATTATGTTTATGGCTGGACAAAAAAACGCTACCCCACACTTAAATTTTGAAGCATTCCAAAATTAAAGAAATGAATATTTTGCATCTCTACTAGAGATATAAATTCTTTTCAAAGTGACTTTGTCTCTGCATAAAAGCCACCCAGTTTTTTAGAAAAATATTTTAAAGATCAAATTATGAGTCTCTCTGTCTCTGTCTCCCTGTCTCCCTGTCTCCCTGTCTCTCTGTCTCTCTCTCTCTGTGTATGTACGTGTTGTGTGTGTGTGTGTGTGTGTGTGTGTGTGTGTGTGTGTACACATGAGTGCAAGTATCCTTGGTATCCAGAAGAGGTGGTTGTGACCTGCCTCACATGGGTGCTGGAAACTGAACTTGGGTCCTGTATTAGAGCGGCCAGTGCACCTAACCACTGAGCCATCTCGCCGGCCTGTCATCTGCCAGCTTCCCCTCTGTATTGCCCTCAGAGAGTTCGCGTGTAGTTTCCATGAGGAGCGTTCCATTACCTGTGGGACTGTCGGCGTAATGTCAGTGACGTAAGTCCTCGGTGCCATGCACCATATGTGACCATCACCTCGCCTCCTGGTGCTAAGCTCATCTCTCTTGTTGCAAAGCTTTTGTGCCATTAACAGACACGAACATCTTTACCCCAACTTTACATATGGGTCAGCATTTTCTACCACGAAATGGTCATAATGGCTTAGAAGGCATTCTGTGTTTAACTACCAATGCTCACCTATTATTTGCAGATTCAACCCTGTCACTGCGGGCGCATCCACTAACGCCCTCTGCAGTCAGAGACAATTCAAGAAGCTCAATCTCACACACCATCTGGGCCTCGCTCCTGTAGGGACCCAGGGGAGCCGCCAGCTCCCTAGAAGCCAGAGCCGCCTTGGCGCAACAAATTAACTCTAAAACAACAACTCTCTTCAGTGTTTACGTGGAAACGAGGGCTCAGAGCACAGTGCTAAACAGCACCGTTTGCTGTTATTTTAGGAGATGGTTTTTTCTCTTAAAGAGTTTATCCTTTGTGGTACTGAGGTG
Source organism: Rattus norvegicus (assembly GCF_021556685.1). Classification (NCBI taxonomy): domain Eukaryota; kingdom Metazoa; phylum Chordata; class Mammalia; order Rodentia; family Muridae; genus Rattus; species Rattus norvegicus. The sequence goes on from NC_141537.1 coordinate 180,334,698, forward strand.
GGGCTTCGCAGCGAGAAGCTTGACAAGCTGAAAAGGAACAGGCAGAGCGGACAGCCCAGGCTGCTCCTCACTCGTGTAGTCGGCCTGGAAAGACTCAGGAGCTTTGATGACCGCTCATTTCCAATTTGTTCACTCACAGGACAATTTCCCTTCAAGCGAGAACAGTTTCAGAAATTAGATGCCCCGTACAAGAGAGTGAGCCGCACAAAGCCGCCTGCGCATTTGGAGCTCCCAAGATTCTGTGCGGTTACGTTTCCTCTTCCTCTTGGTTATCGCAGTATAATTGTCGCCCCAAATGGACAATATCCACTCCAGTGTTTTTTCTTTTTTCTTTTTTTTTTAAAGAATTAGATATTTAAATTATCTATGATAATTTATATCTGGAATTCAGTGATAGATTTGAACATGGAGATGGCCATTTTAAAGGCCAGTCCTAAAGAGATGCGAAAGTCACAGATACACGCCCACAACAAACTCCTTTGGGCACTATTAGTCTCCTGTGTGGACTGGTATTACTGGGAGGTAGAAACTTGGTTCCTCTGCTCTTCTGACAGCACTATAGCCTGAGACAGACCAAAACAAACAAACAAAACAAACAAACAAACAAAACAAAACAAAACAAAAAAACCCAAAACAAAACAAAAAGCCAAATCTTTGTCCTGAGTCTTTAAAGATCACCTCAAGACTGGATCCTGGTCCTGCCCTGCTCCCACTTCATTTAACTCCACGGGAGGACTTACCATCACAGTCTTGCTTTTGGGTTCCTTTTAGAACAGGGTTCATGTAGCCTAGGATAGACTAGAATGTACTATGTAGCCAAGATGTCCCTTCAACTTCTGATCTTCCTATTTCTACTCTCAAGTGATGAGGCCAGAGGTGTAGTACATTCAGATTATGCAAAATGTGGGTTGAACCCAGGACCTCTTGTTATGGGGCAAGCACTCTACGAAGAGAGTTACATTTCCAGCCACGAAGGGTCCTATTTTATTCACCATTCATCGACTCATTTATACATGCAACAAATAACAGAACGCCTACCGTGCATATCAGTCTAAAAAGGATCTAGCAATAAAATAAAATAAAAATTTAAAGCAATAAAAATAAAATTCCTGCCCTCACACAGCTTATCAGCTAGGCCACTGCACACTGTTGCTTTTCTGACTTGCTTGACCACGTTTTCCAGGACGTCTCTGTGCTCTACGTGTTTATTCCCTGACACACACCTAAAGTCAGTAGTACATCACTGTAGACCCATTCTAGGGTAATGTGAGACCCCAAAGAACTCTGACAGTGAGTTGGGTACGGGGAGCAGAAGGCCTACAGCATGGTCTGCTAAGGACAGGGAAAGCACGTCTGCGACGTGCTCAGGATGTTGGCTGAGGAGAGACGGAGAGAGTCAACTAAGAGGGACCTGACAACCCTCTTTCAACAGCTAAGCATGTGAGCTCATGGAAGCTGGCCCAAAGCCAACGTGCCGCCGGCGGTAAGTAGGTGGGTCACACAGAGAGATGCAAACATTCTCGAAGTGATGGGGTCTAGGTCAGAACTACATTTCCTGGCTAGAGGTGGGGGTAAAGGAAGGGCTGGGTAGATATGAGACACGGATAAGGAGACATCCCTATAACAGGAAGCATGGAAGTCGAGTATGACAGACAAAGTGTGGGCAGAGTGAACGGGCTCTGTAGTGGGGCTTCAGGCCGTGACACAGGCAAAGGATGGTTCACAGCTCTCGGGGCCTTCGTTTTGTTTTACTTCTGCTTTAACCATCTGGGTGCTGCGGTTAGGTGTGAGCCACCTCATCCAATATGGCCTCCCGGGTTGAGCTTGTAGAGGGAGGATCGCCAGCTCCAGTGATCAGTTCAAACTTCCCAACCTTTAAGGGCTACACAGGCCGCTGAGGGAGGAAAGTCATCAACACCCTTACCCAGATGTGAACCCCGAGAGGTATGATAACATCTGGTCTACCAAGAGATGCCTATGGGTGTGATAGTGACTCCCGTGTTGGACTTTCAGGTTTTATTTTAGCCCTGTTCCACAGGAAGACACACACTTAGGGACTGCAAATCTGGCCAAGAACCCACAGTTGGGAAATTCACAGGCCACAAGGATCAACCTGCTACTGTTGTTTGACTGACTGGACGTAGAATCAAACTGCCTTCTGAATACATGTCTCTCTACCTGTAGATTGGGGTAACGTTGAACTCATCAGAGAAGCCTCTCTGTGTAGTAGACAGACGGTCCATGTGCAGAGACGGAGTCTGTGGAAGGCTCAGGCACAGTGAGACATCCATAGTACACCACACCAAGGCTCAGAGAACGTCTCCTCAGAGGGCGCAGAAGACTGTGAGAGGTAGAGGTTGGGAGGACTCAGTAAGACAGCGCCTTCTGGGCTCTTGACAAGATCTTCATGTCCATGAGCTCACTGTAGCTGTGGCTGCCTGCACAGATCAAGCTAGTCAGCATTCCAGCATGCGTGGGGGAGGGGCTTCCGGCCCTCCCACATGCCTACCTGAGGAACATTGACAGTGAATGACTTCTTAGAGAGGAAGATCAGGTTTGGTTAACGGTGTGGCTCCCCGGTACACCAATCCAGCACCAGTGGATGGTCCACACCGTGTGTATTTGTTAGGACAAATTGGACTCCATGAGTTGAAACGTGAAGTTTGGAGGAAGAAAGTGAGAGGAGATCCTGATGACGTTAGAAGAAAGAACGGGAGGGGGTTGACATGATCAAAATACATTTTATGTATTCATGAAATTCTCAAAGAAATAATTTTAAGTTATATACTCAAAATTATATACCCCAAAACCTAAGCCTTCAGTGTAGCCTTAGGTGTTTTCTAATAAGACACAGATTGAGCATTGTTTTGTCACAGTGCAAAACAGACCCTAGAGCTTCCTATACCATGTCATAGTATCAGTATTTACAACTGTCATACAGTGTTGTGGTAAATAATAAAACGAAGGTAAAGAGTGACCAAGCACTACCTCCTGCTACTCTCTGGGCCCTGCAGCAATCTCGCCACCATGGCTAACCTCATCAATGGCCATCCATCTGGTTCCCAAGGCGGGTTGCTGCCATGCCAGTTCCATACAAAGACCACCTATGTCGAGGCTCTCTTGCTGCAGAAACCCAGCTAAGAAACTCTGCTAAGAAACCCAGCATCCACCCCCTGCGGTTATAGTCACAACTCCCAGTATCCTGGTAAAATCAAAACTCTAGAAGCTTGTAATTTATCGATCAGATTTATATCAGTAAATTCTCAGTCTGCAAAATATCCACACAATAAAATCAGAGCCAATTGATATTGATAAAAACTGCCCACCTAGATAGGACAAATTGTCCTATAAAAATCCATCCCTTATAGGATTTTTCATAGCTACCTGTGGCTAATTAAAGCCACATGGGGTTGGGTCATCCTTCTCCTTCTCCACCTTCTTTTCTTCTCTTCTTCTCTCTCCCCTCTCCAAAACTCTGTGCCCGCCTTACTTCTTCACTGTCCAATCACAGGCTTTGCCTTATCTTGCCTCACCTGCATATAGACATCAATCCACAACACAGCGACTTAGGACTGCGGCATGAACATAGGACTTTTCTCCACGTAGTGTTAGGCAAAGGTAGAGGTCCAAGTTCTGTGGCCCTATCCTTGTAATAAATGATCGCATGTGTGCAGGGGGAGTGTGTAGAAAGCTGCTCCTTGAACGACGGATGACAAACTGTGTGAAAGGAAAACCTCCTGGTGCTGGGGAGATGACTCGGTGTCTGAGAGCACCTGCTGTGCAAACATCAGGACCCACATTCAAACACCCAGTGCCCACATAAAAAGTTGGGCATGACTTCACTTGCACCGGGGCTGCAGAGACAGGGGCTCTGCAGAGAACCAACCTCAAATGGTAAGCTTCTCTGGTTCAGTGAGAGACTCCCTGTCTCAGCACAGAAAGACAGAGCAGGGTAGAGGAAGACATCTCAAAAAATGCTGTGGCTTTTACATGTGTAAGTATGTCAGAGTCATGAGCATGCACACACACACACATGAGGTAGATATACGCACATAGATACATATACTCACACACACACATAGATACACACACTCACACACAGATGCATACACACATAGCTATACAAACATACACACAGGCACACACAGGTACACACATGCACACACACACATGAGATAGATATACACACATAGATACATGCACTCTCACACACACATAGATACACACACTCACACACAGATGCATACACACATAAACAAACATACTCATACACACAGGTACACATGCACATACACACACATGAGATAGATATACACACATAGATACATACACACACACAGATACACACACTCACACACACAGATGCATACACACATAGATACACAAACATATACTCACACACACAGGCACACACAGGTACACATGCACCTGCATATGCACATGCACACACACATGCACATACATGCATGCACACAGACACACATACAGAGGCACAGAAGCAAACACACTAAGACGAAAAGATTGCTTATGCTTAAACTTAATTTCTTTTTACGTTTATGACGTTAGTGCATGGCTTCTAAAAACGGAAATAAAGAGCGAAGGGAACGGAGAGTGAAGACGTCCAGGGAGCCTCCTTTCTCCTCTCATTTATTTATTTATTTATTTATTTATTTATTTATTTATTTATTTATTTTGGGTTCTTTTTTTCGGAGCTGGGGACCGAACCCAGGGCCTTGAGCTTCCTAGGTAAGCCCTCTACCACTAAGCTAAATCCCCAGCCCCTATTTTTTTCTTAATTCCTAGAGTGATTAGGGATAAAATTCTTAAAGAACACTTGGCTTGCTCTTTCAGGTGTTAGCTATTCACTAAGCACCCACTTGGAGCAGATCCTGTTAGCTCAAGGTGTGCCCGTGAATGGCGCCCATGTGGTCTCTATTAGAGCAGAGCCAGGAGCAGAAGCACGGAGCCGTCGTTGCCCTTGGCCATCGAGGAGCCTGGCTTTGGTTCATACTTTGATGAAGCCACCAAGAGAAGTGCCCGGCAACCGAGGGTCTTCCCACCTCAGTCTGGACTCCCACAGATTGCCCTTTATATTGTCACAGTCCTCCATTAATGTTCTTTTTCACCTGGAATCTAGCAGTGCCGTGAGGACTTTCTCAATTGCCTCCTACAAGTAAATATTTATCCATTTGAAGGAGCAATTTTCGTAGGGCATGTTAGGCAGTACGGGTAGTGAATGCAGAAAGGTTAAAGGCCAGTGTGTAGGTGCTGTGATCACTTGTTCCCAGCACCCCTCACCTTGTTCTTCAATCATGTGCCGTCCCAGCTCTAGCCTAGATCTATAAGCCTCTGTGGCATGCGCTGATTGGAGGCTAGAGCTCAGATGATAGCTGGTCATCTGTGATGTCATTTCAACCATCGACCTGACTGGCTTAACGATCACGCAGGTCATTCATGAAGGACATCACTGGGATGTCTGTGAGGATGTCGATATTTCCAGAGAGGTTTAAACAAGAAGACTTTGCCTGAATGTGGGCAGCAGCATCTCATGGGCGGGGCCCCAGGCTAAGACAACACCAGGAGGAAAGCCAGCACCAGCATCCATGTCTCTCTGCTTTCTGACCCACCCAGATGTGAGCAAGCAGCCCCACACTTCAACCGCCATGCCTCCTTGGCTGGGATGGACTGTGTCCCCTCACAATGTGAGCCCGAAGCAGCTTAAATTGCCTCTTGTGAAGTATTTGGTCACGCTGATTTTAAAAAGCTGCAAATTATTAGATATCATCAACCAACTGATGATATCTACCCACTGTATTTCCCAGAGACCTCCAGGAAAAAGGAGAGCTCCTGGCCATTCATTCAACCCATTCATTGTGCACACTCTTGGGTTGAACTGAGGGACAAAGAGCAAAGCAGCAACGCCGTACTAGAAAACCAGGCGATCACATTTATGTAACGGTTCCAGTCTTCCCGGTTCTAAGCCTGACAATGCCTTGGCCACAAAGCACAGGTACTTTGCACTGAGACTGAGTCGAAGCGAGCCTGTTTTCCATATTCCTTTATGTGTGTTGTCTCTGTCCCCAAGCGTGACGGTGTTCATGCCCATGTGCACGCGTGCACATATGTAGAGGCCAGAGTCAGGTATCTTCCTCTACTGCTGTCCACTCTATTACCTTGAAACGTGGTCTCTCACTGAACCCGAAGCTCCCGGTTTTGGCTAGGCTGGCGAAGGCAGCATGCTCCCAGGATCCACCCCCTCACCCCCCCCCGCCCCCACTGGAGTTAGATATACGCTGGTATATCTGGCTTGTTATGTGGGTGCTGGGGATTCAAACTCACTCTTACCCTCTGAGCCATCCCTCTGGTCCCCATTGAGTCTCCCCCGAATCTGTGGTTTAATTTGATTTTTATTTTTTAAAAAACAAATGTTATATTTTAGATCAGCTCTAGATTTACATGAAAGCGTGGACACCGGTCCAAGGATGTAGCTCGGTGGTAGATGGCTTGATTCTTGAGCACGAGGCCTGGGGCTCAATTCTCACACACCACAGATCAAACGACTATAGAAATTCTCTGTTCAGTAATCTTCGAACTTGTTCGGCTCCGTTCGGTAGTCTTCGAACATGTTCGGCTTTGAGCACGTGACTGAGCCTGCTTGGCTCTCAGTGTCCCCTATCTGTGAAGTGAGATCTATAGAGCCGTTTTATTGTAGTCATTTTTTTTTTAAACCTCCATTCTTGTTGCGCAACAAATGTCAGCCTTGTCCTCAGCTGTGTGACTGGATTCCTTTAAAGGCCACTTGTCATTCCTGGACGGACAGGCGGGTCATTTATGACTTCTCAGCCTTTGCGTCACCTGCCCAAGAGCTTCTTGGGCAGTGGCCACACCCCTACAGGACGTGGATTACTTAAGAGTTGTGTCCCAATTAGAAAAGGAAAGTTCTTATTCTAGGAATTACTGACTGTGTCACCGTGAAATTGTCACTGTTTAAAGAGGGCTGATACACTCAGAAGGCCGTGCTTGTTCCCTGGCCAGCTGGATCCCTCCAGAAATGAGTAAGATCAGATGACTCGCTGATGGGAGAAGAGTCAGCCATCACACCGGAGTAAAAGATTTTCAAGACCCTGTCCCCCATGATACTTCAGGCTGGGGCTGAAAAAAATGAACACAGACAAGTCTACCTTTCCCCTTTTTGCTAAAACCAAAAACCTACATCTCTTTGACTTTTATCTACAGAGAAACTTCATAGTTTTGAAAATTACTTAGAATCATTATTATGGGAAACTGCTCGTTATTATCTCTTAAGATAATATGTTTTGGATCTTAGCAGTGTACCGAGAACCACGCGGAAGGGTTCGTTCGTGTGGTATTTTCTTTTTTTTCTTTTCTTTTTTTTTTTTTTTTTTTTTTTTGGTTCTTTTTTTCGGAGCTGGGGACCGAACCCAGGGCCTTGTGCTTCCTAGGTAAGTGCTCTACCACTGAGCTAAATCCCCAGCCCCTCGTGTGGTATTTTCAAGTCAGCCGTATCATGTTCTCTATGCAGATGGCCCTGTTTATGGGCCTGATTCCAGAACCTGTGTCTTTAGGTTTTAACGAATTCTCTGGGGCTGACCACAGGTAGGAAGATCTTTGCTGGGTGTCAGAAATAAGACAGACATGGACACACACACACACACACACACACACACACACACACACACTCTCACAGAGCAGAGAGAGGTGAGACAACCCAGGAGTTGTTATAAGATTTGATGAGACTTATAAAGTCTGGACTCTCAAAGCAGTCAGGTCAAAGTGTAGTTTGACGGTACCAATGTGATTCGCCAACATTCACCAGGAGAAATATGGGTTATTGACTGACTATATAAGCTATTAATCCACAAGCCTACAGTCCTGTAACACCTCCATTCTACCCCCACACTTCCCCCTCCCCCTCCCTCCTTCTCACTTCCAACTGACCCCCTTTCTTTTTACACCCAAATTAAGGACATAGTCTCTTCTTCATTAGAATTCAAGATGCTATCTCTGTTATTTAACTGGAATTGGGGACCTTCCTCAGATCAGAAACCAACCAGAAACTAACCAGAAACTGAGTTCAAACACTTAGTGAGCCTTCACTGGATGATCAGTTCTTATTAAACAATACAGACTTAAGCAAAAATGAATCAGAAAATATATCGCATTCCCTGAGACCATTTGAACTCTAAGTATTTTCTATTATTAAAGCAGCTCACTTCTTTTTTCGCCCAGCTCAAAATATTGGAAAAATAACTTAAAATATATTCTGAAACTCCATCTCCCAAGAGATCTATCCATAGCCCAAGAGGTCTATCCATCCTCCAATTTGTTAGAACAGGTGTTCTAACCATACCTAAATTTCCACGGGATTTAGCTCAGTGGTAGGGCACTTGCCTAGCAAGCGCAAGGCCCTGGGTTAGGTCCCCAGCTCCGGAAAAAAAAAAGAAAAGAAAAAAATTTCCATACCTAAATTTATGCAGTTTGGGGCTTCACAGAGAAGGAAAAACAAAAAGACTTCCTCGTCAAAACAAGCGAGCAAACAAAGGAATCCCCCGGCTCCCCCCCACCCCCACCCCCTCCTCCACTCCCCTGCCCTGCACTTTAAAGCTAGATTAAGAAGTCACCAAACTAAAACTCAAAAACAAATGTGGCCTTGAATTTGAGAATCATTCAGTCTGAAGGTTTGGGGTTTGTTTGCAGGACACCAAGGCCACATACAGCATATGTCCCAGGTGCTGTAAATACTTCTGTTAATATCGTGTTAATTTGATCCTTTGAAGGTGTGAAGAATGGAAAAATAACCATCGGGTCAACTATTCCAGGTTTGCTTAAAAGCAAAGGCTGTGGGAAAATAGGTAAACAGATAAAAGGGGTCACTCTCTGGCTAACAGAGAACTCACTAGCCTGGCTTGGCCCTCCGGTGAGCTCTGTGGAACAGTTCAGCCAGCTTGCCCTACACCCCTACCCCCGTGACGTCACAAGAGACCTTGGCTCCTTGCCACGCCCATGGCTCGACTCTAGCCTCTGCCTTACTCCACCTACTTATTTTCTAATTACTACCACTGACTCCGCTCACTTTCTCTTTGTCTTGTGGCTTTGCTTACTCATGGCTTCTGTTTCCTGTCTTCCTTCCCTCCACTTCTGCATTTACCCAGTATTGACCCTCCCAGGATGTTTCCTACGAAAACTCTGCAAGTTGGAAGAAAGTGCAAAGTCCCAGGCCCGCAGACCTCCGGTCCCACCGACGCCCGGTCTAATTAGCAAGTCTAAACGACAGCAGGACTCAGCGACACACCTTTTGGGAGTCTCTCCCCAAGCCACCGTGGTGCTTTTCACCAGAGAGCCACAAACTGCCTTAACCCAAGAAACTTAGCCTGAAAGACTGCACGGCTTTTATTATTATTCAAATTTTGAAACTAAACAAAGCCTGGTTTTCATGCACATTGACTATGTTTAGGGTCATGGTTGTCATACTAGTGGTTCTCATCACTGAGGAACCTCCTAATAATACGGAAAAGTCTAAAGCTTGGCTAGTGAAGGCTTCCAAAAGCAAGCCACTTTGGCCAAATTGTCTTTGTTTTAGAGAGTGGTTTATATATGCACTGAAGGAAGATCGCGGACTTTAGAAAAAAAAAAGAGTAGGAAGGGATCATGAAATACGCCCTAAGTTTCTCTTTTAGTTTCCCACCGCGCTACAGCGAAGTGGGAAGGCAGAAACCAGACTAGGATCAAAACCACAAACCCAGCTGCTCACCCAGAACCTGGTTTTCTGTGTAGGACTTCATATGTGCACAGGTTTTATCTATATATCTATATATCTATATATCTATATCTATCTATCTCTATATAGATATAGGTTTTGTTTGTTTGTTTGTTTGTTTGTTTGTTTTTGGGGGGTTATTTTGCTAGAGGAAGATTCCATAGTGTGGCAAAGAGTTTGAAACTCTACAGAATCCCCAATCCCAGCTCCGGGCGCTTTCCTGTTCTGTCAATTTGCTTTCATTATTCTCTCAGCTTAAACCGTTTGAGTGACGCAGGCTCTGCCATGGTTTGATGTGTGGGCATAAAACAAAGCGGGCCACAGAACAGGATGAAGGCTTATGCTAACTCCTGTCAAATGCTAAGCATGTCCAGTCATGCGTTAATCCTTCGTGGCTGACCACAAGGGGTGACTTCCATCACACCCGTAGGTAAAGCTGCTGACCGTGGGCTGCACACAGTGCTGGGAAGAGAAACACTTATAAGTGATCGTCGTGTGGGTATTCGTATCCATCACATCGATCTTGTAAAGATTCAATGCTTTGAGCTTTTTTTCTTGGCTGAACAATCAAGGGATTGGGAATAAGATAAGAAGGAGACATTACCTCATAGGCTATTCACATACATTATATGTAATTTAGTACTGGTCATAATTAGAATCCCCTAAAAAACGTCCATGGCTTTTCAAATATGAGGTATTATCATTTTTATAATTATTAACCACTCCGAGCTTCTCTGTACTCTTTCTTGAGAGCATTGGAAAACACTAACTTTATCTGATCGATAAGGTTTTCCTTTCAGATTCTTTCCAACAATGAAATCATCATGTAAAACCCAGCTTGATAGATATCAGACCGCAGACATGACTAAACATTTCTTGCTGTTCACCCGTGTGTGTTTGGTAATGCTGACTGATGTCACGCTAACAAAGAACAAAGTATGGCAGAAAAGAGTTGATTTTGCCTTCCCTTTCCAGAGGGATATAGTCTGTTACGGGAACGGAGAGATGGCTGCCGACATGTGTGAGCAAAGTCATCGTGGCAGAGGCAGGAGGCCGCTGGGCTATGCTCCATCTACACTCAGGAAATAATAGAGTTTGAATGGGAAGAGAGACTCAGTCACAAAGTAAGGCCTGCCCCCAGCAACCACTCCCTCCACCTTCTGACCGTTCCACAACCTTCCCAAACCTGGAAGGTTCCCAGCTGGGAGCAAACATTGAAATATATGAGCCCACGGGTGATGTGATTTCATATTTCAACGACAGCAACCAATCTTCAAGGGTTTAAAACTCAGTGACTTGCTTAAATTCTGTATCGTTTTATACTTGTTTACGGCACTCATTTAGTAGGTGAGGAAGTCAGACACAGAGAAGGTATACAGAATCACACCAGAGCTAAGGCTGGACCATGAAAGCACAGATCTGTAGACTCTGTCGGTTCTCCTGACATAAGGACCAGTAGGCCAAACACGCACTCCAGTGACCAGTCACATGGACCAGGGACCAGGCGTTCCCACCAGTGACCAGTCAACTGCATCAGAGGAGCAGCCAGTGTCATCGGTGATCAGCCAGCCCCTCACACTGTTTGGTGACTCGTTGGGTAGGAAGTGTAACTGGACACACAGGAGTTAGCACTTGGGGTGCTTGCTGCTCTCCAGAGAGTCTTATGGGCAGCTACTTTAGTGAGCAATCAAGAGACAGTGAGAGAAAGTACTCTTTGCTGCCCAGTGACAGTAGTCACACACCATCAGTTCTGCCTGTGCCTGTCATCCTATGCTTCCAAACCTTGGCTTCTGGGAAGGTACAGCCCCTGCATTGCTGTTCTGAGCCATTTGCCACTTACAGGAATATCAGATGCAAATGATGGCTCGGAACTTTTAAACTTTGCGAACAGACGTAAGAAGCAGAAAGGAAGGACCCGCATCTCTGAAGGAGAGCTTTCCCGCCATTTTAATTTCAACAGAAGAAGCCTGGAAGAAAACTTGTTGGTCAGACATGTACCGTGTGACCATCCCACTGACCCCTGATTTGGTTGTTCTAACCAGAACCACTTGCTCAGGGCTCAAAGCAAAGTCGTTTTATGGGAGTTCTTAGTGCTATTCCCAGAAGTGGGGGAGAACTACTGTGAGGCAAATGCTAATGGCCTACGGCCTATAAAGTCAGACACCTGATTGTCACGGCTGGGCCTTGCTGTGCTTTCCCCCAGGTTTCTTTTCACTAAATCTGACCATTCTCTCCATCAGGGGCAGCATCCACTGGGAAGGAGAAAGCCTCCGACGTCTGTCTTCAAAGTGTAAACATTACGAGCTATGATCATTTTCATCTGCTGTTTGTGCAAGCAGCAAACAGCCCCGATGGCCAGCGCAGGCGCTGAATGACAGGACATTAAGACATCACGGCAGGTGCCATGGACAGAGTCCAGAGGGGCCGAGATGTGAGAACATTCACCAGAACATCAGAATTGGCTGCTTGTCTATCTTCTGTCTACCAAACGTCATCCTGTCTGTCTGTCTATCATGTTAATCGTCTACTCTCTACCTACCTATCATTTATCTAGCTACCACCTACTTGTAATATTCGACCAGAAGATACTATGCACACTCCCACATGGGTATCTGTTTAAGTGTGCATTTGTATATAATATGCATTTACATATGTAGCTAGGTAACATGTACATGTGCCTGTTAACATGTGCATACGTACATGTAAGCCTTTAATATATTCAGAAGGGGGGAGCAAGGAGGAGGCAGATTTGTTCCAGGCAGATGTGATACACCATTGGTGGATTGAACAGCTGACCTCGGCCCCCTCCCTTTAGCACCGAGGGCTGAACTTGCTGCAGGAGAGTGCGGCTCACGCATTACTGAAGGAAACCTGCTGCCAACCATGGATCAGTGAGGACACAAAAGCACTGGGCGACTTTCACCAGTTTGGTGCGAGGCACTCTGTGCTGCTAAGTTTCCGAGGAATGACAGTTTCCATCAACTTGGGAAACTCTGCCATTCTTCAACCCGAGTTTTGCTGGCCAGCAAATAGCTCTACGTCCGGCTCAGAAGTGTCTCATATCGTGAAAGTGGATGAAGCAGCCACCGTCATCAAGCCCTGGACAATGGCCAACATGTCTATCTCATAGATGTTGGAGGGGAGTAAGGCTGGGGTGGGGGGCATGACCGGCATATAGACAGACACATGTGACACCTAGAAAGAACCTGGGGGCTCCTTCTAGCTGGACTTGAATGACCTCTTGTATGGTCTGCGGTCCATATTTGAATGCCTGAGACTGGGTCATTGTAAAGAAAAGAGGGTGATCGGGTTCTCAGTTTTGGAGAAGGGGACAGGGAATGGAAGCTCAGTGAGTAAGTAAACAAATAGGAAGTCATGGCTACTTCTCAAGTATAGAGAAAGCTTATTATAGACTCGGGAGAAAGCCTAAGAGGTAGAGGTGTCTAGAAGAGTCCAGACTGGACCTTACCAGCAGACTGAGCCAGCAGGCCGTGAAGGAGAGTGGGAAGTAGGGAGGAGGGAGTGGAAAGGCCAAGAGGCCAGGAGACCAAGAGAGAAGCCATGAACCAAGGGAGCAGGGAGCCAAGAGAGTGACTTAGCCAAAATGTCTGGGTTATATAGAGGCTGGGGGAAGGGAATCCCCCCCCCCAGGACCCAGGCTGGGGAGTTCAGGGTAAGAGTACAGGCAAAATATGCCAGGTACTTTGAGTGTCAGCCAGTGTCCACTTCGATGTTAACGAGCGCCTTAGACCTAATACACAGCACCAACACCAGCTTGGCTCTCATCTTGCCTGGCCTCACCAGATAAGACCATCTATGCCAGGTCCTTTCAATGTACAGTATAGCCTGTGCTGAACTGCTGGTACGCGTTGGTGATCCAGCACTCAGGAGGTGGAAATAGAGCATTGGGTGTTCCAGGCCATCCTCAGCTGTGTAGCAAACTCAAAGCCAGACTGGGCTACAAGAGGCCCTGTCTGAAAAAACAAGAACACACACACACACACACACACACACACATGCATGCACATGAAAATTACATTGGCTGTGTGTATATGCGTATTCCTGCATCAGAGTTTGAGCTCATTTCTTCTCAGTATGGACTCAAAGGAGAGAGTTTCTTTCATAACCTGAAAAGAAAAATAGGTCTGAAAAAAAAATCATAACGTATAATGGACAAACCGCGCTGGAGACACCATGAGCGGCGGAGGCCGCATTGCTGTAGTTTACATTCTGACACACACACGGTGATGATGGTCCTTCACCTCTGTGGGATTCTTTCCCAAATGTGCCCTGCTAAACTGTGGGAAAACATCAGCCATGTGCTGTCCATGTGTGCTAAGGAACCTCTTTATAACCATCACGGTCATAAAAGTCACAAAAAGACTTACAAAGGGAGAAGACCAGAAGAATTGGTTAAGTAAGTGTCACGTGGGCCTGGGAAGCATTATGGACTGCAGAAGAAATGTTAGCGGGAAAATTGGTGGGATCAGGGTTTGATAAACGCACCGCGATGATATGAGGTGCTAGCACTGGGAGACTGGTTCATGAAGATGTATAGAGAGATTATTAGGACCCAACACTATTCCAAATGATAGCCAGATAGCATATGTACCCATGGATTTAGTGGTGTCTGGACTAGTCATACTGTGCTTAACTGTTAAATGTAGAACTGGAGAGTATGTGCAACAGGAGCACCTGCTGATCTTGCAGAGGACCCAGGTTCAGCTTTCGGCTCCAACATAGTGCCTCTATGCTTTCAGCTCCGACGTGCCCTCTTCTTGTCGTCAAAGTCTCTGGGCACGATCATGGTACACAGACAAGCACTCATACATATACAATAAAATAAATCTAAACGTTTTAAAATAAACAGATCAGAGATACTTTGTTGCCTTTGGGGGAGTAAATGTATAAAAATCAATCAGATATAATGGAAATTGCCTTTGAGTAACAGGAACATAATATAGTACCTAGTGTAAGCTCCAAAAAGTTTGCATATACATGTGAAAAATTACTTAATTTCCCTCAAATCTCATGATATCGATCTTGTATATTCATAATCTTCCAACTTTTTGAGATAATGTAAGATTCATGGTAGGTTGTGGAGAAATGTACCAAGGTCACGGATGTTCCTTCCCTCACGTTAATGCCCTACGCAGTGGGTTGAGGAGATGCCTCAGTAAAGTGCTTGCTGCACACGTGTGTGGACATGAATCCAATGCCCAGCACTCACAGAAAGCAGGGCGGTGTTGGAGGGAGGGGGTGCTGGGAGGTAGAGACTGGAGGATCCTGGGGCTTGCCGGCCAGCCAATGTTGCTGAATCTATGAGCTCAGGGTTCAGTAAGAGGCTCTGCTTTAAAGACCGAAGTAAAGAACAATAGAAAAAGGCACTTGGTATTGACCTCTGACCTGTGCCTGCATGTGCATATATGTGTATATGCACACATAGGCTCAAGCATGTGTGCACGCATGCACACACACACACACACACACACACACACACTCACCCCCTAAAGCACAGTTGGTGTAACCAGCACAGCTCCTTTAGATCGTCCCATTTATGAGCATGCACCTCTGTGTGGTATCCCCACATTACTGAAGAGAAAACAGGGTCCCCTAAGACTAACTTTCCCTTGGTCATTCAGATTGCATATGGGGAAGATAAGATCTGGGCAGTAGCTACCAGAATCAATGTACTGCTTTATCTCAAGCCCTACTGTGTCTCACATTAGTGCCCTGCAGTAGCCAGGGTGAGTGGCCTAACAGAAAGTGGTCACAAACAAATGTAAGGATCAGGGGACAAGGAAAAAACACACGCACATATCCGCGTGTGTGAGCAGATGTGGGTGCTCCTCTCCTCGCCTGTCTCCCATGGCCGACGCATTCCCATCTGCATGCGCACGTCATCAATACCGCCCACCAGGAGAAATCATCAAACTGCACACTTTGCCTCTGATCCTCTCTAGGGACCTTGGATTGCCCTGCGCCCTCGGGACAGCGCTGTGAAGCTGCCTTCTGCGCCTCATCTTGTCCTTGTGTCTCTGTCTGCTGTGACCAGACGGCTGTGAGTACTGTGCTATCAAAGTAACCTTTCATTGAGGCCACCAGATAAGTTCATCATCCCAAATCTTCACAGCTCAACCTCCTGTCCGTGGTTTGTTCGATCCATCTCCCCCCTGCTCCTCTGCCCTCCTTCTCTCTTCCCTCCTTCCCTCCCTCTTCCTTCCCTGCTCCCTCCCTCTCACCTCCCCCACCCTTTCCCTTCTCCCCTCTTCCCTCTGCCCTCCCTCTTTCTTTCCTCCTTCCTTCTCCCTCTCTTTTCTCCTTCTTCCTCTGCTCCTCCCTCTCTCTTCCCTCCCTCTTCCCTCCCTTCCTGTTCCTTTCCTCCCTCCCTCTTCCTTCTGCCTGCCTCCTTCCTCTCCTCCCTCCTTGCTCTTAGTACCCCCATGCACACCTCCTCTCAGTAAAGGGTACCATCATGCACCCTAGTCAGAAAACACACCTTTCCTGATCCCTACTCAGTTCCCACACACAATGACCTACAGACATCATTTCCAATGCATTCCTCCCTAAGGGTCTCTAGGCCTCCCCAGCTGCTCTCCCAGCTCTGTATCATCCACACAAAGCACACACACTATCTGTGGACTTTGATAAGTCTCTTTTCAGTCAGTAGGAAGGCCCAACCAAACACCTTTTCATTGCAACACCCTCTCCTAGACCTGCATGCAGGCTCCTGCTTTTGCAAGGTCTTGCTTCCCTCTGCTGCCTCCTCCCCTCCTTTGCCTTATATAGCTCCCTCTGTCTAGAATATTTCCCCCTGGATTCGCTGACAGAATGACACTCCTCATTTTGTCGAGTGTCAGCTGGAAGAAGCTGTCCCAAATGCTTTCTTTGCTAGACACATTTAATTGCTCAAAAACTGCTCTTTCCCTATTCTGAGCTTGATTTCAGCTCAGGGATTTTGTGTTTCCTGTGCCCTTGATGCTAAGCCTCTGTCCCCCTCATTTTCTTAGGAATGTTCTGTTTACCTTTTCTTTCAGCCTTGCTATCTCTTCCTCAGTCTTCTCCTACTTGGGTAGAAGTGATGAGGCCTTGCTTCCCACTGTCATCTACTCCTAGTCTGTTTTCCACTGCCTTCTATTCCTAGTCCCTTCCCCACCGCCCTCTACTCCTAGTCTGTTCCCCACCGCCCTCTGCTCCCAGTCCTATCTCTGAATCATTTGGCATTATCTGTGATTGTTATTATTTTATGTTTTTAAGTTTTATGTATGTTTATCTGTATGTATATATGAACATCACCTATGTGGCCATAGAGATCAGAAGAGGGTGTTAGATGCCCTGGAACTGGAGTCAAAGATGGTTGTGAGCAGTGGAGTGCATGCTGGGAATAGAACCCAGGTTCTCTGCAAGACAGCAGGTACTCTGACCTGACATGCTGAGCCTTCCTTTAGGCCCTGCCTATCTGTTATTGTTTAATTCATTTATCTAAATGGGTTGGTTTCTATGTTCCCCAGCTAAGATATATATTCTAGTATCCAGTAAACCTGAACTAAAAATTTTAATGAATACAAATTTAAAAGTAGTGTAATGTGTATCAGTTACTACCAACTATCAGATACTCTTTTGGGTGAGAATATAACTTTAATAGTAGTTTAGTGTGTATCAGTTACTCTATTGGGTGACACTGAATAAGACACTTGTTGGTCTTCTGAAACTTCAAAGCTATCCCCAGCAACATACTTCTTCCAACAAGGTCACACCTTTTCCAACAAGGCCACACCTCCTTCAATAAGGCCGCACCTCCTCCAACAAGGCCACACCTCCTCCAACAAGGTCACACCTCCTCCAACAAGGCCACATTGCCTAATCCTTCCCAAAGAGTTCCACTAACTGGGGACCAAGTATTCAAAGTACATGAACCTATGGGAGCTCCTCTCACCTAAACCACACAGTTTTGTTTGACACGAGTTATTGGGGATTGAACTCAGGTACTCATGCTTGCAGGGCAAGCACTTTATCAATGGAGCTGTCTCCTCAACCTACAAGAAAGCCCTGAAAAAAATCACACACAGAGATTAAAAACAAACAAACAAGAACCTCATGCACACACAAAATGCATGTATCGATTAATAACCTTAAAATAACAGTCCAGTGAATTTTCAAGAAGATACGAATACCTTGCCATAAGTACAAGAAATACAAATGACTTACAACCCTAACTTCCAAAAAGCAAACCATTTGTAATTTAGAATGTCTTGTCCTTTGAACTTTCTGTGCTACTCTCATAAACATAAAAATAATAAACAGTGGAAACACAAATGCCAAGACAGAACCATGTGCACGAGGTGCTTTGAGTTCTCACAAAGCACTAAAGCAGTCTGTGGGGAGAGCAGTTCTTGCCAGTAGACAGCTTTGAAAAAAAATCTCTCAATATGAATCTTACTTTCTACCTCACACAGTACCCAGGAAATAAGTCAGGTGGGATTACGTTCTAAACACAAAACCTGTCCTCATTACCGTCGACTGTCAGTATGACACAGTTACTTAGGAAAGGAGGCTCACCTAAGGGTTTCCCAGGGCAGACCGACCCAGGGCATGTCTCCATTGCCAATGTATGTAGAAGGGTTGAGTCCACCATAGGCAGCACCATTCCCTAGGAGGATGGTCCTGGACTGGGTGAGAAAGTAAATGAAGCATGGGCAAGCTGACAGGTGCATTCCTTTATGGCTCTTGCTTCAAGTTCCTACTTGAGTTTCCATGTGGATCTCCTCAGTGATAGATGGTAAACTGGATATATAAGTCAAATAAAATCTTCCTTCCCCTAAATTACTTTGGGTCAGAGTATTTTATAACAACACAGGAAACAGACAGGGCAGAAGCCAAACTTTCAGGGGGAAACAGAGTATCTTTGTGACTTGGAAACAGGCAAAGTTCCCTTGGTAAGACGGGGAAAGCAATAACCAGGAAAGAAACTTTGTATAACTTAAACTACGCAAAATTTAACATCTCACAAAAATTATCAAAAGATAATCAGTAGCTATACTGAAGATGGATGAAAAGAAACTTAATCTTACAGTTTCTAAAACAGGATTGTGAAACAGGATTGTAATGAATTTCTATAATGAATAATAAAAATGATAAAGATTTGAACAGATACCCTGAAAGGAAGGAAACAGACTCATGGTGCCTACGTGACACACAGTAGCATTAGCCACCTGGGGGAATCCAGATGAAGCCACAATAGAACTGTGTACTCCTCAGAAAGTCTAACATGAGAACTTCTGCCATACCAAATGCAGGAGCCACCAGAACTCTCACACAGGAGTAATGTAAACTCTAAGAACAACCTTGGTGTTTATTTATGAAGAGATTTGCATATAATTTGCAAAGTTAAATATACAACTATGCTAGGACCTTACAGTTCCACTATTTACCCGAGAAAAAAATGAAGACATATTTCAAAGAAGACAACTTTATTACCCATAGCCACATACTGGAAAGTGTCTGTGTGCAAGAGAGCGGATAAGCGAATTGCTGTTCATACAAAGCGTACTTTCCAGCAGTAGAGGGGAAAGGGTCAGTGTGCTTGTTTGCTCTCAAAAACAGAATAACGCTTCTTGATTATGTACACGTGTGTCTGTGTGTGTGTAAATGTGTGCACATATGAGGGCAGGTGTGTGAGGAGTGCAGAGGAGAGTGTCAGATGCCCCGAAGCTGGAGTTACAGGACATCCATGTGGGTGATGGGAGCCAAACTTGTGCCCTCCTTAAGAGCAGTCAGTATGTGTTCTTCACCACGGGGCCATCTCTCCCCCAGTATGTACATTTTTGCCTGAAAGGAAACTGTAGGCTCGAAAACACTGATCTCGAGCTCCTGAACACTCAGGTTGAGTAGGGGCGGGGGAGGAGGGGTGTAGGGGAGGGAAGGGAGAGCTTCCCTGTGGCTACAGTTTACTTTGATACATAAAAGAAAATGCATTTGTTACTTTTCCTTTTCCTTTGATACATAACAGAAAGTGCATTTGTTACTTTTCCTGTCACCAAGACAAAACACTGGATAAAAACAAGTTAAGGAAGGAAGGAAGGAAGGAAGGAAGGAAGGAAGGAAGGAATGAAGGAAGGAAGGAAGGGCTTAGTGTGGCTGACAGTTCCAGGGTTGAGTTGATCGTGGTGGGAAGCACGGTGGTAGCAGTCTGATGTGGCCGGTCACACTCTGCCTGCAGCCAGGGAGCAGAGAGCATTGGCCACTGGTGCTCTTCAAATCAGCTTCTTTAAAGCCACCTTCAGACCCACTCAGAGCTGTGTCTCCCTGGTAATTTTAAATCCTGTCAACTTGATGGTGAAGACTGGTTAACTTTACCCCAAAACATAGGTGTGGAAAATTGAGTGTAATACAATACAAACAAATGCCAGAGTGAGGATATATGTTTGCTTTCTATAAACATTAAAAAGAAGAAGAAGAACAATTTGAATACACTGAGAACCAAATGTTGGGACAAACAGCAGCATGGTGGCACAGGCAATTTCACATGGCATCTAGTGACTAAAATGTGAAAAGATGAGGGTGACTAGGAGCCTTGTTGAGGGATATCTGATCACACTGTGAAGCCGAGATTGTGTTATTTACTGAAAAAATATCTGTTTCTAGTTGTGGCGTAGCACATGACTTTAATCCTAAACAATGAAAGCACAGTTAGTTGGTAGATGGAAGCAGCCATGTTTGAAAGTGATGTCTAATTGAGGGGCAGACAAAGTGACGAATCGGAGAAGGATTTGACAGGATGAGTCAGAGGTAGGATACTCCCAACTCTCACAAGAAGAGACAGGAAGGAGAGGCGACTTGAGAGAGCAGTGCAGAGAGAGACAGGCAGTTTTCCTGAGACAGTTATAGAGAGACAGGTTGCAGAGAGAGAAAACAAGCTAGACATAGGTAAAGACAGCATGAACCAGAGAATGAGGACCCAGAAGATTAGAACAGATTGCTATAGTTAGTTAGAGGCCAAGCAGAACAAAAAGTTAGAGGCCGAGAGAGGAGCCAGATTGAATCAGTCAGCTAGGAGAAGAGTTTGAACCAGAACAGCTGAGTTGAACCAGGCAGGCAGAGTTCAGAAAGAACTAGGAAATGAAGAGCTTATTCAGAATTGAGTTTCAGAGGCTGAAAACATTCTAAGCCTAGATTAGATTGTACACGGAAGCTAGAAGCTTCTAGGACTAGGCCTGGATTAGTAAACCTTGGAGATGACAATTACATCAGGTGAATAAAAGTCCCTTTTACAAAGTCTGGTTACGGCGAGCTTTGGTTCTGGGTGGAAGAGCTCTCATTTGATGTTAGGCAAAGATGTTTCTCTACTTTCTTGTCTCCAGGCTGCTGTCTTCAATTCTGACTGAATCACACTCCCTTGTCTTTTTTCAATGAGTTTATTTAATCAACTTGGACAGAACCGATTCATTGTGAAGAAATTCTCTTACATTTCCTGTAGCTTTGCATGGTTTTCTCACTTTGATGTCCTACCACTTTAAGATATTTGCATATAAGTAAAAATTTCTGTTCAAATGCATTTCTAGAGGAGAGAGGTTTCAAAGACCTTTGTTTCTAGCCCTTAGGGCATTTACTTTGAAATATTCCCCAAGTAAGCAAGGGGTTATTACAACTTGACAGTAGAAAATAAATTTATTTTATGTTTCTCTGTATAAAACATCCAAGCAAATATTGTCTATAAAATACTACAGCAAACACTGAGGACCTTCATAGATGACCTAATTATAAAGACATACTCCAAGGCTCTGACAGTTAAAATGTTTTCATTTTACTTTGAAAAGCAGACGTCATTCTTTTAAAGTTTTGTTTTGTCTGCTAGAAAGGTGAATGTGTTCTGTCTTCCGCTGTCTTGGGTTTTTTTTTTTTTCCTACTTTTCTTTTTTCCGCTCCCATTTGATAATTGGAGAGCTATTTGCGAAGGTGTGACAGGTACGGATGCCAGGGGCTTGGGAACACTGCTTACCATGTAGGGAGATGAAGCAGCGGAGGCCAGGCAAGCCTCGAATTTCCCAGCCCGCCCTCCAAACCCTAAAGCTGCTCTCAGATCTGTGAGGAGTCTATGGGAAATAAACCTTATCTGTGTATATAAATGAATGGGTAAAGCACAGCCACAATGACCGAGGCTCCCCTCTCTAGACAGTAAATGTGAAACATATAATCTACTCCTGGCATCAGAAGATAAAACATTAACTGTCCATGCAAGCACTACATTAACTTTCTTTTGTTAACTTGAAGGATACATATTGCATTTTGTCTGCAGAATCTTTTTTGTTTGATTCATCTTGGTCCTTTGAGGCAGGATCTTGCTACATTGTAGCTCAGATTGGCCTCTGGTTTACTTTGTAGCTCAGGTGAAGGTTAGATTTTTATCAGCGTGGCACAAGCTAGGGCCGTCTAAGTTGAGAGAGTCCAGCAACTGAGCAAAGGCCTCCATCCAATTGGCCTAGGTCAACCTGTGAGTGGTTCTCTTGATGAATGATTGATGTGGGGAGGTCCAGCTCACTGTGGTTGGTGCTGCCCTTGGGCAGGTGAACCTAACTTTATAAGAATGCAAGCCAGTAAGCCGTGCTCCCATGCCTCTGCTTCAATTCCTGCCTCCAGGTTCCTGCCTGGAGTTCCTGCCCTGACTTCCCTTTGTGGTGGCTTGTGAATGAACAATGTGGTCAAATGAACCCATTCCTATACAAGTTGCTTTAGGTCAATGTTAGCATTTTGTCTAAGCTCTGCCCCACAGTTACCTGGCAACAGCCAGGTGTGCCTGACTCACTATAAAAGGGGCTACTTGCCCCCTCCCCTCTCTCTCTTGCCCTTGCCTTCTTGCTCCCACTCTCCCTCTTTTCTTCCCCTCTCTCTCCCCATTCCCTTCCCCCCTCTCTCTCCATGAGCTCATGGGTGGCCTCTACTCCTCTACTCTCTCTCCCTTTCTCTGCCTCTGCTACCCTCTAGACTCCCCTCCCCATGCCCTTAATAAACTCTATTCTATACTATACCATCATGTGTCTGGTCTCTCAGGGGGAACGGATGCCTTAGCATGGGCCCGCTGAGGCTCCACCTTTCCCCATACCTCACCACACCTCCATAGAACATATCCCCTTCTCTCTTTATCTTTTTATAAACATCAGTTGTGGTATCTTATCTCAATACTAGAATGCAAACTAGGCTACCAACCCTGACCTCAAACCGGAAGCAGCTGCCTCCTCAGCCTCCATGGCTGGCATCCCGGGTGTGGCCGCCATACCTGGGAAGAACCCATGGCAACCTAAGACTTTCACACTTTGTGCAATTCCCACAATTCCCCCCTCACAAAATGGCCATCTGCTGGCCTAGTCAACAGCCAATTCCTTTGCTTTTTTCATCCTAACAGAACTCCAGTTTTATTTGGGATAGGACCGTTAGACCTATTTACCTCAACAGTTCCGGATCTCAGTGTTCTGAGTAGCCACGCTGATGTGCAGTCACAGACTGATTTAGAGTGTTGTGACATGATCCTCCTAAGGTGGACGGCTGCCTTGGGGCCTTGGGAAATGCCATCTTGGGTGACACACAGAGAGGACAGTGATGTCACCGTCTGGATCCTCTTACGCTGCATCTGCAGTTGGCATCTGGCTGGCTGCAGTTTCCTTGTTTTAAGACCAAAGACAGAGCCAGCAGGCAGAGGAAGGCACAAGCTAGAGATGGTGGAGATGTGGCCCTGGCTCTGTGTCTGTAGCTTGCCTTCCTGTCCCTTAAGCTATAGTTCTCTAATGCTAGCTACTGGGGCTCAGAGACAGGGCTCCTGGGAGCCCACCTACCCTAAATCTTACAGTTCAATCATCCATGGATGGCCAGTATAGGAAGAGAGTTCTCTGCAATATTTGGATTTCACTTACATCTTTGAAACTCTTACAAACATGTGTTTATTTGCCTTGTGTCATATGTGTGTGGGCGTGCGTGTGTTACCTGTGCACATGTGGGCTCGTTTGGAGGATCTAGCAGGGGATCACAGTCACTCTTGCAGCCCTGACTGAAGACTAGTTCTCTTCTATTGGGGGAATGTTGTCCTCTGGAGTGGTAAGGGAGGAAGGAGTTACTGCCTATCGAGCCAGATCAGCCAAATCAACTGAGTAATGGCCACTGGGGTGACAGCTGTGCAGCCAGATCGCCCTCACAACCCCCTGTGTGCATGCAGAAGTGAGAAGATAACTTGGGAGCATTGGGCTGTCTTTCTGAGAGTTCTGGGGACCAGACTCAGGTTGTCAGGTTTGGCAGCAAGCACCTTCCCACAGTGCCCCAGTGAGCTATCACACTGGCCCTTGGTTTTGGCTTTTTTTTTTTTTTTTCCAGAGCTGGGGCCCGAACTCAGGGCCTTGCGCTTGCTAGGCAAGTGGTCTACCACTGAGCTAAATCCCCAACCCCTTGGCTTTTATTTTTAATATGACCTGATTAGATAGATAGATAGATAGATAGATAGATAGATAGATAGATCGATCGATCCCCCAAGGTGATTTCATTGAGGCTAACTAAAGATTTGATATTATGAGAAAAAAGAATTTTTTTTTTAACCAAAGGAAATCTGTCATGTCTTTCATTCTCTGTGGGGTTTTTTGTTTGTTTTGTTTTTGTTTTGTTTTGTTTTGTTTTGAGACAGGATCGTCTGTTGTATAGACTAGCTTTAAACTTTCTCTTGAGTAAAGAATGGCCTTGAAATTGCAATCCTCCTCCACACTGCTGGACTTACAGGCTCCACCATGTGTTATTTATACAATGCTGGGGACTGACCTTTAGGGCTTCACTCTAAAGACACGCAGTCTGCTAACTGGGCCTACAGGGGAACAACCTTCCCAGTCCCACCATATGTCTTACATCACATCCTAAGACCAGAGTGCTGTCATATAGCTTGTTTGAGGCCCTGGTTATCTATTTTCCTCTTCCCTTACAAATCTAAAAGGTCTCGATGAGCTCAGGGAGGGAAAGGCCATCGGGGTCACACGAGGGGCAGATGGAACTGCAGCCGTTCAACAGGATGGTGGTCTGTACCCCTGTCGCTGTCCGGGTAAGCAGAACATGTGACCGAGGGTTAGTTCCCCGTCATAGGCTCCACAACTGAAGGTTCCTTTGACTAAATAAGACTCTTCAAGCAGTACTTTTAAAACCTCGGGTCAAGTGACAGGGAAGCTGGTTTTATTAGCGTTTATGATAAAAGGGGTTAGTTTAAAAGGCTGAGGAAAATAGCTGATTACATCTGTGTAGGAAATTCTAGGCATTCTTCGTGAGAGAAGACAACTGGAAACATCCTTTCCTTTGAGCCAGTCGGGGTTTGGGAGTTACGGGTGGTGGGGGCTCCTGTCCCAACAGGTAAGAACACCACAGGAAAACAAACTATGCTGTGCCTGGAGCCTGTCTCAATCAGTTGTAGCGGAAGTGGCAGCCATCACGCACTGAGTACAGAGGGGAGTCTGAAATAGGAGGCCCTGTGTTCCCTTTAGAAGCAGGTGTCTATTTCTTTTCCTGTGACTGTGTTAGAATACAGCAACCTAAAGGACACGGTTTATTTGGATAGGAGTTCAAGCTCACCTTCCATTGAGGATCAGATAGGGTTACACTGCACTGAAGTCGAGGAGCAGGGACCAGGGACAGAAGAGAAGCAAGGCAGCGAGCGTTCAGATCACTCACTCCCTTTTGTACCAGCCCAGGATCTGGTGCCCAAGGAAGGGTCCTGCCTACAATTAAGATAAGTTTTCACACATCAGAAAACAAAAGCAAGATAACCCCCACAAGCATGCCCTGAGACGCATCTCCCACGTGATTCTAGGGTCTGCTGACCATCACAGCAGCCAAATCCTGTTCTCCCCAGGTAATTTTTTTTATCTGTCGGCTACTGTGACTTCTATAGTACATAAAAATTAGAAAAATAATAAGAAGGAAAAAGTTATGTTTTATGGAGTACCGGCTATTATTGACATGTGAAAATCAGTGAGACCAGGCAGAGACAAGTGGATTCCTGGAGCTCACTGGTCATCTTGGTTCTGGGCCAGCCAGAGACCCTATCTCAAGAAACAATGTAGGGGTTGGGGATTTAGCTCAGTGGTAGAACCTTTGCCTAGCAAGCACAAGGCGGTGGGTTCGGTCCCCAGCTCCGGGGGGGGGGGTGTGGGGGAGGCGGGAAAAACAATGTAGACAGTGCCTACACTTAAGGTTGACACCTGGCCCATGTGTGCATGCAATGTACACAGAGGTACCTGCACATCCATGAGCACGTGTGTGTATACAAAATGTTACGAAGATCGTTCATGTCTACCTACCTACTGCCCTGTTCCTTGCTATGATGGTCACGGGCTCAAACCATCTAGAACCAAGAGCCCCAAATTAAAAGTTTGTTTCTGAGCTGCCTTGATCTGGGTGTTTAATCCCAGAAAAAAAAAAGTAACAAAGACACAAAGACTCTGAAAACTTGCACTTTTCTTGATTCTGAAATCAAACTCGGAGTTGGCATGCATGCAGACATAGCCATGAGCCTTACCCAGCCCAAACATGAAGACATTTAAAAGATACAGTCAGGAGTCCAGGGGGCTGCTTGGCAGTGGAGAGAAAGAGGGCATCGCAGTTTACTCTCAGGTCAGGCCAGGAGTCCAAACGTCAGCTCAGGAGAACACATAAACATCTTCCAGAGAGATGCCCGCCCGTGTCGATTCACACCACTAAACCACTGAAGAAAGGCCAGCATTAGGAATGGCTTTATTAGTTTATAAAGAATAGTAGATAACACAATTTAGATGCGGGGCGTGTGGAATTTAAGATTCTCCATGGAGCCACAAAGAGAGGACTTAAAATATAACAAT
This sequence comes from Rattus norvegicus, assembly GCF_021556685.1. Classification (NCBI taxonomy): domain Eukaryota; kingdom Metazoa; phylum Chordata; class Mammalia; order Rodentia; family Muridae; genus Rattus; species Rattus norvegicus. Next base: position 180,361,329 of record NC_141537.1, read on the forward strand.
CTCTGAAACCCAGTCCATACAATGTTGCTACTGATAGGTCTTAGGAGCCACCAATAAGAAACATCAGTTGTTTAAAGGTGTCAGCTGCACCGCCAGCTAGGCGTGGCTGTTTAACCCTGTATAGCTAGGCGTGCAGGTCTAGCTGCTCCCAGTCTTCTTCCACAGGGAGCCTCCTTGGGTTTCCATCTTACCTTGAGCTTTCTGGCTCTGTCTTTGCATATTTTGATGCAATGTCCTATCAGTGAGCGCTGCTGGTCAATTTTTTAAAAAAGGAAATAGCTAAGTCATCTGGTTCCACTTTCAATGCAGAGCCGGTCCAGACAGGACGGGTTGCTTTGTGCAGAGCTTTTTGGCGGATAGCCACCTGCCCCTGGAGCGTGATATTTTAGCTGGGGCGTGCTACTCCAGGATTGTCACTGTAGAGAGCAGCCTTTGGCCCTCGTAGGTATTTGTCGATCGCTATTCACGGAAGTAGCAAGAACAGGAACACACAGTACATCATAGTTTTGAAATCTCTTTATGGCTTTTAGCTGTTTCATAATAAAATGATGGAGATGTTGGAATTAGACTCTTTAAAATAAAATCTAAGCCAAGCATGTTGGTTCATGCCTGGATCCCAGCACTTGGGAGACAGAGCCAGGAGACTAGGAGTTCAAGGCCAGCGCCCATTACGTAGTGAATTTGGCACCAGCCTGGGCTGCATGCGATCCTGTCTTTCAAAATTCAGGAAAAGGGGGCCAAGGAGATAGCTCGGTCAATAAAGTTCATGCTGCACAAGTGTGAGAGCTGGAATTCAGATCCTTAGCACACACATTGATGCCAGGTTAGTGTGCCAGCCTGTCTGCAATCCCAGTACAGAGACAGGGACCCCAGAACCAGCTGGCTAGCTGGGCTAGCCAAACAGGTGAGCTTTAGATTCAAGTGAGAGATTCTGTTCTCTCTCTCTCTCTTTCTCTCTCTCTCTCTCTCTCTCTCTCTCTCTCTCTCTCTCTCTCTCTCTCTCTCTGTGTGTCTGTGTGTGTGTGTTATGTGCAATCCAGAAAGCCTTGTTAGGCTCTTTTCCCCCGTCCCCCATGCACATGTGTGCTGAGCCCATACACATTAGAGACCATGCACGCACACATGCCCACACACCACAAAGTCACACAACAACTCAAAAATGTAAATAAAATAAAACCTGGCCCTTTTGTTATGAAGTGCAATGCACACTTACAATAAGGTGCACAACACATGCATGCATGCATGCACGCACACACAGTAAGATGCACGGCACACACGATAAGGCACACAACACACACACAGCTTGGGGACTTAGGTGTGTAATCACATCCAAGCCAAGGACCCAAGGCCCCTGGTGCTCTCTCCAGCTCTCACCCCAGCCTCTGCTGCTCCGATAACAGCCTACCTGACAGGACTAGCTCTCACCTTCTTGCTATTTGTTCCTGAATTGTTAAGCAACTGTAGCTTTGGTGGCTGCCTGTTGGGGGGTCCTAGTGTGCTCTGTGTATTCAGACGCTGATTTCCAGTTACAGCCCAGACTCTGGAACTGTCATGGATATTGAGGAATCTCCTGGGTCAAGTGGTGTCCCCAATTATCTCTGATCCACTAAAAAAAGGTTGAGCAGCCAATGACTGGGCAGAGGAGATAGAAAGGCTGGACTGACCACAGCCAGGGGTCCAGAGGAGAAAGAGGAGCCTGGTAGGATTTGGCCAGGTGAAGGGCCATGAGGCAGGTGGAGGAAGAAGCCGGTCACCATAAGGTCGGGCGTGAGAAATCGCCAAGGGGGTTGTCATGAAGACACATGTGGAGCAGAGCAAGCCAGAGACATTCAAAATGCCAGTAGCACAGGGCCTGTGGCTGGGATGTAGATAGTTTGCTCAGAGGATTAGAATAGCTTAGAACTTGCCCAGACGCCGTGCTTAAAGTTTGCTAGTAAACTCGATGCCTCTGTCTCAGTTATCTGGCAGCTAGCCAGGTTAGAAGAAACTGCCACTTTTAAATTTCATCCTACAGGCTCCAGTGGAATTGAGACTTGCCCAAGAGTGCAAGTTTACTTTGCACATGTCTTACTGAGATTAAGGATGTGAGCTTCGCGTTGGATTCTGTGTACCCCAAGCCCCTGTCTGGAACGGGACTGAACCCAGGAACCCTGAGCTGCGTCTCCACATCTCGAGTTTCATCCGTTGCTTTCCCCATGTTAGAGGTGATTCCTGGCTCACTTTATGATCAGTTTGGCTGGAGTTGAAATAATGGAATATAATCCAGAGAGGATTGTGGGTAATGGAGAACTGCCCTGAATGTGGGTGGGCTGGGGGTCTTGGACTGAATTAAAAGGAGAGGAGAGGGGAAGGGAGGAAAGGGAAGAGGGGTAGAGGGGAGGGGAGGGGAAGGAAGAGGGGTAGAGGGGAATGTAGGGGAGGAGAGGGGAGGGGATAGACAGACAGACATCAAAGCACCAGTATTTCTCTGCTTTGTGAAGGTCCACCTGAGGTGTGACCAAGCAGTTTAACAGGACGTGGCCCTCCCATGAACAGATGTCCCCACCATGGTGGTCTGTGCCCTTCATCCTGGGAGCTGCAATAAGCCTGTCCTCCTTAACTTGTTTTCTGCCGGCCATCTTGGCAGAGTAACAGGGAAAAGAACTAACACACTAGGGTCCGGTCAGGATGAGGCAAGCGCTGTCTGGTTGAACTACATCCCCAGCCTCTCTGGTTTGCTTTTGAGACGTATCAAGGCTGATTCCACCTCAAATTAATCCCTTCCATCGATGTGAGCCAGCTGCACTGACAGAATGCATTTACTGTTGGCTGAAGACTGGATCGAGTCCTACTTCGGCTAACAGAAGGTGAGGGTTTCCATGTCTGCTAATGGATTATAGATTACCACTTACTAGATTTAAAAAAAAAAAAAAAACCAGCTTTACTGTGCTCATACCTAAACACACCATACCGGAGGCATAAGTGGACTTTTTTTTCAGGGAGGCCAGAAACAAAAGTTCCCTGGAGGTAGGGTTACAGGCAACTGTAAGCTGCCCAGTGTGCACCGGCAACAGAACCCAGGTCCCCTGGGACAGCAGTAAGTGCCCTCAGCCACTGAGCCATCTCTCCAGTCCTGGACCTTTCCTTCTACCAGTGGGTTTGCGTTCTACCTCTCTTGGACCGAAAATGAACTGGGTCAGTATCGCTAGGACCTTCCCCCTACCTGGGTTCGCTGGTTCCTTTGACTTGTGGCGTGACGTAGAAACACGTGCTCACTTTCCTTTTGAGCTATCCTTTTCTTTGTTAGACTTAAAGTATGACGTTTTAAATCTCTCATTCATTCACTGAGGGTGAGGCGTGTGTGCCCATGCCTGGTGCCAGGTGACAGACAGCTTGCAGGAGTCAGCTCTCTCCAGTCAGCTCTCTCCCTCCATCATGCACGTCCTGAGCATCAAACCCAGGTTATCAGATTGGCAGCGGGAACCTTAACCCACTAAGCCATCTCCACAGCCCTTAACCCATAGGAGGTACTTATTATTTATTACTTTACTGTTATTTCCGTAGCCGAGACTTCAGCCTTTGTTTTCTTAGAGGTATCGGCTTTGAATAGTTCTTAATTTTAATTTAGCCCAATTTTCCAGTCCTTTCGTTTTAACTCTTGTTGTTTGTTGCACAAAAACTCTTTTCCTTTAAAGACATGAGGCTGCATCCACTCAGGGTGAGGAGATGAAGACAGGAAAGAGGGAGTTGGGGTGGAGACACGGCTCCGTGGGTGCTGAGAGGTCCCCTCCAGCTCACCCCACCCCCAACGTCTAAACCCTCTGCTCCCATGCTGTCTTTAACTCTCATTATGTAATGAATTATTCCATAGTTGAGCAGCTCAGAGCTGTCTGCAGGTATGGTCTGGCTCTGGTCCTGGCCTGAGGTGACAGTCACATCAGCCGTGTCTACGGAGGAACTGACTCTGGGTTTAACACTTTATGATGTCATCCCTGGGGCTCTCTCCCCTTTGCTTGTCCACACAAGTCGGAACTGCCCACCAAGGGTACTGAGCGGCAGAGGAACACAGAAAGGGCAAGAGAAGAGAAACTGCAGAACGCTTCACTAAGAGACCATGCACACACTGCTCTATGCTGAAGGGAGGTCCTTCTTGCTCCCACCTGGAGAGGGCTGAGGCTAACCCAGTGAGCAGGGCCAGCCGATCCTCAGAGCTCTTTCCTCTCTCTCCAGCAACCTCCACAGCTTTTCCTCCTCAAAGCTTCTTAGGGACAAATGAGGAATGAGACTGCCTGCCCGTGGCTTTGCCCAAAATGGATAGTCACTTCATAATCTCAGTGTTTTATTTTGTTATTACCATGTGCATGTGTGGGCAAACATGTCAGGTCAGAGGACGGCTCTGCTGGTTCCCTCCTTCCCCTTCACGTGATTTCTGGGGCTCACACTCAGGTTGCCAGGCACGCTCGGCAAAGCGCTTTACTGCTCTTACCCATCTCACCAGCACTGGCAATCATCTCTTAATCACCATTGCCCAAGAGGCGTGTCGGTGATGCAGAAACTGGAAACCGTTTTTTTTTTTTTCTTTTTTCTTTTTTTCCGAGCTGGGGACGGAACCCCGGGCCTTGCGCTTGCTAAGCAAGCGCTCTACCACTGAGCTAAATCCCCAACCCCTGGAAACCGTTTTCTTAAACTGCCACCATGTTCCGTTATTTTAATTTCTGATATGGTTTCAGGTCAGTCCAATCCACTGTGAGGGGCTAGAGCTAAGGAAAACAACAACAAAACCAAAAAGCAGAACACAGCTAAATTAAAGCAGCCTAACCCCAGAAGGTTCACTTGACATGAAGTCTCCTACAGGATTAGCCCTAAAACACCCTTTCAGAAGTTCAGATCCAAGTCCATGTTCTGCCCCTTAGCTTATCTCTCACTTTCTCTCAGTGGTTTTCGCGTGACAGTGGCCTCCAGGGTTTCAGCTGGGGTTGAAGTTTTGGGGGGTTGGGAGTGTCTCATGTTGTTATACCTCTGATTGTGGGGAGTGGGGGAATGTTGTGCATAGTTTTAAAAGTCGCTATTGCTTTTGCCCCGGGATTAGTGGCGGGATCAGTGGCCGCTAGCTCTTACCTGGAAAGGCTGCGGGGGCGGGGGTGGGGGGTGGGGGGGGAGGTGTTCCACCCGCCTTTGCTCCCGAAGGGGTAGCGCTACCAGCTCCCATCCGAGACCCTTGAACCTGCGATAAAACACACACACACACACACACACACACACACACACACACACACACACACACCTTGTTGCTTTTTAACTTGCCTACTAGGCACAATTGTTGGGTACAGCTATCTCCCGCCTTGGAAAAACCATGATATTATCTCCATCTCTTCTTCCTAAACTCTGGGGCTTGGCCCACCTATCCCCTGCCAAACATCCTTGGCCACCCGCCTCTAGTGGAGGCTGCAGGTCCTCGCTCTCCCCGAGGCCTTACATGATTGCTAAGCTCTTCTTCCTCCAAAGCATGGTGGAAAAACTTCTCTCCTTCCTTGCATCTGCCTTTTCCTGTTGGGACCCGGAAGTTCCACCTGTACCATCTGCCCAGCAATTGGCCCTCGATCTTTATTGACAAAGCAAGGACCAATTGGGGTACAGGGTTAGCATCAATCAGAACCTCCCCTTACAAGAAAACCCCAGGAACCTTTGCATCTGTCCTTTAAATCTGTAGGTCACTCACCTACTTTAACTGTACAAGTATTCTCGCCAACTTGCTCGGTGTCTTGGCTAGGGTCTCTGTTGATGTAACAAAACACCATGACCAAAACCACAAGTTGGGGAGGAAAGGGTTTATTCTGTGGGCTGGTCCCTCCCGCCATTGATCACTAATTTTAAAAATGCCTGGATCTCACGGAGGTATTTTCTCAGCTGAGGTTCCTTCCTTTCATATGACTCTAGCTTGTCTCAAGTTAACGTGACATTAGCCAGCACAGCTGGTAAAAGCATTTCCTGGATGGAGCCTCAAGTTCTTGAGGGTTGGGTTGCCCCAGGCTGAACAGCCAAGTCTCGTGGTTAAGCCGATTTCTGCTGTTGGGTCTCAATGATCTTGTGTGATTCACATTATCATGGAGAGCCTCTGTTTCCCCTAAAACACTGCCCTGTGTGGAATTCTGGTTGGTTACTTGATCACCTACCCATGCAGCCTGAAGGAGTAAAATGTCCAATCCTAAATTTTGAGGTGTGTGTGTGTGTGTGTGTGTGTGAGTGAGAGAGAGAGAGAGAGAGAGAGAGAGAGAGAGAGAGAGAGAGAGAGAGAGATCAACCATTGGCATTTTCCTCAACAGTCAGCCTTTCTTTGGGGACCATGCCTTGCCTGCTTGGCTGGGCTAGCTGGTCAGCAAGCTCAGAGATCCAAGTGCCTGCTCTCTCTCCCAGCAGTGAGGATACAGGCACAAGTCAACAAGTCCAGCTTAAGGTCTTCTCTTCTTAGACCTCTTATGGTACGTTTGCATTTACAGGGAACATTCTTGAATGACACGACTAACCAGAAACTTAAAAAGGACTATGGACTCACTACAAGTACCCAAAAACAAACACCAAAGAAGAACATTCAGACGAGGACAATGGTTGTTTTTAAAGCACAGAGGGTGAGGGCGACTGTCTAGGGCACAACCTTCTGACAAGACTTTAAAGAACACCACACCAAGTATTTCAGGCATTCATGGGAACTTGTTCTGGACGCCCTTGGGAAGAAAAGAGATATTCTTTCCAGCACCCACATGGCCAAAGCCATCCTCCTAACAGTACCCAGAGTTCACATAATTCCTCGAGATTTTCAGCCTCTCTCACGGCAGGGAGAACCTTGCTGTGGCCAGTTCCTTGCTCCAGTCTGATCTGTTCTTAGCTTGTGGGTTTTACTAGTCTCTGGATGAGTTTTTCTGCCCTGACTTTCTAGGCACATATACCAACCTAAGAATTCCTTAAAGCATGGATTTCTAAACAGTTCAGTTAAACCGTTTTTGAAACCCACTTGTGTTTGCTAAATTCTTACCTCCGTGCCATGCGTTTGCAGACAAGGGGATAAGAGACTAATAAGCTGGAATCTTTGCCCATGCACAGTATCATTTCCTGTGCTTCTGTGAGTGCAGAGTAATCATGGATCCTGACTAAGCTCATAAACTCCCACTCCTAAAGCAACGAGGGGACCTTTTATGCCTGACAATGACTTTTAGAAAACTACTATAGAAACGAGTTTATGTTTGAAAAAAATCCAGCAATTGTGCTTTATTTTTTAAAAAGATTTATTTATTATATATGAGTACACTGCACAGACACACCAGAAGAGGGCATCTCATCTCATTGTAGAGGGTTGAAGCTACCATGTGGTTGCTGGGATTTGAACTCAGGACCTCTGGAAGAACAGTGTTCATAACCACTGAGCCGTCTCCCCAGCCCGCAATTGTGCTTTATAAACATGTATTATTTCACACTGCCCAAAACGTCTTACAAAACATTTTAACATAATATTTATGTTAGATTCCCATATTGATTATTTGGGAATTTCACACAAATACCCTGATTACTTGTACTTCCCAGTACTCCTAGGTCTTGCCTCATCCCCTGCACATTTTGTGCATAAAAATATTTTTAAAAAGCAAAGGAAAAATGGTCTAATGTGTGTTGTCCACGTCATCACTGGAGCATGGTCAGACTCCTGGTGGCCAGACCCCCGAGAGACATTTTCTGTTCCTACTTTCCAGAACAAGCCGGCAGAACTGGAAGAGACTTCTGTCATGGTTCAGCCACAATGTACCCTCCAAAAGGTATCTGTGTTGAACTCAGCCCCCACATGGTGGCTCTTTGGGGAAGTGCCTAGACTGGCCGGGTGCCATTGGCCCGATCAATGGACTAATCTATTAACGGATTCCTACCTGAGTGCGTTATTGGGAGTTTGTGGATACGGGGCGAGGTAGCGCCTGACTGGAGGAAGTGAATGGTTTCTTGACTTTTCTTCTGTTTCATTCTCTCTTGTTTCCTGCCTACTAGGAGGTGAGCCTCCCTCCCTTCACCCTCTCTCACCACACTCGCCTTGGGCCTAGAACAAGGAGGGCAGCTTATCAAGGGCTCCAACCCTGACACACGACGAAAGCCAACTTCTCCTTCGTACCACTCTCTCTCCTTGGTGTTCTCTGGACGCCACGGAAACCTGTGAGATTAGTCACACACCTGTGAGACCGAGTAGGAAGAATGAAAACCCTAGTTCAAGCTCAAAGATTTGTGTTTCAAGTTTAGACATGATGCACATCCAAGAAAACTATCAACGTAAGCAGCTTTGACATGAGGGATGCCCTAGCATACAGGGACAGACAAATTAATAACTATTTCCTAAAACTTAAAATTTCTTGAACACAAAAAGGACGTCCCAAGTTGGTTATGCAATGTAGCCCAGTTGTTCCAAAGCTCTGTCAAAGAGGAGAGAGAGAAATGTCGCTTCTTAGATGGCTCAGTAGGTAAGGCTCCCTCCCACCAAGCTCTGTGACCTGAGTTCAGCCCCAGGGACCCACATGGTAGAAGGGAAGAAGAGATACAGGCAAACTGCCCCATGACCTCTTCATGGGTGCTGTGCCATGTATGCATCCACATTCAGAGAAGTGTAAACTAAACAAACAAGGGAGGGAGGGAGGGAGGAGAGAGGAAGGAATGTTTGAACGAGATTGTTCTGATAGCCACCCTGAGCCATTAAACAGAGCCATAGATTACTGGAGGTCCTTGTGCTGTGGGACTTTGGGGGGGGGGGTTGGGGATTGGGGGTGGCTTACGGTTAGAAGGGATACAGTCCACGACGATGTGGAAGTCACAGTGGTGGCAGGAGCAATATGGGATGTGTCTGCTTGCTCCCACCTCAGCAGATCAGGAAGCAAGTGGGGGAGGAGGAAGGAAGGAGGGAGAGGGAGAGGGAGAGGGAGAGGGAGAGGGAGAGGGAGAGGGAGAGGGAGAGGGAGAGGGAGAGGGAGAGGGAGAGGGAGAGGGACTTTTTCCTCTTTTACTTCTGTCTGGGACCCCAGCCCATAGAATGGTGCCTTCCACACCCAGGGCATCCCTTCCCCACATCAGTTAACCAACCCTCTCCAGAAATGTCCTTGTGAACACACCCATAGGTGTGTCTCTCTAATCCCTAGGCATTTCTTAATCCAGTTTGGCAGTGGATTTAGTCACCACAGTTGGGTTCCTAGCCCGAGGGCACAACTAATATTCACCATAGGGATCAAGCCTAAGTCAGTCTGGGTTTTCTTCACTGATTAAATATCTGTGGAGAAAGAAAAGCTAGAGCTGTGGGTTCCCAGTTGCTCCTGCAGCCCGGAAACCCATCAATCTGGAGGAGAAAGTTCCAAGGTGAAAAGCTTCATTTCACTCTAAGTTGCTTTTAGAATGGGATAGGAAGCCAGGATGGGCAATTCCAGAAAATTAACAAAATGGAATAAATAAATCCTCCGGAAGAGAGCTGGGACAAAAAGATGGCGAAGCGAGAGCTAAAGCATGGCATGTTGGTGCATGCCGGTGCTCTCAGAAGTGGAGATGAAACAAACAGGAAATCTGGTCAGTTTTGGCGAACCCGGCAGTTCTGGTCTAACCTTGGCTAAGTAGCAAGACCTTATCTCGCTCAAAACAGATCAAAAACAAAATACCCAATGAAGGTTTGACGATATCTTAGCCACTTTCTCCATCCTGTGATAAAACACTTGGATAGAAGCAGCTTCAAAGAGGAAGGGTTGGTGTTGGTTTGCAGTTCCACAGAGATGGAGTTCATCCTGGGAGAAGGTGTGGCGGCAGGGGCAGGGGAGAAGCCGGACACATCACTTCCACAATAAACAAAAGTGAAAGAGTCCACCTTAGCTTGCTTTCTCAGTTCATGTAGCCCAGGATGGTCCTGCACACAGCTAAAGATGGGTCTTGGCACAGCAGTTAATGTAATTAAGACCCCCCTGCCTCCCGAGGCAGTTCATCTCAGCAGGTGACTCTAGAGTCTATCAAGTCGACACCCAACCCTCCACCACAGGGACAAAGCGTAGGATATGAGAACCGGGCTAGAGATCATGGGGCAGAGCCAAGGGAGAGTGGCCAAGCTGGGAGGCCATGAAAACCGTAGGGGTAGAAGACAAATAGAGATGAAGACAATGGAAAGGTCTGGAAAGGATGATATATCAATCAGGGTGAGCGAAGAAGTTCACCTAGAGAGGAAGTAAACCATAAGCCCCCAGAGGTCCAGGGAAATTGGCGTAGACGTCAGTCACTGTGCTGGAACCCACGTTGCCTGATGGCTGTTTCCTCCCCAGGAAAGAGGAAGAGAGCCTGAGCAGCATGGGGGAGGGGGGACTCAAGCGGGGCATTTCAGAGGCGGGAAGAGAACGTCATGGATCATAGGTGTAATGCTCTTCCTGACTCTGCACCAAGCTGCTGGGTGAGACACCGCGGATAAACTCCCTTGTCAGTCTCCTGTGAGACCCACAACTCCTCCGGTGCTTTAAAAGAATATAGAACTGGAGTGCTGGGATTAAGGGCACACACCACCGCCGCCTGGTACGTTGGGATAATATTTCTAAAACTTCATTTGCCATGCCTCCATCCATGAAGAAACATCTCCTGGCGATAAAATCCCAGCTCATGACAGCTGTAAGGCAAGCACACCTGGATCCCTCAAACCGCACATTAAGTAAGGACTGAACTTCAGAGAGAAGTCACTTGAAGCCCACAAAGCCAGCTCGCCCCTTGCTAAGTACCCCTACACTTCGCTTTCTAGATCCTGATGCAAGAAGTGGAGAACGGTCAGAATGTCTTTGCGACGCTCTGGGCCCGCTCGCCCCATCCCTCACTCGTGAAGCTGAGCAGAGTGTGATGGCTTCTAGCCAGGCCTTTGCCCTGGGAACCGCAGAGACAGGAGGCGAGGGGGATGGGCAGCGAAGGCTTCCTGTGTGGTGTGGTTCTGAAGTGCCTCAAAGAACTGATGAGAATAGCACTTCACAGTCCTTTCATCTCGGGAGCGCAGACATTTTTAACCGACTGATAATTCCACTGTGCAGACAGGAGCACGAATCCGGAAGCGACAGAAGCGGGCCTCAGCCACTCCGTGCGCTAAGCAGGAGCAAGGCTTCCATCCCTGCTGACCTCTTCCCAAGTGTCCTCCCAGCAAGAGGCCCCTGTTAACTAGGCTTTTATGCTAACAAGCCAGATAGAAGCCTGTATTGTCTCCCTTTTATAAGCCAGCCCCACTAGAAGACAGATATTTTGAGGGTTATATACCACAGCATTGATCTTAATAGAGTTGCTCTATAAAGTGGGATGTTTAGCATCAAGCAAAAAATAACCTCTAATGGTTTTTAATTCCAGTTAGGAGATTTTAAATTTAGTTCATTAATCGTCATTGCATGCATGCAATATGTGTGGGCACGGTGGAAGTCAGAGGACCACAATATGAATCTGTTCTCTGCAACTACTTTGTGTGGGTTCCGACCACTGAACTCAGGTTGCCCGGCTTGCTTGCCTAGTGTCTTTTCCCGGGATCCGCGTCACCAGCCTCGCGATGCCATTTTTTCAGCTAGAAACCTTCGCCTGGGATTAATTTATAACTTGTGAGGATGAGTCAAGGTAATTCATTGTGTCCTTGTGCACAGATTAAAAACATCAAGTTTGTATACAATAACACTCGTGATTAGGATGGCTCATATATATAGTAGAAAGAAAACAACCTTTAAGAAAGATGTTGGGAAAAATAAATCTCGGGGCTAGCAAGATGGCTCCGCAGGTGAAGGCATTGGTTCCAATGACCTGAGTGCAATCCCTCAAACTCACTTGGTGGAAGGAGAGATTGGATAGTTAGCCCCTGGTGCCATTTGTGCACCATCACACACACACATACACACACACACACACACACACACACGCACGCACGCACGCACACACACGTATACACACATGCACACACACGTACATGCACACACATGCACACACATGTACATGCACACACATGTACATGCACACACATGTACATGCACACACATGCATATGCACACACACATGCACATACACACACATGCACACACACATATGCACAGACACATATGCACACATGTACACGCACACAATTATAAATATATTAACACTGTAACATGAATATAGACATATAGCAGATATACAAGAATAAATGTAACTTTTAAAAATTAAAAAAAATCTCCCACTAAGTACACAGATACGAATACAAAATGCTTAAGAATACTTAGGATATTTTCTTGGGCAAATTATGCATATTTTCTCTCCTATGTGGAATCTGGATTTGTGCACATGGGTATGTCTTAAAAGTAGAAAGGGGACTAAGATGGAGGAGAAAATCTTGTGTGGGAGAAAAAGAAGCAAGACAATACATGTGACATAAAAGCAAAAATGGGTCTGTTTGGGAAGAGGGAAGGGACCAGCACCACCATGGTACGGGGGGGGGGGGGGTGTGTGGTGAAGCAGGAGTAAGAGCAGGATGTCTCGAGTGTGTGTGTGTGTGTGTGTGTGTGAGCACATGTGTGCATATGCATTTGTGTATGTGCCTCTGTGAGTATGTGTATGTGTCTGTGTGTTTGTACATGTATGTACACGTGTGCATGTGTGTATGTACATGCATGTACACATACATGTGTGTGCATGTGTGTACATGTATGTGTACATGTGTGTGTGCCAGTGTGTGTGCGAAATGCCACAACGAGGCCTCTCTGCCTTGTGCCAACTCAAAACATTAATAAATGAAAAAAAATTAAAAGTGAGGGTTTTTCAAACTTTAGGCTTTATGGATTTAAAAGGTAGCTTTTTTTTTTTTTTTTTGGTTCTTTTTTTTCGGAGCTGGGGACCGAACCCAGGGCCTTGCGCTTCCTAGGTAAGCGCTCTACCACTGAGCTAAATCCCCAGCCCCTAAAAGATAGCTTTTAAAAGCAGGAATCAGATCTGATGGCAAAGGTTTATATGTACTTGGGAGACTAAGGTAGAGGACTCTTGAATTCAAAATATTTCCACCTACATAGTAAAAACCTGTCTTGATCAAAACCAAAAAACAAAGAGAGAGGGAGAACAGCTAAAATGACAGTTAAATGACCATCACCATCTTCACTGCCACCACCGTCATGTGAGGTTAAACATTTTAGACCCACTCGAACTATGAGCCCTAAATACATTTCTTCATAAAAACATCTAACTGAAAAAAACATTTCAGGAAGGAAGGTGTGTTTGCAGGTAATAATCTTCCTGTCTGCCCAACACTTTCACTTCCTCCATGGGTCCTTTCTTCCCCTTTTGCCTCAGCTCCCTTGGTGCTGGGATTAAAGGTATGAGCCACCATACCTGGCTACAGGTTATTCTTTTTTAAATCTGACTACTGTTTATTATTTTGTTCAACCAATAAATATAATGGCGTCAGGTAAAATGTTATCGGGGGAATAACTTCATAGTCTGCAGATGGTAAGGACCATCAGAAAGGATACAGACAGAGTCCCACGGTGCAGGCTTCTGCTCCAGGAAGACGAGCTGTCACCCCAGCCATCTCTTTGTGAGCTCTAAATCCATACAGCCAGCTGAAGTCCATGATTCAACTTCCCCACCACTCTCCTCTATTCAAACGCTGGGAAGTGCTGCTTGTGTAACAGAGTCTGGTGTCATCGTAAGCAGAAATGCAAACAGGGCCAGAAACCGCATGACGTGGCTCAGCTGTCAGCTGCTGAGCCCGGGAGTTTATAGCACGCCTATTTTTATCCTCGGATGCGAATAAATGGTGAAAATTTGTTCTTTGTTGCCTTTGTGAGTCTGTGCACATGTGTGTTCATGCATGCATGGGGAGGCCAGAGGTCAACCTTAGATGTGTCTGTCCTCACCGGCCTGGAGCTTGCTGGGTTAAGCTAGGGGACAGTGAGCCCCGAGGATCTCCACACGTCACACTGTTACACTGTCACACCAGCTTTTCTGTGTAGGTTCTGGGAACTGAACTCAGGTTCTCAGGCTTGCTACATTTTACCTGCCAAGCCTTTTCCCAGACCCCGGTTTGCTTTGTGTCAGTCACTCTGGGTGTCAACAAACACTGATGAGGATGTGGGGAAAGGGGAACCAATGTCCAGTGTGGGTGGGAGGAGAAACTACTGTAACCACGATTGGGTTCAGCGAGGAGGTTCCTCACAATACTGAAAACAGAACTGTCACATGACCAGCTGCACCACTCTAGGGCCTGAACCGAAGATCCCTAAGCGACATGCCACAGAAGCACGTGCCCATTCGTGGATATTGCTACAGCACTCACAAAAGTCACAGAACGGAGCCAGCCTGGATGTCCATCAGACGAATGAAGAACAAAGACGGGACCCATATACACAGTGCAACTTTACACAACCATCAAAATAACACGATGGTGCAGTTGGCCAAAATGGGCACAGCCAAAGTGTGAAAATTGAAATAAGTGAAATATATATTATATACATATAATATAATATATAATGGTGAATATAATATATAATATATTCTATATTTCTCTATTAATGCTATACTACTAATTATACATTACTATATTAATATAATGTATTATTATGAATTGTATATTATTTTAATATATACTATATAGGGGAAAACATTACCGTATGTCTTAGTTAGGGTTACTATTGACATGACAAAACACCAGGACCAAAGCAACTTGGGGAGAAAAGGGTTTATCTGGTTTACACTTCCACATTGCTATTCACCATCAAAGGAAGTCAGGACAGTAATCACACAGGGCAGGATCCTGGAGGCAGGAGCTGATGCAGAGGCCATGGAGGGGTGCTGCTTACTAGCTTGCTCCCCATGGCTTGCTCAGCGTACATTCTTATAGAACCCAGGACCACCATCCCTGGGTCCACAACGAGCTAGGCTGTCTCACATCAATCACTGATTAAGAAAATGCCCCACAGGTTTGCGTAGAGCCTGATATTATGGAGGCATTTTCCTAATCAAGGTTCCTCCTTGTGGTGGTTGGAAGATACTTGGCTCAGGTAGTGGCAATATTTGGAGGTGTGGCCTTGTTGGAGTGGGTGTGGCCTTGTTGGAGTGGGTGTGGCTTTTGTTGGAGTGGGTGTGGCCTTGGTGGAGTGGGTGTGGCCTCATTGGAGGAAGTGTGTCGCTGTGGGGGGTGGGCTTTGAGGCCCTGCCCAGTGGGACCGTAAGTCTTTTCCTAGCTGTGACCTCCCCTGAAGATGTAGAACTCTCAGCTCCTCCTGCACCATGCCTGTCTGGATGTTGCCTTGATGATTATGGACTGAACCTCTGAATTTATAAGCCAGCCCCAATTAAATGCTTTCCCTATAAGAGTTGCCTTGGT
Organism: Rattus norvegicus; assembly: GCF_021556685.1. NCBI lineage: Eukaryota > Metazoa > Chordata > Mammalia > Rodentia > Muridae > Rattus > Rattus norvegicus. Next base: position 180,376,657 of record NC_141537.1, read on the forward strand.
CATGGTGTCTGTTCATAACAGTACAACCCTAACTGAGACACTCCTCTCAGATGACTTTAGCTTGTGTCAAGTTGATATAAAACTAGCAAGCACACCATGTTAAAAGCTTTCTGGGGGTTGGGGATTTAGCTCAGTGGCAGAGCGCTTGCCTAGCAAGCACAGGGCCCTGGGTTCGGTCCCCAGCTCTGAAAAAAAAGAAAAAAAAAAGCTTTCTGATCCTAACTTAACTTCATTTTGCTGATTTCAAAATGCAGTTTGGCAAAAAGCCAGTCTTTACAGAAATGCAGAAAGGGAGCAGAATAAGTCAGTGCGTGTAGTGGGAACCACGGGGTCGCAAAGGCAACACCTCAAAAGCCACCCCACAAACTCAGATTCAGATTGGACATTTCAGAGCATCGCTGCGTTCTCTGGGTCGGCTGTGGCCACAGTGCCTAGAGCACAACACTCTCAAAGTGTCTGATGTTTGACTGGGGAAGCCATTGCTCTTAGCCTCAGTGGCAATTCACGGGCCTGATTTGTTGATAATCCCCAAACCCACACAGGGGCTGACGCTCATGATCCTGTCATAAGCTTCAAGCGTTTGCCATTGAATAAACATGAGCACTTACATCATTTGCATGAATAAAATATATGATGGGATATTTTTATCTATAAACACAATAAACAGGGTTGAATTGTGCAAACATGGGATATAATTCCGGTTTTTATTTTTTCTTCCTCTGGGACTGGATGGTTTGATGCATGTTTTGTAAGGGTGTTTTCATCTCTGAGATTTTATGAGTATTTTTCTGTTGGAAAAAAAAGCAGCTGCCTCTTATAGCACCTCATCTGGGAGATCGAATTGGAGTCTGGCTTTGGGGCCATAGGCATTCATTGTGTACTGTAATTTTTCAAGAATATGTAACTTGCCCATAAAAATATGTCTGTGGGATGAATCTTGGCATATGACATTTCAGTAAGAGAATATATTTAGTAATCCGTGAATGTTTAAAAGAGTAATGAGCAGAGAAGCTATTTTTAAAAATCTGGGTGGCAAAAACCCATTGGTTGTTACTGCCACCCTTCGTTTGGCCGTAACTAAATATCAACTTTAAAATTTATTTTGTTAGAAAACATTTGAGAAGCAAGGATTTGGGTGAGCCCATTTGCTGACTCACCGCAGCACGGAAAGCAAATAACTCAGGTCCTTCATTTGGAAACCTGGGGACAAGGAGCAAGGCTATTTGAGGGTGTGGGCTCTCTGGGTGTAAGGTGTATCCACTTCCTCTGCCGTGTTGACTCGAGTCAACACTGGGCTTGGCTCTTGGTTCAGATTTTGATGGTTAATGATGGCGATTTGACTTCAGTCTTGTTTAGGTCTCCTTCCATTCTCTTAATGTAATAGACACATTGTCCTAGTCAGCTTTAACTTCTGGGAGCCTCGGTTCAGGAATGGTCTGTTAGCAGATTGGCTTGTGCGCATGTCCGTGGGGGGACGGCCTCACTGTTAATTGTTGTAGGAGGACCCATCCCACTGTGGGACGCACGGTCACCTAGGCAGGCGGTCACGGGCTACATCGGAAAGTCGAGAAAGCATGTGTCTGAGAAGAAACCAGCAAGAAATATACCTCCACGATGTTCTGTAGCCAGGAAGTATGAGTGAAAAAACCCGTTCCTTCCAGAAGGAGTGAACATCCCCACAGTGTTTAGCAATCTTAACTTTTAAAAGTATAAAACCACAGCGCGGGCAGTTGCCAGTCACTGTCCTTGTGGGACTGCACCTTGGGAACGGACCGAGCACAAGCAGGCAGTGTTAAGACGTTAATGTTTTGCTCACGGGCATCCCTGTTACTACCTCATGAGCGGGGATGAGAATGAACACACAAAGAATTAAAGATGTTTGACGTAGCTTGGTGTAATGCAAATCTCACTCTCTGGGTCTGAAGCGCTACCACTTGGTTTGATAACCTCATTTAGTCTTAATGTTTTTATTTGCAAAATAGGGGTAGTTATGGCTCCTTGTAGGACTGTCCTGGAAATTAGATAGACCCAGAGTTCTCAGAAATGGGGAGAGCAGAAGGATTGCTGTCTTGGCAGCGGGGATCTCACTGTGGAGATCCCACTGTGGTCTGAGGCTATCCAGTCCATTAGCAATATCAGCGAGGGAGGGCAGTTGTGAGTTTTAAGAAAGGTGCTGTCCTGGCAGAGGCAGAACCTGAGTGGACAGAAGTGTAGACAATGGGTGAAAGAGTGGGAAAGAGAAAACAGGCTGCAGGAAACTTGAAACTTCCCCTCCCGCAGTGCTAAAGCCACGAGCACGGCTTATTAACATAACACCTCAGAACTGTTTTTTAATAGAAAGTCCAAATAGGATATAGTGATTGTGATGGCTAATCTCACAGCAGGCTTGGAGAGTCAGTACCACCCCGGGGGATGTGGGGTTTGTTTGTGAGGTGTTTCCTCAGAGGTTTAAGTGAGGAGAGAAGATTCATCCTGAATGTGGGTGGTCCCATCACACAGGCTGAGTTCTGGACTGAATAAGAGATTAGACAGTGACCTAAAGACCAGCATTACCCTGCTCTGTGACTGGCTCTCAGGCTGCTAGGCTGGCCCTGCCCTGAGGACTCTCTTCTTAGGCTATGAATCAAAACACTTAACCCTCCTTAAGCTGCCTTTGTTACAGCAGACAGGGCAGCAACCGGCACAATCCCTGGGATAAAAAGGCCTTCTGTCCAGCTGTGAGGAAGGCCCCATTGGAAACCCCTTAGCACCAAAAGGAGAGTTGCAACGGTCCAGCTACAGAGTGGGTCGGCCCCAGCCTCCGGGTCATACACGTCTATAATGCTGGGGGGTGGGGGGTGAGGGGTGAGGGGTGAGGGGAGGGCGTCCTTACTTTAAAAGGATATTTGTGAGATTTGTCTGAGAAGTTATGAAAAAGTAGGCAAGTCATGAGACCTGGCCAGAAATCAATGCATTTTTCAGCGTGTATGTGAAAGATTCGGATGGGGCAAAAACTTAGAAATATATGAAGAGAACACGGGAGTTTGACTTAAAACATTTAAACAGGTGGATAACCAGATCCGTTTCTCTCACAGTGCACAAAAGTAAATTCAAAATGGATCAGAAATCCCAATTTAAAGTCAGAAATCCTGAAATAACTGGGGGAAAAAAACAGAGAAAACACCTCGAAACACAGGTCTGGATAAGAACTTTCTGAACAAGATTCTAACACAAGAAATAGCCCCAGGAATCAACAAATGCACTGCTCAAAAATTTCCAAATGTTTCCACACAGCGAAAGGAACTATAAGCAGAATCAACAGTCAGCCTACAGGATCGGAGGGGGAAATCTTTGCAAACTATACGTCAGACAGTATAAGAATGTTTAAATGAAATGCAAAAGTTAAATGTTCGCGCGCGCGCACACACACACACACACACACAGAGAGAGAGAGAGAGAGAGAGAGAGAGATCTGACAGGCAATAAATGAATTAATGAAATGAATTCCTTCTCCCCCCCCCCCACCCCAATGTATGGCAACAAATAGTTGTTTAACATTTTCAGCTATCAGGATAAAAATTAAAACTACTTTGAGATTCCATCTCACCCCAGACAGACAGGCAGATCCGCTGCTGCAATAAAGAGGTAACAAAAGACCGGTGAGGTTGTGGGGAAGGATGACGCATGCGCATTCTCTGCAGGCGCGATCGTAATTTAGGGCAGCCATTCTGGGATTCATACAGAGTTTTCTTAGAAGACAGAAAAATCAAATATAGAGCTTCCCTATGGCCCAGCTCTATCTCACCTTGAAACAGACCCCCAAGGACTCTATCCTACTACAGAGACATCTGCACATTAGTGTTTACTGTTGGTCTATTCACCACAGCCATGAAATGTTAGCAGCCTAGATACCCATCGACAGATGAGGAAAGTGTGGCTAGACACACAATGCAATTTCGTTGCAAAGAAAGGTGAGCTAATGGAACTTATAAGAGAATAGATGAATCTGGAACGTATCCTACTAAGCAAGGTGACTGGGTCTCAGAAAAAAAAAGAAAAAATCACAGTGGAAATAGGGGTGAGACTATAAAATGTGGTTTCAGGAGTGAAATTAAGGTAATAAGATAACTCAACTCAAGGTCTTTGACCAAGCGACCCTGTGCTCAACCATGAGATCTCTGTTGCCTTGGCCGGATCCCTGGTCTGTATGAAGCTCCAGCAAACTAGAAAGACAATCTGAAAACTTCCTTGGGCAGGCCCCTCTCAAAGCCCCTCTCCTTACATAAAGGATTTGGTGACAAAACATACTTAAACCCTTTGGAGACGATGACAGTTTTCATGGCATCGACATACTCGTGCCAGGAAATCTGTGTGTACTTGTAATTTTTTACATTTTCTTCCACGTGTGTAATTTAGAGGATTACAGCTTACAAATCAGTCTTTAATTGCTAGTTAAAACATGTAGTGGTTAATGGGCTTAGACTTGGAGTACAAGTTGAAATCTTCCAAGCTGGCATCTGTGCTACAACAGAGTGTTCTCTCCAAGTTCATTGTGCGTGCAAATGTGTTATGTTTAAGATTCATTTAATACCGGGAAGGTTTGCTAGGTCAACCACACTGCTCAAAAAGAGACCAATAATTAAAAATCGCAAATGGGATTTAAATAATATGCTCAAAGGAGTTCATTTATCTGTAAAGAGCCTGAGCATTAATTGAGGCCTTAAACAGGACGTATTAACAAATACTAGTTAGTTGAATTTCACCCTTCATTACAGGCTACCATTTGAAACATATACCTCAATTAAAGTTGAAATAATCTACTTTTATATTTTGTTTATTTGTTCGTCTGAGTCAGAGCTTTACTTCAGTCACAGTACAATGCAGGCTGGTCATGAGCTCCTGGCAATCCTCCTGCCTCTGTCTCTCAAGTGTTGGGATTATAACCAGACCTACCATTTGTGGCTGAATAATCTCAGACACATCAAAATTCTCCTTCAAGGGCTGGAGAGGTGGCTCAGCAGTTAAGAGCACTGACTGCTTTCCAGAGGTCCTGAGTTCAAATCCCAGCATCCACATAGCAGCTCACGACCATCTGTAACTCCAAGACTTGATGCCCTCACACTCAGACATGCATACAGGCAAAACACCAATGCACTTGAAATGAAAATAAATAAGTAAAAAAAAAACTCTCAGGAAAATTTACTTGTAGCACATGATTAATCCAAAATCATGAATCTAGGGTTTTACTGGCTTTGAATTTTGACTTATTTTTATTAATAATAATCATGGTATATAGTATGATCTATGGTCCTTTGCACACTGTGGCATTTTAACACTGTTTGTGACAGAATCTCATGATGTAGTCACGACTGGGCCACAAACTCCGCAGGAACAGAAGCACCACCACACTTGGCTACTCACGTTTCCATCACTGTGGTGGCGCTGATGCCTGACATTTGAAAATCTCTGGGAGATTTCAAATAACTAAGTGGAGTTATCCCTACATTTAAAATTCTCTCTCTTACTGAATTTTAAAATGTGGCCCTAAGGCAAAAGCTGTGACACTTACGAGCCTGTTGATTTAATAAAGCTACATGTGACGACACCAACCACTGAAAGGTCGAAAGAAGAAACTGTGAGACTGCTTTGTCTTCAGTGCTGATACAAACACAGGCTTCACGGAAGGGGGTGCCTCACAGAACGGGGGTGCCTCACAGAACGGGGGTGCTAAGAGACCCACCACCAGCTCAGGAGCTATGGCTGGCTGATGGCTTCTGGGGGTGGGCGAGAGGTTTCTTTGTGGTTGTGGCTCCTGGTAGGTTGGCTGTGCTCCCATGGGTGACCACACCCATAAATAGGACTTGCTGGGTTAGTTGAATCCCAAAGAAACGAACAAACAAAAAACCCCAAAACAACAAATAATAAACCAAACCAAACCAAGACAAAAAAAAACAAAAAAAAACAAAAAGAAAACATGGATTTGGGAAAGGGTGGGGAGGTTAGGTCGGGGTGGATCTGGGCGCAGTAGAGGAGAGAGTGAATACAACCAAATTACACTGTACGAGACTCTCAAAGATGAGTACAGATATTATATTGATATCAAAAAAATAAAGACATGCTTCGGATTCTTGAGTATTCAAAGGGAATCTGCTCTTTGGGAAATTTCACATGTCTAGGGAAAAAGGGATTGATCCGGGAGTGTAGTCTTAATACTAAGGAAGTGGACAGCAAGCTTGGAGCAAGCCAGTAATCACTCTTCCTCTGAGGCCTCTGCCTCAGTTCCTGCCTCCACATTCTCTGCCTCCTGGGTCCTTGGTGGTGGACTGTAAGCTGTAAGGTGAAATAACCCTTTTCTTCCCACATTGCTTCTGGTCTTGGTGTTTATCATGGCAACAGACGGCACACCAGGACACTGGTTAATGGAGACACCTATTTAGTGTGGTGTGACAGAGTGGGGGGCTGGTGGAAGAGACCAGAGAACGAGCAGCCCTGCCCTTAGTTTTATGCTCTGGGTCAATGTGAACTGCAGTGTTCTGTGGCCATTTAATCCTTCCCAGTTTTCATGTACCAGGCCGCAGGGGCCTGTCTCCTGAGACCTTAACCTCTCAGCCTCCCATTCGGGACACTGTCCTTAGATTAAAAGACCTTGCTCATCAGACAAAGAAGTACTTAGTTTGCCTAATGCTAACTTTGTCCAAATGTCCTGGTTAGTTTTCTGAACGTGTGTAACCTGGTTCAAAGAAACCTCTTTAGAAGTTCTCATCACAGAGGGTTTCAGGTCAGGGTGGGGAGGAGTTTTAAGGTGACCTAAATTCTCCATACATAGTCATGGATTTGATAAATAATTATGAGGCAAGTCTGTAGGTTTGTATCTTTCAAAACCAGGATTAGTAAGGTATTTAAATGCTCCAACCTCCCTTCTAGCCCACCATCCACCAGCAGGATCAGAAAGGAAAGGTTACTAGGGCAAAGGAGGGTGTGGACCTGTTTAGAAATAGGGTGAATCCAATCTGCATGGTCAGGATAACAGCACCTCAGTTCACACGAATCAGCAGCAGTTGGCTTCATCAACTCACAAACACCATTCACGAATCAGCGACGGAAGTTCGATCCAGAGGAAACCAAGAGGCTCTGCCAATCAGCCAGAGTCAGAGAAGCCACCAGAACACCACCAGAAGTTCTTTGGTGCATTTCTACTACAAAGTCACGACAACCATGATCAGCAAAGAGTGGCAAGGTGAACCAATGCCACACAGTGTCACCCACTGTCTGTTGGGTTATATTTGTATCCTTTCCAAACATCACATGGCCTCTCAAGTGTCTACTCCAGCAAAACATCACACGCTGCTTTCAGAAAAACACCACGTGTCTGTACCCAGCAAAGCATCCTCTCATAAGACAGTTTCCAGAAAAACATCACATGACACAACTGAGACTCCAGAGAAACCAGAATTCTCCACTTCACACTCCCTATGTCTCAGGCACTGCTGCAGGCCTGCGATGTTCCATTAGAAGGAATTGTATTCCGTGGGTTAGAAGGAGATACACTCATTTCGAACAGTGGTCAGGACTACAAAGAATGTGACGAGACCATTTTTCTAAACGATCAAAGCTGACGTTGGGTGGCAGTGACTGCCTCTTTTGCTAGACTGAGCAGGGCCGGGCTCTTTCTCCCAGGAGCTAGTGATGGGGATGAGGATTTGGTCAGTACCCAGAGACTCCAAGAAAGACCTCGGGACAGAATGATTCCAGGCAAGGCTTCAAGGGAGGATCGATAGGTGTTACATGAATTCAACCCAGGATCCCAGTTCTTCTGAGGTAAGCATTTCTTTCTCATCTGAAGGTCAGGAGAACTCAAACCACACACCTACATCCTCCATGGGCTCTACCAAAAGATTTCAGTCAAATTGAAGACGGTTACCACAGACATGGTTTAAAACTCACTTTTTTGTTAGTTGTTAACATCAGTCAATAGATGTCAAGCATCTTCTGTGTGCTGAGTAACCGATGTGAGCCAAGTGTGCAAACATCTGCATCCCAGGGGAGTCTGCTTTTTAGCAAGACTGAGAAATAAAAATGAAGGAAATAGACCCAGTCAAGGTTCTCGACCCCTGCAATGGTTTGAATATGCTCACCCCAGGGAGTGGCACTCTTAGAAGCTGTGTGGCCTTGTTGGAGGAAGTGTGTCACTGTGGGTGTGGGCTTTAAGACCCTTGTCCTAGCTGCCTGGAAGCCAGTCTTCTGCTAACAACCTTCAGATGAAGCTGTAGAACTCTTAGCTCCTCCTGCACCATGTCTGCCTGGATGCTGCCCTGCTCCCGCCTTGATGATAATGGACTGAACCTCTGAACCTGTAAGCCAGTCCCAATTAGATATTGTCCTTATAAGAGTTGCCTTGGTCATGGTGTCTGTTCACAGCAGTAAGACCCTGACTAAGACAATACCATTTTACATTGTGACTGGCAGCACGTGTTTCTGCTACCAAAACAATCTTGCTCCTTGTAATCCAAGGCCTCTTACATGCAATGGGATAGCATTGATTTCAAAATGAATGCAGAGTTAAAAAGTGAGAAATAGCAAGGAAGCGGGAGGAACTGGTGACTTCAGGGATACGAAGGGAGAACTCCTCGGGCAAGGTGACTTTTGTGCACAGACCTAACAGTGGATGGAAAAGTTACACAGATAACCAGAGAGAGTATCCCCAGGAAAGAATTCCCAGTACAAAGGTTCCGAGGCAGGAGATTGCTAGACATATTTGAAAAACAGCAAGAGAGCTGAACATGGTGGGCAAGGAATCCTAGCACTCAGGAGACTGAGGCGGGAAGGTTGTCACGAGTTTGATATAAGAACAGCCAGGAAGGTCATGCTGTACAACTGAACAAGCAGACAGAGCATTAGGATGTGGGCCAGAGAGCCACGGCAATGCAGGTCACAAAGGACACTCAGCTGACTTTCCACTGATGAGGAGATGTTTGGGGAAGAAATATCAAGAGGCCAATATGGGACATGTTTGGAAAGGTTGATGTCAGCTAGTTAGAGCCTGAAACTCAAGAGAGACTGCTGTGGGAAGTGTTAGGTGCGGGTTGCCTGCAGCCAAAGTGCTTATGAATTCTGAGTCATGTGTCAGAAGTTCTGTGGACCAAGCCCCGGAGAGGTCGAGCATTACACTGTGACCCACACAGGCCAACTATGCCTCGAGGGTGACTTAGTCTTTCTCCTCTGATAACAAGACAGAATTCTCCTAGACCCAGTTTACTGAGAGAGCCCAGTGAGAAAGCTGGGCCTCTGCTTGTCCCTCACAGCAGTTGCTTTGACCAGTGACTTTTGCTTAGGTGCAGTGGTCTTAGCTACTTTGTGGGTTCTTTTTCCCACTCCTCTCCACCACCCCCAGTTTCTCCCCCTATCGTGAGATAAGAGAGAAAGAAGGAGAGGGGAGGGAGAGAGAGATCTGAATCTAATTCTTCTTGCTTCTTCTCTGAGTACAACTACTAATGAACCACAACCAGCCCCCTTGAATAGCCAGCAACCACCCGCCATGGAGACAGGGCTGTAGCATTTATATACCCTCTTAAAACTTCCCAGAGTTCCAAACATCACACAATTGCAGAAACTGTCTGCAGCTGCCAAAACCATGTCTCTGCTAGAGCAGGAGGCAAATCATCATCGGCTGCTGTCTGAGGCAGGAGGATGACAGTCTGAAGCACCTCCACATCTATTCATGCCATGCTATGACACAGCTAATGGAGTTTATGGCCCTTTGCCCTGAGGGATGTAGGGATGATACTGGGAAGGAGCAGAATGACTTCCAATCCCCAAATAATGACACAGGGGCTTCAAATCATTTAGAGTTCCGAGGGCTATACGTAATACTTTCTTTTACTTGAGTGGATGGTTGGGTAATACTGAGAAGTAGGGTTAAGCACTGACCTTAGGAGTCCTGGAATTGTACCTGCTCCCTCACAGGGACTGGGAAGTACCTGGATGGTAAGGCATGTAGAGAGAAGCTGTGCTCAGGTCACCACTGGCCCGTCTTAGAAGACACTGGAGGCTGATGACAGAACAAAATCCTGTTCCCCAAGTGTAGAGAGAACTCTGGACTTTCTATTTCTTTAAAGGCTGTAATATTTAATATGCTATTAAATATCCAACGATTAAATTTTTTTAATTTTATTTTTATTGCTCTAATGTTTATAAATAAATAATAATTTTTTAAAAGCCAGAACTATCATAAGAATATGCTTTTGTTTTAATCCCAGGTGTGGGGATGTGGGGCTGCTTTGGACTCTCTGCAGCAGCTATGATTTGCCTCGTGCTCTAGCCGAGACATGATTTACCAGCTGCAGACAGTTTCTGCAATTGTGTGATGTTTGGACTTCCGGGTACTTTTAAGAGAGAGATGGGTTCGGTCCCCAGCTCCGAAAAAAAGAACCAAAAAAAAAAAAAAAAAAAAGAAGAGAGAGAGAGAGAGAGAGAGAGATAGGAAATCTGGGAAAGAGTCAGAGGTGGGGAAATTCACCACCCAAACTCACTAGGTAGTTCAGAAGAGCCTTATGAACTTATGGCACTCCTCCTGCCTCAGTCTTCTTCGTACTGGACCTATAGATGTAAGCTGTACTACCCAGATTGAAGATATATTTCTCGTAGTTATAGTTTCAGAAAGATTACCCAATGGCATTGCAGTTATAAACATACGTGAAGGAGTATTTCTTGGTATACCATAAAAAAATTAAATGGAAAATGTCTTCCTGGTACTGATGTGTACAGAGCTAGGTCAGAGCTTTGCGTCACTGACACACATCGCCGACTCGATTCCCGGAACCGGTGTTTTTAAAAAGCTGACTGTGGTAGCTCAGATTTGTAATCCCAGTGCTTAGAGGGGAGATCTCTGGGGCACGCTGGCTGAAATTTGGTGAGGCCCTGGCCAGTGAGAGATACCCAGTCTCACCAAAAGAAAACAAAAACAACAGAATCGTCATCAGAGCAATGACACCCAAGGTTGTCCTCCGGCATTCACAAGCATGTTTAAGTTCAAACACACTCATACACACATACCTGTGCATACATGTTCACCTGCATGCACATACAAACACACATAATAAACTGATCAGTGCATCACGATACTAAATAAACAGTAAAGCAAGGAAAATTCATCGCATGGAGTAAGTGCAGGGCATTATGGGAAAACAAGGAGTAAGTGCAGGGCATTATGGGAAAACAAGGACTAAATGCAGGGCATTGTGGGAAAATAAGACCACTGTATTTCCCTTAGGAGTTACGGTAACTTACCGGAATGATCCGTGGCTGAATTCCACACTGACATTCCAAGACCACGTATGAGCAGGCGGTCTCAGGCACAGCTCTGAAATGGAATACGTCATTGGCAGCTTGAAAGCCTCACTTCCCTTTTATATGGGATCCCAGGGGTAAGAATGTGATCCCAACACACGTGCTGCCTGCCACAGAGAACTCATGTTACAGTTCTGAAAGCCATGCCAGAACCACAGTTCTCATGAATAAATTATCTCCATACCGATCTTTGTGGAAAGGCGCAGTTTATAAACGTTCCGTCTAAGGGAGGCCAGCCTTGTTGGCCTCCAGGGGATCAAATCTCAAATATTTTGATTTTTTTTTCTTTTCCTGAGTCTTTACATTCAGTGGCTTCTGGAAGCAAGTCCCCAGCGTCCCCAGCCGAGCCTGGACGTGTAGCTCAGCAGCAGGGAGCCTGCTCAGCACATGCAAAGGCCTAGCTCAGTTCCCAGGACTGAAAAAGCAAATTACCCAAACAGATACAGTTAGGCTTATGTCATTTCTCCGTGGTTATTTTTCTCTCAAGTTTCAAGGTGGGTCATCAGTGTCCCTCCACACTTGTGTGAGTGTTCACAGGGGTGTGGCGCTTGACCACTGATTCTGCAGCCTCATCCCTTCTACTGAGGATGTTGTGATCCCTGTTTGGTCTCTCAGCCACAGGCGTCTTTGTGATTTTGCTCACGACTATTTAACAACGGATACCAAAATAAATAAATAAATAAATAAATAAATAAATAAATAAAACATACTATGGGGCAAACCTCGCAGCGTGAGTTCAATCCCTGGGACCCACATGGTGCAAGAAAGAATGCCCACCAGTTGTCCGTACACAAAATAAAACACGTTTTCTAAAAAAAATAGAGACCATCAGAATGAAGATTAAAAATAGATCTGTGACTCTGATCCGATAGGTCTTTAACAGTGATTCTCAGCCTGTGGGTCGCGACCCCTCCGGGCACATCAGATATTTACCATTCGCAGCATTAGCAAGCCCACAGCTATAAAACAACAACAACAAAAATCTTATGTTTGGGGGACACCACGACGTGAGAAACTGTATTAAAGGGTAACAGCATTAGGGAGGTTGAGAACACACTGCTTTCAGACATCAGCACGGCTGGGCAGGATCTAGAAGCAGGAAGTTCTCCAAGAGTTTAAGGCCAGCCTGGTGTGCTTGGTAAAGTCCAGAACAGCCGGAGCTACATAGAAAGACCCTGTCTCGAACAAACAAACAAACAAACAAACAAGCAACTCCCCAAACAACAACGACAACAAAAACAAACAAAGAAAAAAAATAAAGAAATAGACCTGGAAACTAGGCGACCTATGGGAGGCTCAGGTATGGTCAATTTGGTTTCAGATTTAAAAAGAAAAAGAGCTGAGCATTTATCTCTGTGCAGAAGCTCTCGCTTGGTGCACTGCGATACTCAGTAAGAAGCACTACAAATAAGTAAAATTAATTAGTAAAATAAATAGGTATTGACAGTTCCTGGCACTTCGCACACGGGCACTAAGCCACAGTAGGCAGAAGTTAGCCAGGCCCCGGGACAGCAGTACATCTGATGAGTTAAACGTTAACAGAGTGAGCAGAGAGGTTTTTGTGGCTGTTTCTTGCTTGGTGTTGTATTTTCTAGTGTCTGCAATTAAATAAGCCAATTTGCCACATGTAACCGTTTCCAGTGCGTGCTGCCTATGTATAGCAAGATTCCCAGAACACTGGGTTCCTGCAGCGGGAGTCGCTTCTTTGTTCTTAACAGTCGGGCGTGTGTTCTTTCTCACATCTTTACTTATCTGCTTGAAGAAGAAACCTTCTGAGGAAACACTCACGGTGGGTCTGAGTTTAGCTGTCTCCCGAGGGAGGGGTTGGGGGAGGGGACGGGAGGGAAAGGAGAGGCAAAGAGGTGGGGAGGGAGGGGAGAGGGAGGGGGAGGAGAAGAGGGAGAGGGAGGGGGAGGGGGAGACGGGAGGGAGAGGGAAAGGGAGAACACATTTGGAAGCACATGCACAGAGCCTTGGGTTCAATCCTTAGAATCACATAAACCAGCATATCTCTAGCCCTAGTACTCAAGATGTGGAGGCAGGAGGATCGTAAGTTGGAGGTCATCTTTGGCTGCAAAGTGAGTCTGAGGTCAACACTGATCCTGTTTCAAAAGCTTGAGCCCCAAGGAGCTGTATTGTCCCTACGAGCAGAAGACATAATAAGAAAGCCTCTGAGGCGAAACAAGGGACCAGCACTCCCCAGATAGACAGGACTGGAAAGCGGAGGCCACCATGGAGGTGCTAGAGTGTAGGCTGTGAGGGGCCCTCAGGAGGAGCTTGGGGACATTCTGGGAGGTTTACATAGCTGCGGTCCAACTGCTGTGTCTTTCTCAGTAGGGGCATCTAAAGGCCTTTGGAAGAACAGCGCAGCTTCCTGGAGTGCTGACCACTGGGGAGGTTTGGGAAGATTTCAAGGGTGAGGCCACAGGGGCATCTTTAGAACCAGGGGCTCCCCTTAGCCGGCTTCTGTAACTCAGCGCCAGCGGCCAAACGTGAATCTTTTCCACATGAGCTCACATCCTCCCTGCGCACATGTGCTGTATCCTTTATGAAGCCCGTGCCCTCACAGCCTCGCTGTCATTCCAACCTTGTTCAAGGCAGCCTTTTGTAGAGCCCCTCTCCCTCAATAAATCTCTCACCTGAGGTCCGCTGCATGATGTGACTGTGTCATTCCTTGGCCCTCTGTTTTTGTTTTGCTTTGTTTTGTTTTTGAGGCAAGTATCACTGTGTATCTCCGTTTGGCTTCAAACTAAAAACCCCACACTGGGCAACATATCTTTATATGAAAACTCCCCTGTCCATTTTGCACTATTGCATAGATGATGACCTCACCCCCCCCACACACACACACCCCTTTCCCAGGAACTACTTTCTCCCTCCAACTCCCTCTTCCACCTTTAGGGTGATATTTGGAGGAAGAAGCCTGGCCGCCAAGAACCTACCGATTATTCCTTCACTGTCTGCTCGAAGGGATTTGGAATCTCCTAGGAGACACGACTTGGTGTCTCTATGGGAGTTTGAGAGAAGTCTTACCGAGCCGGAAAGACCCACCCTGAGTAGGGTGGTGTTGCCCCAAGAGCAGGGTCTTCAGACTGAATGACAGTGAGAAAGCAGTTGCTTCCTGGACCTCCATCGGTCTGTGGCCCCGCCCACACGCCTTTCCCACCATGAAGTACTGTACTCCTTCAAACCGCGAGACATAATAAACTCTGTCCTGCTTAAGGTGCTTTTTTCAGTTGCTGAATAGAGCCTACTCACCACCTTTGTTTCAAAGCCATAGGACTGGCAATCCACACAGGGACTGGGGTTATAAAACATACATGAGCCTCCTGTTGCCAGCGGGAATACCAGCTTCTAATCCTGCTCCCAGAGCCCAGACCCCGGCACAGGCCCACAAGCCCTACAACTGGTACGTGCAAACTAAAATCAAGCAAGAGGGCTAAGATATGCCACCTCACCACACATCCGTCTGGGCTCCAAGAACACTGCTTCCCCAAACATCGGGAGCAGCTTCTGTTGAGAACTCGAAGTTGCTTTCTCTAGCTGACCAGAGTTTTTCTTGCACTTTGTATCCACCTGATTGGAGAAAGCCAGTTGAGTGCATCAGTTCAGTAGAAACTTGAAGTTTCTTTCAGAGAAACCTGCAAATCATTCTATAAAACAAACATTTCCAGAATTGTAACTGCTTTTATGTCTTTGTGCCAGCATTCCTTTCCTAGGTAGACTTAGACAATAGTTACCCTCAAAGTGTTACAATGACACCAAAGGTTCATGAGGGGAGGTGGCGGGTAGGTGGGGGTGGGGAAAGACCGCAGTCTCAGGTAAGCCGCCAATGCCCCTCCCCCAGCCCTTCCTTGGGGGCAGGGGTGTCTACAAGTTGGAGGGAGAGAGCCTGCTCCTGGTAACAGGCACAACTGCTTCCCTTGCCGGACTGAGAGCTCTATGGCCGAGTTTGACTAAAGAAAAAAAAATTAGTGGGTGAAGGACAAGCTATGTGTAAGATGTCCTGAGAATCCAGGCACCAAGTGTCACAAGAGTCACTTGTGATGTTTATTAAGTGTGGATTCTGGGTCCCACGAGCAAAACTTGCAGCAGATCAGTTTTGAGAAATATTCTTCCAGACTCTGAGAAATAGTAAATTATAAATACCTTGAGTACACACACTTATATTTTACTTGTTTTTCAAAATTCCAGTTTTGAGAATGTCTTATTTTTATATTCAAAACCAAGCATTTTCAACAAAAAGGATTCAAGTTGCTGCCCGAAATTACTAAGAACAGTTACTTAGTAGACTTGGGGTTCTAACCGACATTCCTCTGGTAGGTGTGATCCAGGGCCCAAGGTAAAGCCCTCTCTTAGGCACAGGACTTAGGACAGGCCCACAAGGGAACGGGACAGCCCGTGGACAATGCCTTCACCTCTCTGGCTCCCTTTAGACACATTCAACAGCCTGGGCACAAGGTCTCTGAGGTGGAGGGATCCAGTGCTGGCCTGGAGAGGTGATCACAGGATACTTCACCATCTAGGTATTTACCGTCCTCTCAAGATAAGAAATTGCATACCACAGGGGAGAGACAGTTTCAGGGACTCCTCTGAGGACTTTGTTAATACCTGGAAAGCCCCTGGTGTTCTGACTGGAATGAGAGGCATCACCTTTGACCAGCACCTTAGGGAGCTCTGAGCTTCTCCAGACAATAGAGGAGAGAAGGCTGCTGCTTCCCACCTGATCCAAACCCTGTAGCTTTGCTAGAGAACCAGTGTGAGCCAACCAGGGAGTCTACACTCACTCAGTTAAAGACCCTGCTTGGCTGTCTCAAAATAAGATGGAGAGAGAGAGAGAGAGAGAGAGAGAGAGAGAGAGAGAGAGAGAGAGAGAGAGAGAGAGAGACCTGATACTGAACTCTGGCCTCCACACGAAGTTACACATATGCATGACACATATATGCATACACATACACGTTCATACATGTGCACCGCCATCTGTCAGCACCTGCACAAAGGTTTAGTATCTCACATTTGCCAGGATGCAGTGCCAATCAGCACACAGGTTTCTGCCGTTGACTGTCTCCTCCTCCAGAGATTTAACGCACATCACCCTGCTTACACAGCAAGCACATTTATTTGCTGAGATGTCTTCCTAACCCCCAAGGCTGACTCTTTTTAAAGTGGAGACGGGTTTCCAGAAAGCAACCACTATGTGGGGATGCTCGCGCAACCCCACGGTCACGACCTGCTTTAGTATTATTTTAAAATTCAAACCTGTAGTAACCGAAGTGTCTATCGGTGGCTTGCTTGAGTTCTCAGAGCACCTTCTCCTTCTGCCTCCTCAAAGCTAAGCAGGGCTAAGCCTGGGCATAGGAAAGGTTGACATGGCACTTGGGGGGATCTGGTACAGGCCAGTAAGGTGAAGCTGTGCTGTTCTTGGCCAGAGCACCGTGGACTATCAGCCAACAACCAGGAGTTCCTGCTCGCAGGGGTTAGGGCATATGAACTTTGACCTTTCCTCAACTTTTACTTTCCCCAACATCTATCTTCAAATCCCTCAGCTTTCTCTTTAAACCTCATGCTTATTCAGGGATGGCTCTCTCATGACAGAATTATGGAAGTACAATTAAACAAACATCAACGGAATTTCTGCCTGCTCCATGCCTCTCCCACCTCTCGTAGGTAACAAAGAGGAGCAAGCAGAAGGCCCATTGTGAGGTATGTGTCTAAACTCGTGTTTAGTAATGCACGTATTCAAATTAAGGTTAGGAAAGGGAGGTCTAAGCACGTTACATAACGCAGGTCAGAGGGCAGCCAGCCGTAGGTAGAACAGGGTTGAAGAGTGCCGGCTTGCTCTTCCCCAGGACACTTCCTACAACACACTCAGGCAAATCTTTAGTGCCTATCTTATTGGAGACCTTGCCTACTTGCCCCGGGGCAAAAGTCCCTCAAATGTAGGAATGAGGCAGCTGGTTTGCTACCTACCCCCAGGGACTGACACCACCTTCTTCATCACCATCTTCTTCATCAGCATCTTCACCACTCTTTTGCCTGACAAACAGTTCTACAGGAAGGGGTTCTTCAAGAGCTTTGCCTCTGCAGTGTTCTCTATTTGGTTACACCCTTCTCAAGACAGATGGAGCCAGTTCACGCCGCCGTTGTCTAATGCCTCTGGCCTCCGTTTTCGATTTAAGTTCCAGGAAGCACTTGCAAGGACAATCCATGCAGTGTCCCAGAGGGCAAGGGGAGTTGTTCCCAAGAGAACACAGCCTTGTCTGTATGCAGAGGACCTGGAACAAACGAATATTCAAGGTGCTAAATAATATATCCAGTAAAACTAAATGGCTACTCTGCGGGTCAGGCTAAACATATGGAAAAGATCCCGTCTTTATCACAGTGCAAACACAACGATTTTAAGCAGCCACTATGATTGTGCTCATAAACTCCGGCATACCCAGCATACCCCAGTCTACTTCCCTAACTCCTTCTCAAGAGGTACTAATTAGGGTATGAACGTATAAACAACACAAGTCCAATCAGATCCAACTTCAGTGGAAGACCCATTCACTCACCCAACCAAGGCTGGGAGCAGCAATGTTGGGGACCTGGAACTGGGATCTCTGGGGACATGAGATTCATGACTACCTTGGTTTCCTCTCAACTTTTCTCTGTATCTTAACGCTATCTGTCAGTCTGGCTGTCTTCCAGTAGGTGGGAAATGGCTACCAGCAGCTTGAGACTGACCACGGTGACTTCAGATTGTAGACATCTTCCTCCCCATCTTAAAAGAAGTCAGTGAATCTCTGAATAACCAGAATTAGTGAGAGGATGTGCTCGGTTTGCCGGGCTTGGGTCGAAGGGTCCTCTCTGAATCAGGTACTGTGGACAGTGGCTCTCAGTAGCAGAACTGCAGTTCCTGATGCCAGGGTAGCCACAAGGAAAGGAAGGCAGAGCCACTGATGGGGAAGAGGCCCAGTTATCCAATGGAGACCATGCTTCAAGAAAAGGGCACAGCCCAATGCCTCTGTCTCCACTGACAGTTTCCACGCATCCTTCCAGACTTTCTCTCTTGTGAGCAAACTTACAAATATAGGAGAAATCTGGTGGCTCTGCTTAAGCAGTGGGCACTGAGGTGGTGGATATGGGTGTGAGCAGCTCAGAGGCAGAGAGAGAGCAGGCTATAGGAGGAAGGGCCTGGGCTCCATCCCCGGCACCAAGAGAGATGAGGGAAGGAGGGGTGAGGGAAAGGGAAAGAGGAGGCAAGGCAGGAGGAATGAAGGAGAAGAGAAAAAGCACATGTAGAATTTCCAGTTTTCTGTTCTACCAAGTAGCCTTGTGCTTACCTCGGTGCATGAGCAGAGCGGAACTTCCCAAGGAAAGCTGGAGAGACCTGCATAGCCCTGGGACTGGGCTTGAACTCCACACCTAACTTTTGGCAGAGGATGTCATTCTGAAAACCTTACAAAGATCATGGTCTGGGAACCTAGGGAACGCAGTCATTAGGTTTTTACTGCAGAAGAGCAATATTTATATTATAAAAATATAAATATATATCTGTATGCGTTCTTGTATTTGAAAAGACAATAATGCTTTTGTATTTGGTCACCATTAAAGGGAATCTATAAGTCCTTATGGTGTAAGCAGTGGGAGCCAATGACCTTCATATCCGCAAATCCTTACAGTGTAAGCTTTTGCTTTTTTTTACAATCACCTTTATGTCTGTGGTTTCTGGGGCTCACGTCTCTGTGCAGTCTGTTCTCACATTAAACCAGGGCTACTAAGTGGAACCAGAAGGGAAAGACAGGTTGTGTGTATGTGTGTGTGTGTGTGTGTGTGTGTATGCATACATGTGTATGTATATGAGTGTGTATGTGTGTGAATGTGTAAAGTATATATGTGTATGTGTGTGTATATGTATGTATGTTTGTATGTTTATGTATATGAATGTATAAGGTATGTTTGTGTGTGTATGTATATGTGTATGTGTGGTATGCATACATGTGTATGAGTGTGTGTGTATGTGTATGAATGTGTAAGGTATGTATGTGTGTTTGTGTGTGTATA
Organism: Rattus norvegicus; assembly: GCF_021556685.1. Classification (NCBI taxonomy): domain Eukaryota; kingdom Metazoa; phylum Chordata; class Mammalia; order Rodentia; family Muridae; genus Rattus; species Rattus norvegicus. Next base: position 180,396,031 of record NC_141537.1, read on the forward strand.
TGTATGGATGTTTGTGTGTGTATCTGTATGTATGTATGTATGTATGTATGTATGTGTGTGTGTGTGTGTATGCATTTGCAGGTATGTGTGTCTGCCAGTCCTAGGCCCTTGTGCAGCTTGCACAAATGCTCCTCCACTGAGCCATGTCCTCAGTCCTGAAGACATGAGGTTTCTGAAGAAGAGTTTGCCAGAGTCCCCAGTCTTCTTGCTCTTGGGAGAGCTGGTTATCACGTGACTCTAACCTGTCTACGCAGAGGCAAACGTAGAGGGGAGATAAGACCTGCCAACTGCCAACTGCCACCAACAACTTGTCACCCTGTCTGTGGAATGCTTGTCCCTTAGTGGAGCAATGACATCAAAGTCAAGCCTCTTGAGAAGGGCAGAGTTTCCAGGTACGAGCTTCTGCCCCCACCTCAGCTCGCATCATTGATAGCTCTGTAAAGCCACACGCTTCCGAGTTATCGGTTATGCAGCTGCAGCAGCTAACACACGAGCTGCCCGGAAAAGTAGGTTCAGCAACTAAACGCTTAGCGATGTGCGCTCAGCCTGCAAAGAGCCTCACTGCACAAGCTCCCTGCCAAAGTGAGGTCTTCAAAGCCACACAGGTGGAAGAACAACTCAACGAAGCTGCCCTCTGACCGCCACGTGTGCACCCTGGCATGTGCCCCCCCCCACCGTCCCTGCCACATCATTCACACACATACACACAAAATAACAACAGCAATAATAATAGGGTTTTGAAAAGCTTGGCAATTTATTCCCCTGGGATAGTCAATGTCAGGTTGTGAGATTCTGTCCCATAAATTCTGAGAAGTCCATGCTCTCAAGACACTTTTATTTCTAATAATTAGACATATGAGAATTCTGTTGCAGAGAAAACTAGATATGTCCTTCCTTTATTCTAAGTAAAACTTCAAGCAAGGGCTGGTGGGTAAATGAGCCAGCCCCTAACCCTGATGACCTGAGTTTGATCCTGGGATTCAGAGTGTGGTAGGGATACTAGGGGAGAACTGATTTCCTCAGGTCATCTCAGCAGCATCTGTGCTTGCACACACACACACACTCACACACACACTCACACACTCACACACACTCACACACATACACTTACACACACTCACACACATACACTCACACACACTCACATACACACACACTCACACACTCACACATGCATACACTCACACACTCACATACACTCACATACACACACTCACACATACTCACACACACATATACTCACACACACTCACATACACTCATACACATGCATTCACACACACAATCACACACACACTCATACACACATACACTCACACACACATACACTCACACACTCACACACTCACACACTCACACACGTATACACTCACACACACTCACACACACTCACACACACTCATACACTCAACACACTCACACGCACACACACGAATACACTCACACATACACTCACACACTCACACTCACACACACATACACTTACACACACTCACACACATACACTCACACACACTCACACACACTCACACACACGCATACACTCACACATGCATACACTCACACACTCACATACACTCACATATACACACTCACACATACTCACACATACTCACACACACATATACTCACACAACTCACACACACACTCATACACATGCATTCACACACACACTCACACACACACTCATACACACATACACTCACACACACACTCACACACTCACACACGTATACACTCACACACACTCACACACATACACTCACACACACTCATACACACTCACACACACATACACTCACACACACTCACATACACACACATTTTCACACATACACTCACACACATATATTCATATACATTCACACATATATTCATATACAGATATACAAATATACAGTGTACTCACACCCATACATACATATATACACACACATATGTATTCACACATATCACACAAACACACACATACAAGTCCACAGGCACACGCATGCATCCACCCACAAAGAAGGACAATTAGGCAAGAAAACTGAGTTTATTTCCCCTCCAAAGGAACAAAAAGCATCAGTGAGACCAGCTAGCATCTCTCTACCCACCCGATGGGACGCCCTTTTAAAAACTAGACTGACCCAACCCTTTAAAAAAAAATCACACTGAGTAAAAGGGCTGCTGTTGTCTTTTTAGAACTCTGGCTGTTTACTTTCACAAAGTCATTTGTTGAGAAAAATTCATGCTACTGAAGTATTTTTAGTTCTGTAAACGCTGTGAACTGCTAAAGGAAGGGGTTTGGGAGGAATTTGTGCTAATATTTGCTTTCCTGAGCTCCAGTGTCCTCAGCGATGGGCTCGAAGGAGTCAAAGTAAGGTCTCGATGGAGGAAGAAAGGACTTGGCTTTTCAAAATACCTGTTTTTAGAAAAAGTTAAGTTAACCCGGGCAGTCTAAGAAGCAGGGCAATCAGATACTCTAAGCTGATGTCTAAATGGCAGCGTTTATCACAAGCAAATTGAGTTCAGGTTTCTTTTAATTACAGGGCCAAAAAAGCAAACCAAACCAAACAAATAAACAAAACAAAACCCTCCTTTGGAAAACAAGGACTGAGCAGGGAGACCTCCTTCCAGAAGGCTCTGCTGATGACACCATCCCTTCCTGTCCCTTGGAAAAGCAAGGACTGAGAGCAAACTTTTAGATACCCCAAAATAAAATCCTAAAGTTCTAATATGAAATACAACCAGGAGAGGGATGTGAGTGGGAAGATATAAGTGGCCACATGCTTACACATCGTAGCCCCTCAGAAGATGCGTGTGATCTCAGGCTCAAACACAGGAGACCTTGAGTTAGACTTGAACCAAGGCCGCTACAGAGGATCAGTGAGCAAAAGGGCAAACCTGCTGTGGGGAAGGGAAGGCGCCAGGCAGAAGTTTTCACAGAGTAGTGAGACCACAACAAAATGGGTGGTTTTGCATTTTCATTGTCCAGAGAGTGCAATTTACTTTCCCTAGAGACTCCCTAATGGGCTCCTCCTCTTCATCCTAACCTTTTAGGCTAGAGTGTGAGGTAATGTGTTTCATCATGGCACCTTCAGAGCCACTGGCATTGTCTTTTGCCCTCTTTGCCCCACCTTCCCTCCGGCCTTCATTTCCATCTCACCTCTAGCTGGTCCCTCCCTTGACAGTTATCCTGTAAAATATTGAGCTATTTCCACCTCCCCAATCTCTTCCTCCCCTCTCCTGATCCCCTCTCTGTTTCTATGACCTACATACACACATGCATGCACACAACACACATACATTCACTACACACGGGCACGCGCACACACACACACACAGTGACATGACTATAAATATGCACCCCCACATATACAGCACACACATACCATGCTAAACATATACCTCACATATGTACCATACACAACACACATGCACACACACATATCACATGCACACACATACACCACATATACACATGCATACATGCACACACACTTCACACACACAGACTGCACACATATTATACCATACATAAACATACCTCACATATGTACCACACACATACACAGACATATATACCACATGCACACATGCACATGCACACACATATGTACCACATATGCACATACACACGCATACCTCACACATGTAGCTACACATACACATACATCACATTCTCTCTCTCTGTCTCTCTCTCATACACACCCACACACACATACACACGTATGCTTGTGTGCATAACTATGCCTGTTTTTCACAGAGAAGTGAAAGCACGCAGTATTTATGTTTCTTCACTTACTTCAATTAACATAGTGGTTTCCAGTTGTGTCCGTTTCCTGTGAATGTCACAGCTTTATGTTTCTTTACATCATCTGTATGAAATATCACCGTGCATGTGGACCACATTTTCTTTATCCATTCATCTGCCGATGGGCATCTAGGCTGCCTCCCTCTACCAGCTCCTGGGAACAGATCAGCAGTGAACATGTGGAGCGAATGTCTCTTGATGTCCCAGAAATCCCTCTCAAACACACGGTCTGGTTTACCTGGGATTTTAGCTTTAACTTTTGGAGACGTAGCAAAAACACCTTTGACCTAGTCTGTGTTGACTGTTAATGTCTTGAAGGGAGGAAAGGTTAAATCTCAAATAAGTTAAGGATGGGTGCCAAGTGACAGCTCTGTGTTGATAACTGAACAGACCAAGCTTTGATTATTAAACAGCCTAGATTCTTATTGCAATGAAAGGCAATCAAAGTGCCTCTCTCTGGCCCTGAACTCTCTTTGTAGCCAGAGCCAGTCTTGACCTTGTGATCTTTCTGCCTTTTAGCCTGGCCAAAGACAATCTGTTATTGTATGTGCATGTGTGCGCTGGTACGCACGCCTGTGTTCGTGTGTAGTCGGAGGCTAGCACGGGTGTCTTCTGTAATCACATTCGACCTTATCGTTCTTGGTGCTTTTGGAAGGAACGTGGTTTTACTTAGCTGCTGAGTACTGTCGCCCTGCACCCTGCAGCAGGGATAGCTCATTGAATAGGTTAGCCTCCACCTTAGGCTTTGAGACAGGGCCTCTCACTGAGCCTGGAGCTCCCCGTATTAGTTTAGTTTTGGGTTGGCCATTGAGCCTTGGGACCTACCTGCCTCTGCCTGCTCAGAGCTGGGATGCAGGCACGTACCATCCAGTCAGGTCCTTGTGCTTCTGAATCAAGCACTTTACCCACTGAGCCCTCTCCCCAGCATCCCACCCAATCCCAGCAACATTTCTAACCTAAGAAGTTTAAGACTCCCCTCATGACTTCATGTAGCTCCCTTCAAAGCCCAAACTACAGAGACTGAGAAGAGAGCTTGCCCGGGTCTCATGCTGGGGATTATAAAGGCCCCGGGGGACTTTATATATGACAGAGTGACAGACACTTTAGTCTCCATTCCTCTGTTTAGTTTAGATTTGCAGTGCTGGGTGTTGAACCCAGGACCCTGTGTACACTGTAGGCCAGTGCTCTGAGCCCCACCCCTACCCCAAATACTCTGAATCTTGACCGGGCTTGTCATTATGCAACTGTGCATGGGCCAAACTCACCGGGCTACACATCACAAGGGGGGAATTTGACTGCAGATGTCGCTCAGTTAGTGAAGGGCTGGTCTCTCACGTGTGAAGCATGGGTTCAATCCCCAACACCATTAAATCAGCACACGCCTATAGCCCAGCACTCTGGAGGTGTAGCCATGGGGGACGGAAATTAAAGACCATTCTCAGCCATAGGGTGAATCTGAGGACAGCCTGAACTACGAGGCACTCTTACTGATACTCTCAATATTCCTCCCCCACCAAAACAAACAAACAAGCAAGTAAATAAAATAAAAAACAAACCAAAACAAACAAAAATCTTTTAAAAAATCCCTCATCCAAAAGAAGGCATGGAAGTAATGAAAAATAAAGAACACCTCAGAATAAAAAGAGAACAGCAAAATGGGGGAAAACGTCAATGTAAGTTATATCTGAAAATGATAAATATAATTAAATAAGTAAACATTTCATAAATATTAGATTTAACTATCCATATCAAACAGTCTGTCCTTAGGGTAACTACATGTTACTAGAAGTCCGCTGTGAGGGGCTGGCTAAGTGGTTTAGAGCACTGGGTTTGATTTCTAGCACCCACACGACCAGTGGCTCACAACTGTCTGTAATTCCGGTTCCAGAGGATCTGACACACCTTCATCTGACTTTTGTGCACTTCAGGCCTGCATGTGATGCACATACATCAATACATACATGCATACATTCATCAATACCTACATACATCAATGCATACATGCACACATACATACATATACCAATGCATACATACACACATACATACATGCATGCAAACACATGCATGCAAACACATGCATGCAAACACATGCATACATATATCAATACATACATACATATATGCATACACACATACACATATATAATACATACGTACATTTATTCAGGCAAAACACTCATAAATAAAACAAAAACTGAAAACATAATTAATTTGCTTCATTAGATTCGTGAGGGAATTAAATAAAGTTTATTACTTACTTTATATGATTATAGGAGAATGAGTGGCTACATCGAGGAAGCCTAGGGCAGGGGAGGCCCTGAGAAGGGCTGGGATGACAGCAAGGTGACAGGTACCATAACACTGAGGGAGCCTGGAGGCCAGTATGCACCTTGGCTAACAGGCCCCCAGGTAGCCATATCTCCCTACTGCAGTCTGGAATTTGGGGAATTGGACCTGATAGGATTTTGAACTCTTAAGAAATGAATTGTCGGGGCTGGGGATTTAGCTCAGTGGTAGAGCGCTTACCTAGGAAGCACAAGGCCCTGGGTTCGGTCCCCAGCTCCGAAAAAAAGAATCAAAAAAAAGAAAAAAAAAAGAAAAAAAAGAGAAATGAATTGTCGAAATGTAAAATATAGAGGCAGCGATCTGTTTTGAAGGACATTATCTTTAAGGGACATTCACAGCCTCCATGACAAGTTTCATAGTCCTGTCGTTTGAGAGGGCAGCAGGTGCCATGGTGACCATGTCAGTGCCGTGGAACTGCTGTGTAGAGGGAGCACGTGTGACCCCACCATGTATTAGCTGAAGGCAGGGCGCCCAAACTGTAAAGGAACTTACTTGCCTAACACATGCAGGGTTGGCCAAATCTGTGTCACACGGATTCTGAGCTCCCTCCCACCTTTTCAGAAGGATGCCAAGGAGGGTGGAGAGGGCCACACAGGGAGAACAGAGCAAAAACGGTGCCTAGAAGGAGGCGGGCAGCTGTGTGGTGGACTCCCCCAAGCACAGTACCCGTGAGGCCCTGGCAAGTGGATTTCTGTGAGTTCTGGGCCAGCCTAGAGTTTCAGACCAGTCTTTTAAAGAAGGCAGTGGAATTAGTGGTGCTGTGATATTTAGTTCCAAGAATCACGTTCTCTGCATGGCGAAGTGTTCCCTGCTATAAAAAGAGGACAGACAAATCACACCAGAAGTCCTAATGAGCCAGGCTGCGATGGCAGAGAATTAAGTAAACAGGAACAGAAGGTCCCATCGATTGCCTGACACAGACAACCGCCTATACCTTTTGATTCCAAAATTAGCAGAGGAGCTGAGAGACTCTCCAGGGTGTCATAGCTGGAGCTGAGCCTGACTCTGGCTGACACTGGATCTCCTGGATCGCTGCTTGGATGCTGAGACCTCTCTGTGGGAAGAAGTACTCCCCTGCCATTCTAGACCAGTAGCAGCATCTCCAGAGGAGTGGCTCATTCACGTTGGCTTCCGGCTGGCGATGCCAGTGACCTTGCCGGTGAGTGACCCACCAGCTCACTCAGAGGCTCATCTAGAGGAGCTGACTCCCCAGAATGAGGGGCAAAGGGTTGACATTCATCTCATTGCCCTTGCTTGGCTCCTATTGGCTCCCCAGTCATCACCCTTACATCCCCAGCCTTCACCGAAGACAGGAAATAACATACTCTGCAACTGATCATGGCTGTACCTATCTGTGATCCCAGAGTTTGGGTGTGGAGGTGGAAGGGTCAGGAGTTCAAGGCCAGTCTGGGCTACGGGAGACCCTGTCTTTGTAAGCAAAACAATAAATAAATAAAGCCCTCCTTTGGCAAGCCAATTCTCCTTAAAAAAACAACCAAGGGGGCCTGGGAAGATGCTCACTGGGCAAAGTGCTGGTTGCTCTATTAGGACCTAAGTCTGACTCACACTGAGCTGGCAGTGTTGGGGTGCACCTGTACTCCCAGTGTCGCTGGAGACTGACAGGATTTCCTGGGGCTTTCTGGTTAGTTCGTCAGTGAGTTCCAGCTTCCTTAGGAGCCTTGTTGTCCAGGGGACTTAAATATATTTTGTCTGATCCTCTCCTCCTGGTGTGTGTGACAAGCACTTCTTGAACATCCGCTGTTTCTCATACCGCGCTGGGCACCTAGGACCCAGAGGTAAGACAGGCCGCTCTCTTTCCCCTTGTGGGAACTTGTGACCCACTGCGGTGGTCCTCAGTCCTTCTTCTACCTACACATATTTGAGGCTTTATGCAAGCCAGTGACCCAGTGTGATCAAAGCGCTTCCAAATAGACTGGAGACTAGCGACTAGAGACACTTAGTCTCTAGTGTTTAGATGCTATGATGGTGACTTACTCACTGCCTTTTGGGCAAAGTGGAGAGACACCCACAGTGGAAATGGGGTTAGGCAAAGGTCAGGGGCAACTTTCAGAAGGGAATAACGTTTAGCGAAAACCAAAAGAGGAGTGCTTGCTTCATCAGAGGACCCAGGACGGGGTGTTAAGGCAGAACACCATTCTGTCTATACGAGCATTAAGAGAGAGAACAAAGCGGTGGGCAGGGAAGGGTGGAGGAGTGCAGGAAGGACAGCTAAGCGTGGACCCCTTCCTGGGAGGATGTGAAGTCTGAGGGTCTGTGTCATCAATCTTTCATTGCTGTGACCCTGAGGAAAGAAGGACTTAATATGGTTTTCGGTTAGGAAGATTGTGCCCACCCCAGTGGATGCCCCCACACCTGTCCAGTTTAACTGGACTGGGGTTATCAATAACAAGAAAACATGAAATTGGATAGGATGTGGAGGGTGGTACAAGGGGGGAGTTGAAGGTAGTGGTGGATGGAGGTGATCAATTTACACTGAATGAATGTTTGAAGCCTTCAAGGAGTAAGTGATATTTTAAAAAAGAGATATAGTCTGTCATGGTATGAATGGAGGCACAGCAGGAACACAGCTGGTTGCATTTGTCAGCAAACAGGAAGCACAAAAGCAGACAGGAAGTGGGGCTGGGCTATACAACCTCCACCCACCTCTACAAACCCACCTCCTCTAGTCAAGCCTCACCTCCTCTAGTCAAGCCTCACCTCCTCTAGTCAAGCCTCACCTCCTCTAGTCAAGCTCCACCTCCTCTTGTCAAGCTCCACCTCCTCTAGTCAAGCTCCACCTCCTCTAGTAAAGCTCCACCTCCTCTAGTCAAGCTCCACCTCCTCTAGTAAAGCTTCACCTCCTCTAGTAAAGCTCCACCTCCTCTAGTAAAGCTCCACCTCCTCTAGTCAAGCTCCACCTCCTAAAGGTTCCATTCCTGCAAAACCGACCCAGTATCCGGGCTCCCACTTATGAGCCCGTGGGAACTTCACATCCAGATCGTGACAGTGTAATGGGTATGTAGAGTCAGAGATGGTGGTACCGAAAGCCGTCACTGGAGCAGCAAGGGGTGCAGGTAGCCCTAGACACTGTGTTCAAACTCTGATATTTAGGAAGGCACCCTAAAATTTTATCATTTAAGTGGAGGCAGAGGTATCAGGTGTGAGGCCACTGGCGGGAGAGACAGGTTAATTTCCAATCCACAGAAGAAGAAACCAAGCCTCTGGTTCCACAGGCTTGCCCAGGGCCATCCAGCTAGGATGGGGCCAGTGTTAGCCCAATCAGATGGCCGCCTTCCAGATCACTTGTGTCCAGTACTCACAACTGTGGTCTTACAGTTTCTCATTCAAATATTGGATCCTAATGACAGCTATCCTCCCAAATGAGGCTACTCCAGCCTGCTCTTGTCTAACAGTACGTAGAGCAGTCACCTCACAAGGGGATCTGTGCACACCATCTGACCTTCATGAAGGTTGTTAGCTAATCTGAGCACCGCTCAGTTTCCTAGGTTCTTAGTGCCATTAGTAGGGAGAAGAGTGACAGAATGTCACTGCCAAGAGGCTGCCCAAAGTTTAATCATTAAGCAACTTTACAGAGCACCTTTACATATTCAAGACGACTGGAAAATCAGCTTACTTCACCTTGTGTTCCCAAACTGTTTTTTCTAACTCACCTGAGATACCCCTGAAAGCTACCATGTTAAACCAGGACTAGGGTGACTGTAGTTGGTGAGAGCAGGGACGGATAAAGGCATTCCACTGTCACAGCTCCTCCTCCCAGAGACAGTGCAAAGGGCAGCTTTGAGAACTGTGTGAACTCTGGCCTGGGCTCACATCCTACCAGCCATCTGTCCCAGTGAGTCTGAGGGTTGTTTTCTTATCTGTAAATTGGGCTCAGCTCACCCAATACTGTGAGAGTTTAACGGTCTCATGTGTGTCAGAGCCCTCCAAATGCTGTCCTGTGACCAACTGTATCAACCACCTTTGTGTTTAGCCTTGCTCACTGGCATAGGGACTGGGAGTGGAGCCAGTCAGGCTACAGTGGAAGGACCTTGCCGTTGCCAGGGAGCAAGCCCCAAGCAGGGGAGGTAGCAGCACAGATTTCCCAGATGTCAGACAAATGAACTTATCTGGCTTCACTTCACCCTTGGCCCTGTGCACAGCGACGTTGAATCCTGCACTGGATCCGCTCTGAGTGTGAGACCAGCCTGGGCTACATAGCTCCAAGCCAGTCTGGTCTATAGAGATCTATCTCAAACACACCTTCCTAAGGAAAAAGAACGAGAAGGGACCAGGCACAACCCAGACCCTTTGTAGGTAACAACCCAATCCTGGCTTACTGAGAGTTGAGTTTGTCCAGGAAGCTGAGAAGCCTTTGTGTCCTGCATGTTAGTCGTCTCCCTATTCGGGATCCGTACGCTTGGTTACAGTGGAAATCACAGCGCTTTGGGTTAGCTTTTCTACAAACCCATCAAACAGGCTGATTGTCCTTAAATCAATCTGGAGTCTGTGTCTCTATAAACTCAGTTGGACAGGCACCCGGCATGCTGAACTTGGTCAGTGTTTCTCTGGGGCAGCCCCCAGAGCCTGAGCCTACCGCCCAGGCCAAATTCTGCTATAAGATAATGTGTAGCAGAGGACAGAGGAAGCCAGCCAGCTCTGCAGACACCGGGTCCTATTCAGGGCTCCTCCGTCCTCTGATGTCATGCGCTTCCTGCTTTCGCGCTGCAGAGTCTGGAGGTCAGTCGCCTGAAATGAGATGATCACCGATCACCGGCACTATCTTGCATCTTATTTTCCATGATCACACTGTCACCTAGCCAACTGCCCCGCCCCCTAATCCCACGACTCTTGGCTTTCCAGCTCGTATTGTCCTCCCCTCCCCCCGCCCAGGAAGGCGGCTTCCAAGCAGCGTGTACCAGGAAACCCCACTACTGGTGACTCCGACTGAGGCTTGGGGTGGGGTCGGAATGAATCTTCTGCTCTTGCTTGAGAGTCGAAATCCCCAGCTTAAAAGATGATTTAAAACGTATACCATACACGTATATGTAAATTCGTATGTACAGTCAAGCTGGGCGTGAGGGGTGCACGCCTGCAATGTCGGTCTGCGAACTCAGACCTGAGGCAGGAGTTTCGCTGAGAGTCCGTGGACAGGCCAGCTTGAGTTATACAGTGATGTACAGTTCAGCTTAGGTTAGAGTAAGAGTATGTCCAAAGAGCGAAAGAAAGAAAGAAAGAAAGAAAGAAAGAAAGAAAGAAAGAAAGAAAGAAAGAAAGAAAGAAAGAGAGAAAGAAAGAAAGAAAGCAGAGAAAGGAAGAAACGTTAATTGTTCAAGTGACAAAGCTCTCTCTCTGTCCAGGAGCCCAGGCAAGGCTGCAGGGCGAAACCACGGCACCGTGCACTCTCCGTCCGGGCCCAGCCCCCTCCCCCCAGACACCCGCCACCGCGCAGCTCCGCGCCGCCGCCCAGCGAGCGGGAGACTCCCCAGGGCTCTTTAAATACGAGCTATAAATACCACCGGGCTCGGCGCACACGTCACTGCCTCGCCCGCTTGTGATTGGCCGCATGGGTATCTCATTTGCATAGGGGCTGGCACAACCCTGTGGCGACCTGGGCGGGAGCGCGCCTGCCCCTCCCCAGCAGGACAGTGGGCGGAGTCGCCGGACCTGCGGACCGCCAGGTCTGAAGCAGGGCAGGGTGTGGTAGAATGTGTCGGTCATCCTGCATAGCAGAGGCTGAGGCAGGAGGATTGCCTCGAGTTCCAGGTCGGCCTGGGCTATGTAAAAATGTCCAGACAAAACTATGTATATATGCACATATATACATAAATATGCACATACACACATACACATATACATACATATATTTTTAGTAAAACAAAATAGGGGCAGGTGGTGGTCCAGTTAGACGTCCTCCACCTTCAGGGAACATCAACTCTGCCCGCCGGTTGACACTGGATCTTTTTGCTTTCTACGAAAAGTTTTCAAGGAGACCCAGGAGCAGATGCTGCGGGTGGCTTTCAGCGGCTAAATTTAAACCACGTGAGGTCTGACCGCCACGGTTCTAGGAGATGACTGGCCACTCAAAAACAGACTGCGTGCTGTGGTCCGGGTAAGACGCAGTGAGCTGGAGAAGAAAGCCACCAGGGCTCGGAGATGCGGGACGTACGATGCCTAAACTGCATCCGTACCGGGTGCGGGGAAGCTGAGGCAGGGGGATTGAGAGCCACATAGTGAGACCCTATCTACAAACAAATACCCAAGCCGAATTTAAAAAGCACAAACCCCCACAATGCCTCCCACCAGCCGGGGCTAAAAAGCCGGGTCCTCAAAGCAGGCGCAGCCCATCCAGGCGGGTCTGCCAGGTTGTGCGAAGAAGTCAGACAAAAAGCACGAGCCGCAAACACCTTACTAAATTACGTTAATCGACGTTCTCCCGTGACTTCTGTGTAGTCCTTAAATAACCCAGAGGTCATTCAGTGAGTGAAGACAATGCCTCAAGCTCTTTCGAGCGGGCTGCTTGGTAGTTTGCAGTTGCTTAAAAAAAAAAAAAAAAAAAAAAAAAGACGAGTAAGCGCTTTGGATCTTAGCAAAAGAGCTCCCTCTGCTGGCAAATGCTTCACCATCGCTGATACCCAAAGACAAAGACGAGGCAGGGCTATCAGGGAGAGCTGAGTGAGCCTTAGGATGCTTTTAGCTGAAATCACAGATGTCATTTTTTTGGTTACTGTCAAGTAAATGGAATCATACAGTTGCGAATGCTGCTTTACAGATTTTTAGCCTGCGCATGTCGATAAAACCTTTACCATTTTAAAAAAAACCTTACAACTAACACTGATTAAATTAAGGCAAGAGACAGATGTGTTATGCAAACATTATTTTCTGAGTTAACTATGTAAATATAGGATATTTGCATCGAAGACATTTTCCAATAGTTTTAGTATTGTGCGGGTTTTTTTTTAAAGGTTTTACTTTTAGTTTTAGTTATATGCATCTGTGTGGATGTCTACCACCTGTGTGCTGGGTCCGCAGAGGTCAGAAGAAGGACGGCCTCATTCATCCCTCCTAGAGGGGGGCGCTGGGAACTGAACTGGGATCCTCTGGAATAGCAGCAGGCGTTCAGCTGCTGAGCCATCTCCTGTAACTGACTGTTCTGAATGCACTCTGCATGCCAGACTTCACGGTTACCTATTTGCATGCTTAGTAAATAAGAAGGCTTTAAAATGCTTTCACAAGGGGAAGCATGCCCAGTGCTGGAAACCTAGCCGTCTACTCAGGGCTAGTGGAATCATGAAGCCTGGAGAAGAACTTACAACGGACACTTTTTCCCTAACCACATTATGAATAATTATCCTTATACCCACAGACAAAGTGTAGTTTTCACTGCTAATCAAGGGAACTTCTCTTTGCAACAAAGTAAGGGCATTGGGAAAACCCAAAATGAAACAAAACAACAGAAACTGATAGAAAGAATCAGTAGAGCCCAGTCCCAAAGGATCTGTCACAGTGCAGCTCCTGCACCCGAGGCTCAGGGATCCCTGCAGAACAGAGGCTGGGAAGATTGTAAGAACCAGAAGAACAGGAAGTGTGCTGTGAGATCGTGTCCCTGGAAACACGACTTTGGTTACATTCATGAAGTCCCCTCATCATGACTTCCTAAACAAGAGCTGGATGATACCACTACCAATGGACATGCTCAAGGGATGCTCAAGGGGATTCCACCCTGGAGTAAAAACTGTGGGCAGCTAGGAAATGCTGAGAGCAGGAGAAATGGTCTTCCCTAGGTAGGGTCATCAATTGATTGTCCAATGCTAGTGGTTAGTCCTTTAAAAGATTTGTTTATTTTACATTGTACATGAATTCACTATTGCTGTCTTCAGATACACCAAAAGGAGGCAACAGACCCTGTTATAGAAGGTTCTGAACCACTGTGTGGTTGTGGGGAATTGAACTCAGGACCTCCGGAAGAATAGCCAGTGGTGCTCTTAATCATTGAGCCATCTCTCTAGTCCCCAACCCTGAGGTTTAAATACAGGTAACATCAAACTGAGCAGGCAAGCAGGTTGTATTTATGTTTATATGTGGTGGTTTGAATGAGAATGGACCCCAATAGGCTCAAATATTTGGATACTTAGTCTCCAGTTGGTGAACTGTTTGGGAAGGATTAGGAGGTGTAGCCTTGTGAGGAGAGGTGTGATCTTGTTGGAGGAGGTGTGGCCTTGTTGGAGTGGGTGTGACATTGCTGGAGGAGGTGTGGCCTTGTTGGAGGAGGCGTGGCCTTGTTGGAGTGGGTGTGACATTGCTGGAGGAGGTGTGGCCTTGTTGGAGGGGGTGTGGCTGGGGGTTGAAAACACATTTTGGCTGCCACATCCACAGCTTGCCACTTTTAGTTACTGCTTGTTCTGGGGAGGAAAGATCTATGTTTAGAATTCACTGCTCAGACTGCTCGGAGTTGTTAGGAAGCCTGAGGCTAACAGAAATCAGCGATGAAGAGAAATGTAAAGGACCCTCGTGTCTCCGTGACGACAGCTAAGATACGCATTAAGTGTCCCACAGTAAGCACATTGCCTTCTTCTATAAAACGCTGTGGATAATGATCACAAATTGCTTGTCACCTCCATTCTCTCGGCTTAGAGGAAGACTTGGGAGTCTAATAAATGATTATATGAAATTATTTAGAGAAAGCTTGCGGGCTGAGGGCTGAGGAAGGGACTCACCCTGTGTCAGCCGACCGTATCTACCACTCAAGGGAATGCAAAGTTCTTCGCTGCCCCTGAACTAAGCTTCTCTGTGATGAGCTGTGTGTCCCCACCCCTCGTTTCTGTTGTTAAAGTCATCCTGGGTACATACCTTGTAGGGCAATGACTGTATTTGGATAAAGCGTTCTCTAAGATGAAATGAAATGGCATTCTCAGTGTGGGCTCCCATGCTGTGTGGCTTGTGTCTACAAGGAGAGGGGGGTAAAACATGATCACGGATGCCTGGAAGGAAGAGTGTGGGCCACAGTGAGAAGCAGCCTACCATGGCAGTTTCCGGAGGAACCACCCCTGCTGATGACCTTCGACTTCTAACCTCCAGAGCCTTGGCTGCATTATGCTACATATATATGTGGTGGCTTCTGCTACCGCGTCTCTGCTACTTTGTTTCTGAGATTCTAGGAAGAGAGGAAAGGCCTTTCCCCGAGTTCAGAAGCCCTGCCTTCTTCACATGTATGGCTCTGAGGCTCTACACCTCAAGTCAGTTCTAAAGGTCCCCTGCAAATATACCTGGTGGTTGCCTATTTCTCTGTCATTAAATTGTGTCTGCACGCCGTTCTGCTGTAGCTCACATATGTAATATGCATATCTGAAAGCTCAGAGGCGGCTTGGCTGTGTAGCAAAAGGCTTTGCTATTGAGCCAGCTACACTGCCGTTACACTTGTGCTAGCAGGGTCCTGGAGTGACTAGTGAACTAATGGTTAGGTTAGCCATGAATGCAACTGTTTAAGTGGCAAAGGGTGACCCTGAACTCTGACCGTCCTGCCTCTGTCTCCTGAGCTGTGTGCCAACACTCCCAGTTCAGGGCGTGCGCCACAAGTACTCTACCAAATGACCCACATCTCTGGTCTGCTAACTTGTAATCAACCACAGGGCTGCCTCTTGAGTCCCATAGACGTAAAAATGGCCTCTCCCTGTCATCCATACATGCTAAATCCCAGAGCTCTTTCTGTGTTGATGCATGACTTGAGTTTTGTGTGTTGCCAAGTGAGGTGTGCTCCTAACTCTGGGTTACAATATTAAACTATTTTAGGTTTTACAAAAAAACAAATTTACAAAAAATTCCAGTTGTCTTAAAAAGAAAACCCAATTATTCCTTCAAAGTTATGCCTTCTTTCACACACTATTTCCTTTAGGTAATTTTGTTCTATAGACCAATAGCCCAAAGGACATGCTTAGTTAGAATTACCGTGGAGTGAGACATTATGGCATCAGGACCAAACCGACTCTTACTGCCATATTATAGAAGCATCGTGGGGCTTGCGGTTTACAAAGAGGGTCCCTCGGGAAGCCACAGGGCTGCCTCTTGAGTCCCATAGACGTAAAAATGGTGTGACTTGGTCAAAGTTATAGTCAGAACTGTTTCAAATTCGGTAGTGGGTTGGTCTGGTGGTGTTTGTATGCTAATGTTAAATAGTGGCTTCTCAAGATGTGGTGGCCTTTCAAATGACTCTAGCTTGTGCGGTGTCAAGTCCACATAATATTAGCCATCACACCATCTGACTCCCGAGTTAACTCCTCAGACAGTAGAGAATATTACCATTATAAAATCAGAAATGGTGGCTGTAGGCTGAATACTAACTGCTTTTATATTGTATACAGGGCAATACTTTGGAAATTATATTCAGAAAATATCAATTTCACATGATACATGTAAGGTAAAGTAAATAAGAAAGGACCTGTAACCAAGCCCATTCTGGAGATGGTGGCTCAAGTAGAGTTGTTTGTGTAACTGAAGGAGTCTGCAGCCTTAGAGGGAGCCATTCACCTCCGTAGTCATTATGAATCACGTCCTCATGACAGCTTTCAATAAAGAGCCAAATGAACAAATAGGGACATTTTCTGTTTAGCGTGGGGGCCCTATCTGGGCTATCCTTGGGCTCAGGGAGGTGCGGAAAGAGGCTCTTGACACCCTGGGACATTGTTCTATGCTAGGTATTGCCACCGCCACTTTCTGGCATTTTTAAGAACTGTTGCTTACCTGTCAAAGTAGCTAATTAGTTTTAGGAGCTTCTAATGCCTTTGGTTATTGTTTATACATCTAAAAGATACATCTGGAAAGATAAAAGGTTTTCTTGTTAAGAGATTTTCCAAATACGGTGTGAGGACTTGGGTGTGCTCCACGATACCCAAGGAGCTTTGAGCTAGTGGTACAAGCTAATAAAACCCAAAGTCACCCTGGCAGAAGCCAGTGCAGCCTGGTGCCCCCATTCCTGGCTCATTCTGAGTTCTAGACCACCCAGAGCAACACCTCGAAGTCTACAACACCAAGGTTAAATATTTTCTCTTTGGTTGGCCCAAGGGCGGAGTGCAGCTTCCACAGGCCCATGTTACCAGGTAGCATTCTGTCCCTTCAATAAAAACTCCACGGAACGAAGTCCAGGGCTGCATTTACTCTTTCTCTACTTCCTGGGTCAACATCCAAGGTCCACTTTCCACCGACACTTGCTGCCTTCAATCTTCTTCCTTGTGGCTGCTGCCAAGAACTCCAAAGCCTGTCGTTTCTTTTTCCTTTTTCTTTTCTTTTTTCAAAAATAATTTTATTTGTCTTGGATATTTTAGGTATTTACATTTCAAATGTTATCCTCTTCCCCCGTCCCATACTCCCTCACCTTCCCCCTGCTTCTATAAGGATGTTCCCTTTCCTACCCACCCACTCCCACCTCACCGCCCTGGCATTACCCTACATTGGGGAAATGAGCCTTCACAGGACCAAGGGCTTCTCCTCATATTGATGCTGGACAATGCCATCCTCTGCTACATGTGTCGTTGGCGTCATGGGTCCCTCCATGTGTACTCATTGGTTGGTGGCTTAGTCCCTGGGAGCTCTGGTGGGGTCTGGTTGGTTGACATTGTTGGTCTTCCTATGGGGTTGTAAACCCCTTCAGCTCCTTCAGTCCTTCCCCTAACTCCTCCACTGGGTCTGTGGGTGGCATGAAACTCCTCCTTCTTGCTGTGCTGCCTGGATTAGATTAGATTTTATTTTTAGGAGTCCTAGGTTTGAGATAGCTTTGGCCATAAAGTCAGGCATCCAGCTAGCGTGAACAAAAGATTGTTATTTGTTCTGCCCCTGACTGATATAGGACCAATACCACCAACAAAGTCTTGTTGGAATGGGTGTGTGTCACTGTGGACATGGCCTGGTTGGAGTAGGTGTGGCCTCATTGGAGTGGGCGTGGCCTTGTTGAAGTAGGCGTGACCTTGTTGGAGTAGGCATGGTCTTGTTGGAGTAGGTGTGGCCTTGCTGGAGTAGGTGTGGCCTTTGCCCATTGCCCCTGTTGGGATTGTTCTTAACAATTTTAAGATGATATGTTAATCAAAAAGATTTTTTTCCAGGATCATAGGGACCTTACAAGAAAGGTTGAGACATCGGGGATAATGAGCGGTGGGGATCCATTGCTCCCTAGATCTGAGGGTGGAAGAGACCACATTATGGGGGAGGGGGAGGTGGGGTCTTCCAACAACAGCTCTGGTCAATGGTGGACCTAGCAACAGTCACGGCAGGCTGATACGCCAAAGCTTGATGTGCAAAATCAACACCCACTGAAGCCGGGAAGCAGAGGGCAAGGGCTTGCGTAGGCGCTGCAGTCCTAAGGCACAGAGCAGGGAGCTCAGAGCATGGGGGCCGCTGAGAACGACAGCCTACTACCTATACAGACCAGGAATAAAAGTGGGAATTTAGAGCCAAATAAGTCTCCTTACTTATCAGGAAGATCAAGGTAATGTCTAAATGTGGGGGACACCTTGGGAAACAACGGAGATAGCATGGAAGTTATTTTAAATGCGAATGGTGGTGAAAGGTACCTGGGTATACTGCATCAGCATGTGTCGGCCTATCAGAATATACGCATCAGCATGTGTCGGCCTATCAGAGTGTACAGATCAGCATGTGTCGGCCTATCAGAGTATACGCATCAGCATGTGTCAGCCTATCAGAATATACGCAACAGCCATGTGATCCTATCAGAGTGTACACACCAGCATGTGTCGGCCTATCAGAGTGTACGCATCAGCATGTGTCGGCCTATCAGAGTGTACACATATGGGTCTCCCGTGCGATCCTATCAGAGTACCGGGATCACCCGTGCGATCCTATCAGAGTACGGGGATCACCCGTGCGATCCTATCAGAGAACCGGGACCACCCGATCACCCGTGTGATCCTATCAGCGTGCATGCATCACCCATGCGATCAGGATTTCATTTTTTTTTTTTGTTTTCATCAGAAAGTTAACGACTTTTTTTTTTATACAAGTCCTTGTGAGTGTTTTATGGGAAACCATTTTTTAATATGTATTTAATTGTTTGTGGACACAGAGCACTGCGCGTGCATGTGAGGTCCGAGGAAAGTCTTCTCCTCCCACCACATGGGCTCCAGGGACCAAACTCCCACTTGGGTGGCCTCTTCACCCACCGAGCTATGCTGTTACCAGAAAATAATGGTGAGCTCACAAAAAAGCGACAATTAAAACTAAAAACTAAAAAAGAAGGAAGACAGGTAAAGGCAAAGTAATTTATGCTCGCAAGGCTGATGACCTGAGCTCGACCCTTGGAGGGAAGGACTCCTGAAAACTGTCCTCTGACCTACAACCCTCCCTTAGTCAAAAATTAACTATAAAAAAAGATTTAGTGATTTTTTTTGTATTTGTATATGCTGGGATTTTTTTAAAAATTAAACATATTTTTGTTTCTTAAAGCTCTTCAATTTTGTAAATGTTTGTATTTCCTGGAGAGGGCGCACACCCATGATCCCCAGGCCCTTCTGGGTTCTAGGCCTCCTAATCTGGGGCTTTGTTACAGCCGCGGTCCAAATTGTTGTGATTGTAACTGGTCACATTGTAAATTCTCACACCCAACTTTGTTGCTTAAAAAGAGAGAGATTGGGGCTGGGGATTTAGCTCAGTGATAGAGCGCTTACCTAGGAAGCGCAAGGCCCTGGGTTCGGTCCCCAGCTCCGGAAAAAAAAGAACCAAAAAAAAAAAGAGATTATTATTATTATTATTATTATTATTATTATTATTATTATTATTATTATTATTTTAACTGTACATGCCTGGGTATGTATATATGTGCCTGCGTAGAGCTCTGTGAACATGCCTGCAGTGCTTGGAGAGGACAGAAAAGGGTGGAAGAGTCCCTGGGGCTGGAGGATAGGGTGTTGTGATCTGCCCCATGTGGGCTGGGAACAGTAGGTGTGACCTCTGGCAGAGCAAAGTGTGTGCTCTTGGCTTCAGAACCCCCTTGGCTCTGAACCCCCTGCCGGTGTTCCTTATAGGATACACGCAGGTCATGAAGAGTGGTGCATGTATATGATGTGTGTCAGTGTGTGACACACGATGCACTTCTAACTCACTCTGACTGGCATTGTTCTAATGTGCAAACCCAGCAGAAATGTTAATTTTTATAAGGCCTAGGACTGGAGTCATCCATTCCAAAGGAGGCTTCGTCCTTAAAGAGTTGTCACTGGGCCTCACGCACGTTTAACCCTGGTTCCATGCGATTGAGTTATTATTACCAGTTAACGAGGACACTTAGACTAGCCTAGTTGTGACCCTCCTTTGGATTCAGCAGAAAGCCTTCTGAGACAGTTTGGGCCGATTGTCCCTCAGAGGCCTGCTCCTCTGTGGCCCTGACCTCCCTTTCACCCTTGGCTCTTCCAAACCTCTCCTCCTCACAGGCTACTCTCTTCCTCTGGTCTTGAAAGCTTATCGAATTAATTTTTCTAGGAAAAAAGGGGGGGTGACAAACTCTGATAGCAATCATCCTTACAACTTTAGGTAGAACAATTACGCATTTCTTTCTTAAGGAAAAGTCTGCTTTTCCTTAAGACTGGAGCTTTAAGCACAAGAAAGGAGGTGCTGAAAAAAAAATCAATGGTTAAATTGGCCCAAAGTGGAACTGCCAAAGGCCCTGCCTTTCAGATCTGGTCAGCATGGTGGTGTCCCTTCTGTCACTCAGTCCTTGGGCTGAGCCCTCCCAAGAGGGACCCTGTCTTCTGTCCACTGTCCTCTCCTCCCCACCCCCACTCCATTCTCTTCTGTGGTGCTGTGGATTAGAACCACGGGCCCCACAGCCTTGCTGCGGAGGGCCCCATCACGGAACTGTACCCCCACCCCTCCCTCTTCCCCTTTTTTGTTCAGCAAAAACACCAGGGGGAAGGAGGGAAAGATGGTTTAACAGGGAGAAAGGAGTGTCCGTGGGATGGAGCACAACTGTATAAGTCAGCTTAGCCCTCGCTCTCCCGCTGCCCAGTAAAGAAGCTGCAGGTAGCACAGGCAGCCGCGTGAGTGCAAGCATGAAGAGGGAGGTTCAGCGAGGAGCAGAACAGCTGCAGGGGAGGCCTCCCCTCTCTCTCCTTCCCATTTCCTTCCTTCTTTCTCCACCCCCAGTCACGTTCTCTTCTTGGTCTTAAAGGATCCTCTGTCGTTTTGACAGCACCAACAGCTACCAACACTGAGGATCGGGGAACCGAGGAAAAGCTAACCTTCCTCTCTGTGGCCAGCCTTTTCAGTTAGATTTAAGATTGAAAACCAAAACCAAACAATTATCCACGCTTTACGATCAAAACTAGTTTTGAAATGTAACTCTCATCTGCCTTTATTCGAGAAGTGGCGGGAGGTTCTGGAAGCCAGAGTTTGCTGTGCTCTTGGGTGTGACTGAGGAGAAGGAGAGGGAGGGCTCTTAGGACAGGAGAGAGCTGCAGTAGGCTCCCCTGTACTGTGCACACCCTAGCAAGGGAGGCACAGAAACGCACATTAGACCCTCTCAGCAATCATAAAGCTCAGGATGACCCCAACAAGCCAGACTTTATGTGAGGCCGAGTGGGTGTGGAGAGAGGAGGCTCTGAGGACACAGAACACTGAGTTCCACTCAGAAAGAGTCTGTGTGTATTTTAGTGTCTCTGAGAGCTGTTTACCGAGGGAAAGGATGGTAGAAAATGTACTCATTACAGGGCTGTTTGAACGTCTAAACCTGACTTCAGTGTCTAAGGTGAGCAGCCTGAGTAAATAAGGCTAAAATTACCTCAGGTTTCTGTCTGCAGTAATTTTCCCCTCCCGGTGCCGTTCTACTTTGGGTAAAGCTCCTTAGAACACCAGCCAGGATTCCCACAGCAGACTGCACGATCTCAGGGTCCTCAGCTCAGCACACCTGCGTGGAAATCCACTTCACCCGAGAAAACTGAAGATGAACGCTTTAGTTTATTTTTGTTTATGTATCTGTGGATACATGGGTGCATGAGTGAGTGGAGATGCCGAAAGGCGTCAGGCCCTCTGCAAGACAGAAAATGCCACTGAGCATTGAGCCACCTCTCTAATCTCCTGAATGCATAGTTTAACATTTCGCCTCTTTGACACATTCCATATACAGACCATTGGGTTCTATCTTTCACACTACTCCTGTGTTTACAATTTCCATAAGTGTCCGCGGTGCCTTGTGTCACTGCGGGTTTGAGCAGTAGGTCCGTGCAAGGGCTATCAATTTACTTGGGGTGGGGGAATCTGGGCACTTTGTTTGTGCTGGGCAGTGGGAGGGATGCTATGCCTAGGGACCCTGGGGTATAGTTTCTAACTCTGGAGCTAACATGCCGACAGGTCTCAAATAGCAATCACCTAATGTTTTTATGATTAAAATAAAGGTAAATAGAATAAAACACACACACACACACACACACACACACATACACACACACACACACACACACACACACAGAGAGAGAGAGAGAGAGAGAGAGAGTTAATAACAGACTAAATCTTATGCCTAATCTCTTCCCCTGCCCCACCAACAGTGCCCCCTAGTGGTGAACTGAGAAGATGGTGGTGGAGGAGGGAAAAAAAACGGTACTGGAATTTTCATGAAAACGTAAACTTTTACGATTCCACTTGGTAAGCTGAATGCTATATTTGGGAAGAAGAATGAATCTTTGCAGAGGATCACAGCAGATAGCTTAAGATGTGGGCGTTTCAAAGTCAGCCTTACTTAGTGGCTAGCCTGAATGCACGCCCATCTGTGCGTCAGAAATTGTAAGTCTATGATGGTGAGACGGCTCAGCTGTTAAAGAGGTGCCTGCACCAGCTCCGAAAAAAAGAAAAGAAAAAAAAGGTGCCTGCAGTCATGTCTGATGGGCTGAGTTCAACGCCGTGATCTACTTAGTGGAAGGAGAAAAAAAAACCCGACCCCGAGTTGACCTCTGACCTCCACCTGCACCCCACAGCACACACATGACCCACCTCTCTCCCAATGAGTGTAATGAAAAAAATTATTTTTAAACATACAGCCACACAGGCATGTACGAGGCTGTGCTTGGTTCCGAACACAGTGCCACCACTGTTTATGGAGCAGCCTACCCTTTTAAAGAATCTTTTTGGACACACCTAAAATGCCATAAGACAGAAAAAGTAAAAGGCATTTCTTCAGGCATCTTGGGGAAGGCGTATTTGGAAATGATTCTGGTCTTTGATTATTACATTTTGAGAGAGTAATCCTGGCCTTAAGGAAAGAATACGGCCATTCCCCCCTCCCCCATATTATCAGGGTGTTTGTTAGAAGTCTCTGTCATATTTCCCAGACTGTCTTTCATCGCGTGGCTTTTATTTTGGGAGCATACAATATCCACAATTCATTTTTGCTGAAGAAGAGATTCTGTTTAACGTCAATAAATACGAGTGACTGTTGGGAGAGACATGAGAGCTGACAGAACTCTCGAGACAATTCAGGACGGTGGCACGTGGCTGCCACGTCCCCGACCTCGTCTATACAAATGCCAAGGCTCAGAAAGAACGTGGGCGCCGTCTCTGTGTAAATCCATCACGGCAACATTTTCAAAGGCGGATTAGAAACAGATGGGAAAAACAGTTTATTTTATTTGGAAAATCAGATTCCCTTCTGGGAGACCTGGGTCAACAAACATCAGGACCTGGCTCTGCTCAAGTTTCCTGGTTCACTTTGAGACTGGAATATACGGTTTAAGGATGGTTCAAGAAAGTGTGTGTGTGTGTGTGTGTGTGTGTGTGTGTGTGTGTGTGTGTGTGTGTGCACGTGCATGCGGGGAGAGAGAGACAGACAGACAGAGACAGAGACTGACAGAGACAGTGAGACATCGAGACATCGAGACACCGAGACAGCAAGAGTAAGGTACCATCAGGACAAGAAGCCTTGGGCTTCTCTGAAGTAGGGGTTACAGGCAGTTGTGAGCCACCTAGTGTTGGGTGCTGAGAATCAAACGCAGGACCCCTATAAAAGCATCGAGCAGTCCTAATGGCTGAACCATCTTTTCATCCTCAGGATTTTTCTTACCTGACCATACCATGATAAGCAAACAAGAAACGTGACACTTTTGTAATATTATCGTCCGATCTACTGCCTGTCTAACCAGTCGTCCCAGGACTTTGGGTAGTTAATGTCTTATGTGGTTAAGACCTAACTGAGGATCTGGTGTCCCATTTTAACTGCCATGTTGCCTGACTCTGCCTTCCTGTGGTTCAACTCTAACCTTTCTGTCTCTTTTATGACCGTGGCATTTTGGAGAGGACAAGCCAATTGTTTTGCAGACTATCCTTCACTTTGTGTCAGAAGTTTCCTCATGATTAGATTCAGGTTATACCTTTTGGAAAAAATTCTCCATAAAGAATACATTCTTCTTAGGGCGTCAGTCCAGAAGGTGGATGGAACCTGTCTGTCCGAGCACTTTGATTGCTGGACAGTGCATTGCTTAATAACATTTGCTCCTATAAAGTACACTTTTCGGCAGTTTCTTTAGGGCCAGGGTTTGAAGATGATTTGACACCAAGGATGTTTCCTGCAGTGACATATTTTGGGCACTTATAATGAGGCTGGTGTATTGAAGACATCCAAAGGGGATACAGTCAGAATGTCAAAACTCTCACAAAACACCACGTATGTACATGCATCTCCTAAAATAGACAAGTATTTTGGTTTGGATCTTTTTTCAAATGTTTTAGATAAACAAAAGGCCAAACGAGGGGTCTAATAAGCCAGGGCTCCCTTTGGGGAGCACACTCTGAGAAACATGCTATACTATACGACCATCTTGAAATCTACACATTTTTGTTTTGACTTTATTCACAGTTACCAAGTGTGACATTGCCAGACATTTATTCCAAGTTTCTAAAGACCTGCTTAATTTGTGTAAAGGACTTACTAAGTATCTTAGGATATTACTGCTGTGAAGAGACACCATGACCAAGGCAACTTTTAAAAGGACAACATGTAATTGGGGCTGGCTTACAGGTTCAGAGGTTCAGTCCAGTATCATCAAGGCGGGAGCATGGCAGCATCCAGGCAGGTCTGGTTCAGAAGCTCAGAGTTCTACACATTCATCTGAAGGCTGCTAGCAGAATATTGGCTTCCAGGCAGCTAGGATGAGGGTCTTAAAGTGACACACCTACTCCAACAAGGCCACACCCACTCCAGCAAGGCCACACCCACTCCAACAAGGCCACACCCACTCCAACAGGGCCACACCTTCTAATAGTGCCACTTCCTGGGTGGAGCATATACAAATTATCAAAGTAAGATTATCAGTGATAGTTGGGAGGGACACATGGATCCAGAAAGCTAAGCAAGGCCTTCCTGACACACCAGCAACGATGATAGAAAGAACGAAGCCAAGACGTTTTTTCTAAGGTTGATAAAGGTGAGAGAGAGTTCTTTGAGGAAATATTGGCATCTAGATTCCCTATCACCTATGCAAGATCAGGAAGTGATTACCACAGTGAGGACTCAGACCTTCTAAACGAATTAACACTAGGAGAGCGGCCCTTGTTCACTCCCAGAGAAGCTCCCTGAAGATGCTCCAATGGAAGACTTCGGCAGGCAGTGTTGGTTTATGACTGCCTCAATGGCATCCAAAGGGTATTCTCATAGAGGGCAGATGTTGAGAGAGCGTATAAAACCTCTCAGAGTCACACGCACATCCAACTACTGCTGGGAATCTACACAACAAGAAAATAACAGGGGAAGAACTTTTCAGAGCTGAGGGCGGAGAACCCTGTTCAGAGCTGAAGTCTCTCTAGCTCTTGCCCTAGCGGGCATCTAGGGTTAGGATGGCGGCCTTGGAAGCTCTAGGCAAAGCCAGGGTTAGTGTGACTCCATTCTGTAACCCTAGCTGCTGTGTTGACTGGCCCACTTTGGAGCGAGGGCCCCAGTCTGAATCATTCTAAGGAAATAAGACTTGGTCTCTTACATGGGTTCCTGGCCTGCCTGGCGAGATCCTGCAAGAACACCATGTGTTGTCTGGAACTATGGTTCTCGGAAATGATTGGGGTTGAAGCACAAGTTCAGGGAGAACGATTGTATCCCCCATAAAAGTGGATTCTGTCCTTTTTAAGGTACACAATAGAAGTTGTGACCCAGACACACCCCAAAGGCATGCTGGAGGACATTTCCGTGCACAGATGGGCGTGCCCTCAGGCAAGCCACTCTGGAAAGCCGACTTGGAAACGTCCACGTTTTAAG
This sequence comes from Rattus norvegicus, assembly GCF_021556685.1. Classification (NCBI taxonomy): domain Eukaryota; kingdom Metazoa; phylum Chordata; class Mammalia; order Rodentia; family Muridae; genus Rattus; species Rattus norvegicus. The sequence goes on from NC_141537.1 coordinate 180,422,404, forward strand.
CTATCTGCTGTGATCCTCTGCAAAGATTCATTCTTCTTTCCAAATATAGCATTCAGCTTACCAAGTGGAACTGTGAAAGTTTACGTTTTCATGAAAATTCCCGTAATGTTTCCCCCTCTCTCCTTCACTACCGTCTTCTCAGTTCACCACTAGGGGGCACTGTTGGCAGCAAGATCAGCAGGAAGGGAGCAGAATGTGCGTGTGTGTTAAATAACTTTAAATTACTTTCTTTCCGTCCGCAAATAAAAACGAAAATTTAAGGTCTACTCCACTTGCAGTTTATAATGGACTTGTGTTTCCCCTCACTACGGATACGTACGGACCTTGTGTGTACTCCATAATAAAATAAACAAATCATTGTACAGTGCATTTTCTTCCAAATGCTTCCTTTCCCCAGTCGCGACACACGCTCCTGCACATCCTGATTGGAATGTTTCCAGCACTTGGAAACGCCTTAGTTTTTTATTTCTGAAACAGTGGAACTTTCCGAATCACACTTCCTTGTCATTTGCCACCAGGTCCCAGAGCAGTGAGGGACCTTTCTTTTTTCTTTTCTTCTTTTTTTTTCTTTTCTTTTTTTCGGAGCTGGGGATCGAACCCAGGGCCTTGCGCTTGCTAGGCAAGCGCTCTGCCACTGAGCTAAATCCCCAACCCCAAGGGACCTTTCTGATATCTAGTTTAAATATTTATTTCGGCTGGAATCCGTCCTACTCTCTGATGACGGGCTCCCCAAACCTGAAAAATCACAGAAAGCTTCTGTGCATTTGGGGGATCAATATTGTAGACAGGGTTACTGGAAGGTAAAATCTACTTGCTTCTCCCTGCCCCCATTTATTGTATTAAAGGGAATAAGTGGTAAATGATAGAAATTAAATTATGTTTACATGCGGGGGGGGGGGAGTTAGAGGCGGTGTGGTGGTCTTTATCCTTCAGGGGAAGATCTCCTGGGTAGGAACTGAGACTTGTGAGGACTCAGCATCCTTTTGCCCCTCACGTCTGCATCGCTCAGTGATGACGTCACTCGTTTCCTCTGCTTCTTTCATCCCTGTGGGGTGGACCACGAACGAAAGTGACAAAAAGGTTCCCGTGACCTAAGGCGTGTGTCCCGCATTTTACACACCAGGCTGTCTACAGAGGGTGGGAACTGCAGTCCCGTGGGTGTGTGTCCTGGCTGGATGCTCTGCGGGCTTCCAGGCCTGTGGGCGGGGACTCTGTAATCCGGACAGTGCTGCCAGCCAAGGCTGTGTCTGCAGGGAGGGCAAACCAGAGGCTCCTAACAGGTGAAGCAGGGCCGCTAGGGAGCAATGAAGGCAAGTGTGTGCCTTCCTGAGCAGACATTGTGTCCTCACAGGACACAGGCATTTCCTGGGCCGTCTACAGTCACGGAACTATGTTATGTCTTGAGTTTCTGCTCTAACCTCTCTGGGTGATGCACTGTACCCTATGACGTGATTCCATTTTCTCCCAAATGCTTCCTTCTAGACAAACCCTTTCCTCCACAACTTGATTTCTATCAGTGTTTGATCACATAAATAAAAACCTAGCTAGAACACCGAGTGCCGAAGAGCATTTGCTTTGTGAGCATGAGGGCCTGCGTCCCAGTCTCCTGCACCCCATCAGAACCAGGAATGGCTCACACGACTATAACCGCAGCAGTGGGAGGGGGATCCCGGAAGCCTAGGAAACAGTTCAGGGAGAGACCCTGCCTCACAGCACTAAGGTGCAGAGCGATGCCGGAAGGCAGCTGGTGCCCTACTCTGGCTTCTAAGTGCACACTACACTCATGTGCACAACACTCACATGTATCACACTCACATGTACCACACTCACGTGTGCCATGCTCACATGTAAAATACTCACATGTACCACACTCATATGTACACATGTACCATGCACACATGTAAACACACTCATACTTACCACACTCAGGTTTACCACACTCACATACACCATGCTCACATGTACTACATATACATATACCATACTCACATGTGCCACATAAACATGTACCACACTTACATGTGCCACACCCACATGTACCACACTCACACGTGCCACACTCATATGTAGCACATACACATGTGCCATACTCACATGTACCATGCTCATATGTGTCATGCTTACATGTAAGCACACTCACATGTAAGCACACTCATATGTACCACACTCACATGTACCACATACACATGTACCACACTCACATGTACCACATTCACATGTACCACATACACATGTACCACACTCACATGTACCACATACACATGTATCACATTCACCTGAACCATGCTCATGTGTATTACACTCATATGTACCACACTCATATGTACCATGCTCACATGTAAGCACATTCACAAGTACCACACTCATGTGTATCACACTCATGTGTACCATTCATGTGTACCACTTGTACATATTCTGCATACACACATGCACCCAAAAGAACTTATCGTACAAACTCGATGTCTCCCTTTAAAGGTTACAGAGGTGTCGAGTCTACATTCCGACATCCAAAGCTGCTGTCTAGCCACAAACTTCATGCCTTTGAGAATAACCTCAAGGATGACTCCAGGGGGGCAATCCCTGGCTCCTGCCAGTCCATGCTGAGGACTGTCACCATCCTTCAGGTTCATAGGTTAGTCCCGTAGCAGGCTCTGACACATCATCACCCAGGTTCTGCTTGGATTTAGTTCTACACATTGGCCTGAGGCCTGGTGGGAGGCTGCTGGTGGGTTTATAAGCCACAGGTACCATGGTGCTGGGGAACAACTTCTGCAGACTTCTAGAACAGTAGACGTGCTGATGCTTACTAGGTTCCCTAGTTTGCTTTCCATTGCTGTGATTGCGCCATGACTAAAATCATGGGGAGGAAAGGGTTTATTTTGGCTTATGGGTGACAGTCCGTCATTGAGAGGAGTCAGGGAGGAACTGAAGCAGGAGCCTGGAGGCTGGGGCTGAAGCAGGGGCTATGGAGGGACGCTGCTTACTGGCTTGCTCATTGGCTCACATTTACTTACCTGTCTTACCTAGCTCCGGACCAGCTGCCTAGGGATGGAGCTGCCCATGGTGGACTGGGCCTTCCTCCATCAAGAAAACGCCCTGCAGACACTCCCACAGGCCAATCTGATGGGGGCCCTTTCTCAATGGAAACTCCCTTTTTCCAGCATCTCTGTGTCAGGTTGGCAGGTGAGGCTATGACATTAGGTAGTGACACAGAGGCCACAGGAAACCACAGAGTCAGTACCCATCCAGATGTCCCCTCCCCCCATCAGGGCCACCACTGTCCCTCACACGGCTCTGCTGGGAACTCACATGGCCTTGGAGTTCTGAGTCCCTTCGATCTCGTGCCTGACACACAATTCCACTTGCTTTTCCCACTACAGGCAAGGTGAGTCCCTGAAGTGAGCGGTGGTGTCGCAATGGAAGGCAACAACAGCTCACGACTCCCTACGGTTCAGGGCATCAGAGCAACCTAGCAGTGGCTGCTTCTTTTTCCATACGCCTGGACTGTCCTCTCTGCCACTGAACTCTATTTCCTCAAGCTGCTACTGGATCTGTGACTGTAAGGCCTGCTATGGCCTTCCAGGACTGACCAGCAGCTGACCTAGTGACAGGATGCCATTAGCCTCCCTACACTGACATTGGAGCCAATCCCAAGTCTCCACGAGGCTGTCTGTTCCCTCCTATGCCACCACACCTGTTAGTAGCCAGAACCCTCCTCTCAGCTGAGGATGGCAAGGTAGATGAAATAGGCTGATATTTGTATGGGAGTAAGCCATCACTGTAAGAAACAAGGGTCAATGAATATTTGGGGCTAAAGGCAAAACTATTTTAAGCACCATGGGCCATATGTCTATCACCCACCCAGCATTAAAATCACAAAGTGAAGCTGAGTCTATGGGGCATCCCAAGCCAGCCGCAGACTTGATTTCATTCCTGTGGGCTTTCGTTCTCCAACCTTTGATGAGAGGTAATGGGGGAAGATCTGTGGGAGGCTGGAAAAGGCTCCAGAATCCATCCAGGTTTGACTGGAAGCGTCTTTGACCAGGGCTTGACTGCAAGTAAAACACAGCGTGAGGGAAGTTTCTGGAACGTCCTTGACTGTGTATGAAGGACTGAGGAAGGCTGTCAGGAGGCCGTCTGGGAGTGCTGTTGGGTTTACAGCTCTGGGGAACAGGATTGTGTCTCCAGCACATTCTTTGGTAGGAGGATCTTTTCAAACGCGTGTCCACCTACCTTCCTCAGAGCAGGGCTTCGTCAATGTTTTCTGCCTGTGACCCTTTCTTGTCAGAGGAACTTAAGCCGCCCTGGGTGTATAAGTAGGTAAAACAGGAATATAAATCAAATGCTCACTTATAGTAAGTCGTCAGATTTTGGAGACAGTTCTTTGAATCATATATAATTTTACCATTCATTACAGACAGAATCGTTTGCGCATTACTGGAGTGGATGTGCTGTTTGTTTAGTTTAATACAGTTTGATACGCTCCGAGGTAGGAAGCCTGAGAAGTCTTTTTTTCCATAATTAGACTCTTGTGCTTCCATAAGAGAAAGCTTCATACAGACAGTCGAACACGACGGTTTGTAACATATGATAGTTTTAAACCTGAGATGGGTCCTTGGCGAGGTGTCCGTTAGCCGTGTGGTGTGTGGCACAAAGCGCCGCTGTTGTGTGTTAACTGGGTCTGTGGAGGCTGACTGAGCGGCTGCTGAGACTCAAGGACTGTGGGGGAGTTGGAATGTTGCAGGTCCGGAACCTAATTACATTTATCTTAGGTGACCTTTAGCCTGCAAAGTAGCCATTCACCCCTCCCCCGCTAATGTCCTGATTACATACAAATCAAATCCTTCAGGAATGTATTCACTTAGCAAACTCCCAATTTTCTTCCAATGAAACAGCCCGGGGTGGTCAGAGAGCAGCTAAGCCTAAAGCTGAGACTTCTGTGCTTCCTCGTGACCGCCTACGTAGTGTATTTAGGGTGTCTCCATGAAATTCCTTTTGCATTGGGACATTGGATTTGGGGGTTGTCTAAATCATTTCCAGGCCATGGCCACACAGATTTGGCTCTAGGATAAACTACCTCTTGTTCTCTTTGAGGTGAGAGCTGTGCGGACAGCACTAAGGCCTTAATGAAGGTTCTCCGTACAGCACACGTGAGTTTTGTCAGAAACACCTCAGCTCCGTTCCGTGTTGGATTGCGGGTTAATTTCCGCCTGTGTCAAAACTTCTCCCTGATGCTGACTTTTCTTCAGCTCAATTCTGGGGAGTCAAGGCCTGCAGCTCTCAGACGTCTGGCTTAGAGGCCAGATGTCCTTGGAGAGTGCATTTATACTCACGTTCATGTGTTGCTATTAAAAAAAAATTCTCCTCTGACTTATATACAGCAACATTATCATTTTCTGTTAAAATTGTCCATCTGTCCATCCTAGGTTCTGGGTTCTTTTGAGGCCGGTGAAGCCCTTCGAGTACATGTTGATAACCAGACCATAGATCTATCAGTGGAACGCCCCCGCCGTCTCAAAGCGGCCCACCCTACCCTGCACATAATCAGTTTCAAGTCCGTCTGTAACTTCACTTCCTCCTTCAGGCAAGTACGGCTGTAACTCATTAAAAACTCCGGGACTTGCATCAGCCAGCAGGAACGCCGACCAACCGCACGCTTTTAAACTGATGTTTTCATTAGTCCTGCAAGCACCGGGCTGGCAGGCCTGTCTGCACTCTGTGTCTGGCCACGCCACCCTGATCAAACCTGGCCTCATTCTGCATCCTCTTTCAAATCACAGGGCTGGATAGAAGAGGTGAACCTCGTTGGTTACATTCTGGAATTCACTGCTAGGCTTGATCACGCCTAACTCTTAAATCTCTCATTATGGACTAAGAATTCAACGGATCTTCTTTCTTCCACAAAGTCTCACAAAGTCTCCCAGTCAGCCTGTGACAGAGAAGCATTTCCTTCTCTTGGCCATTGATTCACAGAGCACCAGGTGTGTTTAGAGCCAGAGGGGCATGGGTTCTGTGGATAGGATCTCTTTAAAAAAAATGGCGACCATTTTTTCATCTTTTAAAAAAGGTTTTTATTATTTGTGTATGCGTGCGTGCATGTGTGTGTGGGTGCGTGTGTGTACGCGTGTGCACGTTCAGATGTCAGCAGAAGCCAGAAGGTGTCAGGTCCCTTGGAGCTGGAGTTACGGGAGGCCGTACGCTGCCTCAGTGGCTGCTGGGATCTGACAGTGCAAGAGTTTGATATTGCCAAGCTGCCTTTCCGGCCCTCACCCCACAGTGGGGAGAGTTGTAAAAGGGCCGCCATTGACTAAAGAGGTGTGCGCTTGCTTTTCTGTGGAACGCTTTTCTGGATCACTCTGGTAGGGAAGACTCCGGGCTCCATAGTCTTCAGGGCCTCGTCCTTTCACCTGGAGAGGCCTGGGCTCTGCAGATTTTTAAAGTGTGTATTGGAGAGTCTAGTTATTCCTTGGTCCCTGTAATTAAGCCATTTTTCCCCCTCACAGTACCAACAGCAATTAGCTTTAAATGTTTTGTCCTTCCCCATTAAGTAGTTAGTCCACTCCGGTTACCCCAGCCTTCCTGTACAAACTCTTCCACTGTGTGGAGATGACATATGGAGGCACGCTCTTTCCCGGTTCCAAATCTCTGTCAGCCCTGTTCCCTAGAGAGGCAGGCAGGAAGGCAGACACGTGAGAGGGCATTTCGTGGGGGAGTTGGTTTACACAACCACTGAGGCTGAGAGGTCCCACAACAGCTGTCTGCACTCTGGGAATCCCCCAGAGATGCACATAGCATGGCTCAGTGCAAGCATAAGGCCCTAGAACCAGTGATGTAATGAGGGTCTGCTGTTTGCCGAAGAATGATACCCCAGAATGAAATAGCATGCAAAAGTAAGGGACGTTTTATTCTGCAGAAGACCAGCGTGCAGAGGGGGGGGTCCCTCATTCTAAAATGGAGAGACATCAAATGAGCCCACAGGAACGTTAGGGGATTCTGGGGTAGGTGACCTTTATCTTAGTCAGTCTCTAAGGGCATTTAATTACTGGGAGATGGGGGCTGGAACCTGTTACTGGGAAGGTCTGGAAACTTGCTGACCTGTTGTTCTTGCTTTGAGCTAGCTGGACTGAATAGCTGCCTGAAGCCTGGGGTTTTAAATTTTTTTTTTTTAATCCAAGCCTGGACTTGCCCAGTTCTTAGGTCTAGTCTCATAGGCTGCCAATTTGAAACCTGTCATGGTGTCAGCCTGGCCTCCTCAGTGTAAGGCTATACCTTGAAGCTCAAGGCTTCATACCCAGTGGACACTGGTAGAAATTCAAGAGTCTAGGGGCAGAGGTTCTGATGTCCGAACAGCAGGAAAACACCACCATTACCCCATATTATTACGCTCATATTGCCTTAAGGATCTCTCATTCCCAGAATGATTTCAGATCTCTCTCCCTGACTATGCCCTAATGCTCTGCGCTCTCAGTGCAGCTCTGTGACCACAATGATCACCTCCCTTATTTTTTCGATAACAAGTTATAGTTACCTGATTATTTGCATATACTTAAAAATACAATCTTAAAATATTTTATTTTAATTAGGACAGGTCCTAGTTAGTTTTTTTTTTTTTTTTCAACCTGTGGGGTGGAGCGATAGACGTTTGAGAAAAAGAGACCTCAACTACGATACGTCCTCACCAGGTTGGCCTGTGGGCGTGCTTGTGAGTTATTTTCTTGATTAATGATTTATGTGAGAGGGCTCAGCCCACTGTGGGCCGTGTAACCCCCCGGAGGTTGCCCTGGGCTGTAGAAGAAAGCAGAGTGAGCAAGTCAACAAGCAGCATCCCTCTGCGGCCTCTGACTCAGTTCCTGCCTCGAGACCCTGGCCGACTTCCTCAATGATCTGTGATCACGATGTGTAAGCTGAAACAAACTCTGTCCGACCTTGGGTCCTGGCGTTTTGTCACAGGACAGAAAGAAACCCTAGTCAGCGTTTCTTAGTTAAGACAGTCGCAGGGTACTACTGGGTTCCGGTATGACATCATCACACAGGCAGTACGCATGCTCGCCTCGTACCCACGCCCCTCTAGCACCGCCGCCTTTCCTTCCTCTCTGCAAATTGCCCCTTTTATTCCCACGTCTTATAGCTTGTTTGTTAATGCGTGCCGGGCATGGTATAAGGCTACTTAAGAAGCAGTAGAAATAGATTTCTCTTCCTAAAGGCCACACTTTCCCTATTCCCGGGGAAGAAGGCAGCTGTAGGTTGTTTCCATTCCCTCCTGGCTTCAGGTTTGTTGAGAGCGCCGCGCTCCCTCCGCCCATCCTTGTGATCTAAGCGCTCCAGGATTGTCACACTCCGTTCTTTTGTCCAACCTCGGGTCCCAGCTGCGCCCACTGCTCAGAACCCAACAGAAGTCTCCTGGGTAGAAGGAGGTTGTGTTCTTGGCAGAGCCTCCGGATTCCAGCACGTGACTCACGCTCATTGGCGACCTTGACTCTGCTTCCCTCAGAACAGCCTCTTATGGTGAGCTCAATCATTTCACAGTGCAGCCAGGGAGGAAGAGGGTCCGTTACACTCCTCACCACTCATTCAGAAAACAAAGATGTGCTGTGTCACAAGTGTGTCAGTAGGTGGCAGAGAGGAGAGAGGCCATGTCACCTGGGCAGCTGGGTAGAGCCGACTCTGGTGGCAGGGGCGTGAGTGAGCCACCCCGAGAGCATGGGCGTGGGCGAGCTGGCCCCACCATTTGTCTGCTGTGCAGTGACATAGGCAAGGGAGAGATAAGACCCCCACATCCCCCCTTGCCACCTATGTTGGGCAGTAAAACTCTTCCCAAGGTCCTCAGAGTGAGAGGGGTGGACCTGCCCCTCACTGGCTCCGTCATCCAGGAGAGCAGCCTCCGCGCTTTACTCTGTAGCACAGCAGAGCTGGCCCTCGGTGGTAGGGTTGTGAGTGTGGGAGAGTAGCCCCTGCCTCTTGTCTGATACGCGGTGGTATCTGGGAGACATTTATCCCCCACCCCACTTTGCCCTCACCACCAGTGGCCAGCTGGAGAGTTGGTCCGAATGGGGTCATGATAGCAGGAGATCTGTCCCTGTCCCTTACCTGATGCAGGACTCAGCGGAGTTGGCCCTAGATGGGGAGTTGTGGGTGTGTAGGAGAGCCAGCCCCGCATCTTGTCTGCTGGGTGGCAGTGGTGTAGATGAGGGAGAAATGCCCTCCTCCTCCCCTCCCTCGTCCCTTGCCATTTATTGTAGGCAGGACAGCTGGCCCTGAGGCCACCAGAGTGGGAGAGCCAGACGTGTCCCTCACTGACTGCCATGCTCTAGAGAGTGGGCAGCAGGGTAGAGCTGGCCTGGTTGTGGGAGCAGGAGAGGCCTCTCAGATACCTCTCAGGCCCAGATCGGGACTTTGAATTGGCCCAGCCCAACGTCTAAGCCATCGATGAACGACTACAGTACATGAAGTGCTGGTCCTACCCATCCACAGCACAGATCTCCACGACACGGGGCGACAACAGGATATCCAAGAGTGAGGTTCTACTCTCTACAGAGTAGTGGAAGCCAGAGGCCTCGAACCAGACCAACGAGTCATTGTGACGGACGTTTGCAAGCAAAGAAATGTGGACAAAAAGGTGTGCCGTGGGACACTGTGACACACTGCAGCTCTGTTGGGGGAGGTTGCAAGGGTGGAGGGTGGGTATGTGGGGGGAGGGAGACGAGTGATTTGGGTGCATGATGTCAGATTCACAGAGAGCCAATGAAAGTTAAAAGAAAATAGGAAAACCGAGAATGCTTTCAGGAGCTGATCTACTTTTATCCTTTAGTTTATAGTGAGCCCTGCGGCCCATCTCGGACTTTCATATCACAACCTTAGGCAGAGTCTAATTACTTTTAGTTCTTATGAGAGCCGTGTGTATAACATACTGTCCTCTGTTTAACAGGTGAAGGTGGTTCTTAGAGAGGGCCACTGGCCCAACATCATCCTATCTGCGAGCAACCGTGTTGGCATCTTGCCTCGGAGTGAACTGCCGTGACACCAGGATGCATGTCCCACCTCCTCCTGAAGCCGCCGTCACTCTGTCATGGGCGTGTTGCTATGCATGGGGGCAACTTTGTACTCGCTGTGTAGGAGCTCACTTATCCCTCCTTCTGTAGGGAGGAGTCTACACTCCACACTGCTCATGGTTTGTTTGCTCTGGGTTGATCTTTAATCTAGGAGGCTGGGGAGGAATGCGGGGCTCGGTGGGTTTGTCATAGGCTAGCCTCCTGGTGGGTTTGTCATAGGCTAGCCTCCCTCTAATGAACAACAATGCATGTACCTAGGAACGAAGACTGACCACCTGCCCACAGGGACAAGGCTAGACTTTAGAATGACAGGCTGCCTTTGTTCCCCCTCCCTATACAGCCTGTTGGGTAAAGGTGAGACGGGAGTCAGAGGTTTAGAATCTGAGGCATCTGTTGTAACCGGTCGACAGCTCACTGAATAAAACACTGCTGGGTTTTGCCCACGTGTCAGGTGGGACGGATCTGGTTTCGCTACAAGGTGATTCAGAATTTAAAAAAAAAAAGTTCTGTGGTTAAATCAATCTAAAAGGCGCTTCAGTCCTCCCCTCTGCTGAAAGGCTGGGACTGCCAATCGGCCCGTTAGAAGCCATGCAGCTAAGACTTGTTTAGTTCAGTGTTCCTAATGCTCTTTCTTCAGGACTCCCCCCACCCCCCCGCTTCGGCGAGTGCAATCTGCTCATCCAGCCGCAGTCAGAATCACACGGGGCACACTTTGCACAGAACACCCTGGGTTATGGGGCCCCAGACTCTGCTCTTCGTGACCTTGCAGAAGGTCACCTGTGCATTATTTAAGAGTGGCTCCCCCAGAGCATTTCTCAAGAGACAGCAGGGCTGGGCTTATTAACTACATTGTTTCTTGTGGAAGAGACACACACTTAAAATGGAGAACAAGGCATTCTGGAGGGTATTTTTATGTCAAATGTGTTCCCTGCCCCAGGATGTGAAGAGAGCTGCTCTCTCTTAAGTTCTTAGATAAGAGCTGTGCCCTGTTAAGGATTCTCCGAGGCTGATTGACTTCCGTGATCTTGCACAGGAGAGAGGTCCTAGGTCGGGAGCCTAATTACCTCAGGCTATTTTTAGTTCTCATGAGAGCTATTCAGGGATCACCTCTGTGTCAGGTGACTGTTAGGTAAGTAAGCTTTCTGGAATATACAAACAAACCAGTTATCTTCCCCCCCCCCCAACCCAAAGGCCAACATGTCACTAGGCAGCATCAAGACCTGCAACAGACTTCAGCCCCTTTCTTCTAACCCGCCTGCCTGTGTCCTCTATTTAGATGCCTGTCAGTGTCCCAGAAGATAAATTTGGGGTCACCGGACCTTCCTGTTTGTTCTTTCCAGCACATCGATTAACTCTCCTCACTGTGTTTATCCCTGTTAATCTCTCTGACTGATGTTAGGATAGCTGGTGGAGTTGGGGCTGTAGGAAGTGGGGCTTCTGCCCTAGAATGGATTATAGAGGTTCTATGTGGACGATGGCAGTCTGAGGTGTTGGGTTTATAAATGCCAAGTGGAGCTTTTCTGGCTTCTAGCCCAGGACAAGGTTCAGAGGTGGCCACTTTGTATCCTTTCTTCCCCAAAACTGTCCGACCCAGTTTTTATCTCCTGCTCTTATCATGTTTTTGGCCTATCTGTGCCCTCTCTATCTGAGGTTATACAAAGCACCCAGAAACCACTTTGCAAGAAGGGCTGCCTCCTCCCGTGTTCTGGACTGGGCGGCTCTGCCTTCCTCAGAACCCTTTACTCTGCTTCAGACCCTTGCTGCCTCTGAGCTATCTCTTTCGTCTTCTGTGAGCTATCTCACCCCTCTTCTGTGACTTCTCTCCTTCCTCTCTGCATGGAAGCACCAAGACAAACTACACGGAGGTCAGCTTGGCCTCTGGAAGCCCCAGACACAGACCACCCCAAGGTGAGGACAATGGTGGCAGGAACAGCTGAGAGCTCAGGTCTTGATCCACAAGCAGGAGGTAGAGGCAGGCACACTGGGAATGGTCTGAGTCTTTTGAAACCTTAAAGCTGCCCCCAAGTGACACGCTCTCCTTCAACAATGACACCACACTCCCTAATCCTTCCCAACAGTGGCACTAGCTGAGGACCAAGTATTTAAATATATGACCCTATGGGGTCATTCTCATTCAAACCACCACACCTAGCATTCTTTTGACTATCAGCTTAAACCTTATTATACTGTTAGAATTTTAAACTGCAGTGTGTGTGTGTGTGTGTGTGTGTGTGTGTGTGTGTGTGTGTGTGTGTGTGTGTGTGAAGATCAGAGGATAATCTGTGAGAGTCAGGTCTCTCTTTCCAGGGAACTCCAGACTAGAAGCCAGCCTTCCTTTATCTGGTGAGTCATCTTCCGTTTTGAATATATTGATGCAGACCACATCAGATAGCACATGAACTCTATCCCGGTCTCCTTGTTTCGCCATAGCCCATCTACCCGATTTCCCCACAATTTTGTTTGGTTAATGTATTGATTTATTACTGTCTTTTGCTGCATGACTGTAAAAGTTCACTTTAGCTTAGAATATACTGTCTTTCATGTCTTTGGAACAGAACTGTACTCCTAACCCACACACTTATAAAGTCTGATAAAGAATTCTATTTTAAGATAAAAATGTGTGGCTAAGTCGTAATGTCAGCATTCCTTTAAATGATTTTGAAATTACAAATTACACATGCATAGTAGCATGAGAGCGAGAGCGAGAGCGAGAGCGAGAGCGAGAGCGAGAGCGAGAGCGAGAGAGAGAGAGAGAGAGAGAGAGAGAGAGCGCTGCCAGCAGAGGCCAGCAGAGGGTTACTCCCATGGAATCAGAGTTGAAAACAGCTGTGAAGTTGTGAGCCCTGTGACACGGGTGGGCATGGCTGCTGGGCACCGAACTCTGGTTCTCCACAAGACGAGTAAACACTTTTAGTAGCTGGGCCGGCTGCCCCTCTAGCCCAGCAGACAACAGCTTACTCTGTCGTTTTTAACGCAAAAGATAAAGCAGAGTCTACTTCCTGCCTCTTCTTCATCCTCTTCTTCCTCTTCCCGAGAGTAAACGCTGTATTGAACTTGTTTACCTCTCTCCTAACCCATGGCTTGAGAGTCAACAAGTAGTTGTGCTTTATGTGCCTGGAAGTCACATGGTGTGAACACGCCCTTCACTGCCCTATCTCCCTAACAGTTACTGTGTGCAAACCTGGTTCGGTTGCTTCAGGGACAACACTGCCTCTTCGGACATTCTACGCTGTGCTCCGTGTTGCTGGTCCTGAAGCTGCCTTCATTAGGTTTCTCTGTATTTTTTCAAAATATAGTAAGGTAGTGCCGGAACTTAGATCTGGGAGGAGCTCAGGTGACGTAGCATTTTGAAAGCTCTTCCCAGGCCTTACTTTTCTCTTACATGTTTAACTGTGATGTGATCACATTCCAGAGACACAGGAAGCCTGATGACCAAATGACAGAGAGCATTTTCAACACGGCTTCTCTTGGGCTCTCCGTTCCTTCTGGCGCCATTCGGTCAAGAGAAGCATCTCCAGGTTCATCACTGTTTTCAGGTGTTAGTAATGTTTACATGTTGCATTGAAATAAGTGTTTTTAATAATACTTTCTTGGGCCTACATCACAAAATATCAGTGTAATAGATGGAGATTTTTTTTTTTTTTGGTTCTTTTTTTCGGAGCTGGGGACCGAACCCAGGGCCTTGCGCTTCCTAGGCAAGCGCTCTACCACTGAGCTAAATCCCCAACCCCGATGGAGATGTTTTAACAGCCCAGGAGTAGTGTCTTTCTTGCCCACATGGGACCCATATTCAACCACTAAGAAAACAAAAAAAAATCAAAACCCAGCACAGTGCTTGACTCTCTGGGTTTCCTTGTTTGGCACTGGTGTTGTTCTGTTACTGCTGACCTCCCTGGCAGAAGAGCCCATCAGCAACTGTCCTGTGCTTAAACAAGTGTTCTCTACTCTGCACAGAGCAAGTCTCAGGCACAGAGAGGCACATCTGTACACACGCGTGCACACATACACACACACACACACATGCATTCATATAGACTCACATTCACACACACACACTCACATACACAAACACACACCACACACTCATGCACTACTCATCTGTATTGCTGCTCCAACAGGGATGGGACTGAGTCACAGTGTTTGATGGGTGTATGGTGGTGACGAGGTCCTAGGACCCAACATTCTTCAAAGCTCTTGGCTGATGCTGACATGCTCTGGCACGTGAGCCACCGAGAGATGACGTTTTAGAAAATGGGAAGAAGACCATCGTGTCTTACTGTCTCCCCACGGAAGGTGTTTGCCAGCTGCCTGGAAGGCTATTTTCATCCCCGCATATCCTGCCCGTGAAGCTTCATACGCCACTTGCTTATCAACTCCCCCAAATCCCCCAACCAAATTCCTGTCATTCATCCTTCAAGTCCACACCAGGAAGCTTTTATTCAAGCACGACTGTGTGGGCCATCACTGAGCACGGTGCTAGCATTCGTCCTTCCATACTTGGGGATTTATGCGTGTGAGGCACCAGAATTAGTGCTTTCATTTCTTGTTTCCTTTAATTCTCTAGACACCACTCAGGGCAGTGAGTGAGCTCACTGTGCACTTGGGCAGAAAGAAAAGGCCAGGATCACAGACCTCCTCACCCTCCTGCTCTGAGGCCAGGATCACAGACCTCCTCACCCTCCTGCTCTGAGGCCAGGATCACAGACCTCCTCACCCTCCCTGCCCTGAGGCTCAGTGGTCCAAGATGACCTTCAGACGTAGCTGGGTGGGCAGACCACGCAAGTGTCCAGGCCCCCACATGATACACCCACTCACCTTGGTATGCTTTGGGGGGAGTGTGTGTGTGTGTGTGTGTGTGTGTGTGTGTGTATGTGTTTGTGTGTGTGGTTTGTTTTGATGATAGAGTCTCATTCTGTAAGCCAGGCTGGCTTTGACTGGAGATCCTCCCGTCTCTGCCTCTTCATGACTAGGATGACAGGTGTGGGCCACTCAGCCTTGTTTGTCATGTACCAACTCTCCTCCACTGTCCCCACACTCTCTTGCTTCCTGTCTTGCTGTCGTCTTAATGGAGTGGTTACAGGTAAAGTTGACACCAGAGCAAAGACATGGAGAGACAGCCAGGTTCTAGAGAAGCAGATTCCTAACATTACGAGCAGTTCTTTTTTTTTTTTTTTTTTAAAGATTTATTCATTTATTATATATAAGTACACTGTAGCTGTCTTCAGATACACCAGAAGAGGGCTTCGGATCTCTTTACAGATGGTTGTGAGCCACCATGTGGTTGCTGGGAATTGAACTCAGGACCTCTGGAAGAGTAATCGGGTGCTCTTAACCGCTGAGCCATCTCTCCAGCCCACGAGCAGTTCTTTAGGCTGGGAAAAGAGCTTGGTGACTTTTGGATCCTCTGTGGTATGTCAGAGTCCTAGAGGAAGAAGGCCGGGAGAACAGACACACACACACACACTGTGACTGTGTAAACATATGTTACATCTGTGAGAATTCACTAGACTGGCTTACCTGGTAGGGCTGGGTAGTCCAACGGCTATCTGTGTATTGAAGACACTGAGAACCCTAAGCTGGAGGCTTCAGCAGTACTAACCTGCTGCTGAGGGACTGTCCACAGTACTAACCTGCTGCTGGAGTACTCACCTGCCGCTGGAGTACTCACCTGCCGCTGGAGTACTCACCTGCCGCTAGAGTACTCACCTGCTGCTGGAGTACTAACCTGCTGCTGAGGGACTAGAAGCTGCTTGTCTTTGGTTTATGTTGGAATGCGGAAGAAATGGGTCTGATGTCAGCAGAGGACACACAGACTAGCAAGAAGTGAAGATGGAAGGACAGATGGATGGGTAGACAGGTGGGCAAGCCCACTGCACTTTGGTTCTAGCTAACATTCTCCTGTGGTAGTCACTGGCTACTCTGGGCCCAACTTTTTCATCTGCAAAGTTAGAAAAATAAACCTTCTTAACTCATTGTGAAGATGAAAACAGCCACATGGTGTGCTGAGTGTGCTGGAGGCAAATGCCCCCCTCACTCTCTCATGTCCACCAAATGCCCCCCTCACTCTCTCATGTCCACCAAATGCCCCCTCACTCTCTCATGTCCACCAAATGCCCCCTCACTCTCTCATGTCCACCAAATGCCCCCCTCACTCTCTCATGTCCACCAAATGCCCCCTCACTCTCTCATGTCCACCAAATGCCCCCTCACTCTCATGTCCACCAAATGTCCCCCACCCCGACTCTCTCAACATATTGCATCTCCTATTTTTCTCTTTGAAAACACTTGACGAGTCCTGTTACTAAAATCTTTCAGAATTTAAATTTGTCATTTATTCGTGATATGTAAGTACCCAGAGAATAACGTGCACCTTGCAACTAAGCTGGAGAAATAAATCAAGACTGGTACGTGCAGACCCCATGTAAATTCTCTGTGGAACGGGAGTGTTTGTGTTTAGCACCTCACGACCTTAGATCATCGTGGGGTTCACTCAAGGCTTCCCATGGATGCTGCTGCTTCTTCTTCTTCTTCTTCTTCTTCTTCTTCTTCTTCTTCTTCTTCTTCTTCTTCTTCTTCTTCTTCTTCTTCTTCTTCTTCTTCTCCTCCTCCTCCTCCTCCTCCTCCTCCTCCTCCTCCTCTTTCTCCTCCTCCTCCTTCTTCTTCTCCTTCTCCTTCTCCTCCTCTTCCTCCTCCTCCTCTTCTTCCTCTTCTACCTCTTTCTCCTCCTCTTCTCCTCTTCTTCCTCCTCCTCCTTCTTTTTTAAAGATTTATTTATTTCATGTATATAAGTACACTGTCTTCAGACACACCAGAAGAGGGCATCGGATCCTATTACAGATGGTTGTGAGCCACCATGTGGTTGCTGGAGATTGAACTCAGGACCTCTGGAAGAGCAGTCAGTGCTCTTAACTGCCAAGCCATCTCTCCAACACGGATGCTTCTTATAACACCCCAAGACATACTTTCCTTCAAATTATCATGTTGGTGTAGCAGAAGATGAACTTAAGTCTGCAGGATCTTGATGGAAGGAACAGCCCAGATCCGTGGGCAAACAGTTGTATGTTTGGGAACTTGAGAGAGCTTTGCTGGTACACAGGACTCTCGGAGCCATGATCTAGTTCAGGCCTGGAAGAACAGCATCCAGGCTTGTGACAGACTTTGCCTCTCAGTTTCTTACCTGCATCCTGACATCTAGCTGTGGGTGCCAGCAGCCATGCATCAGATTTTCCTTGGAAAGCCCCCGTTTGCAATATTAGACCTAAATTTGTGTCATACTGTCTTGACAGCTGTGCAAACCCCACACACATTTTATCCTTTTTAATTAAAACTTCATTTAACTTTATGTCTGTATATGTGTGTGAGCCTTCTTGTCTGTATGGACACCGTGTACGTGTGTGTGTATGTGTGTGTGTGTGTGTGTGTGTGTGTGCGCGCGCACGCGCGTGCCTTCTTGTCTGTGTGTACGCTATGTATATGCAATGCCCTCAGAGACTAAATGGTTGCTTCAGCTTCCTCTGGAACTGGAGTTAGACTATGTGAGTTGCTTGGTGTGGGTCTGAGGAGGTGAACCTGGGTCCTCTGAGAAAGAAGTAAGTATAACTACTGAGTTATCTCTCCAGCCACTGGAATACATTTAAAAACCATTAACTCTGAAAAAGGTGGACTGGGCATGGAGTACTCCCCACACCCACATGTTGGCCCTCTACTGTGGCCCAACACAGCGAAGGTCCTCATACTCTTCTGACACTTGATCTGCAGGGAGCACTGGCCCATGACAGTAGCTATGATGCCTCAAAAGACAGCTTTTAGAGCATTGCTTGGTGTGGGGCCTACAGCAAACGCCATCATGTACTTAGCTCGTGCATCCAGGTCACAGGCACCATTGAGTGAGGTCAGGACAGGAACTCATGGAGAACTGTTGCTTACTAGCCTGCTCCTGTTGCCTTCCCAGTTAACTTCCTCATATATCTGAGGCCCACCTATCCAAGGGTAGCATGGCCGCAGTGGGCTGGCTCTCCTACATCAATTAGCAGTTAAGAAAATCTCACAGAACCCAGCCACAAGCCAATCGGAGGGAGGCGATTCTTCAGCTGAGGCTCTCTGTCTTGGGTGACTGCAGGTCTGTGTCAAGTTGACAGCTGAAGCCAGACAGATAGGTGAACTCCATGGCTCCAGGAAGTGTGTAGGAATCATGTGCTCACGGGCCAGGTAATTGTGACCACCTGAGACTGTTCCCTGGGGGATCATGGTAGAGGGCTGCTAAGTTTGTGCAGATTCACCTTGAGGGAACTGGTTTGCACTGGTGAAGAGAGCCTGTGACTCCTTCGTTACCTCAACAAGGAGCCACCTGAGGACACATCGCCAACCTGTTGGTGACCACCCCCCCCCGAAGAATGCTTTCCCAGACTGTGGGGAACTAGCATTAGTCAGGGTGAAGTGGTGTCAGCAGGCATGAGAGGTGACGCTGGCTTCCTGGACTGGACACGTTTCTCAGCACAGCCCTGGAGAGCGTTGGCTGCCTTCTGGTCAGAAAGCTCCAGCCCACCCCCAGCCCTCAAACCTGTACAAGGGGAAGGAAGTGGGGTACAGGTCTGTAAAATTGCCCTGACATTACAAGGTCACCCCCAGTGGGTGGCTGTGTGCTTGCTGAAGGCATTTTGCCCTGGACAAGGGGAGGAAAAGGGACAGGAAATTAATGATGGAGCAGGTTGGGGTGAGAAGAGAAAGCGGGGGGGGGGGGGGGGCTTGATGGGTTTGGGAGCCTACAGACGGTCCTGCCTGTCTTCACTCTCTCTGAGACACACTTGGAAAATGCTGTTCAGGAATGCCTGTGTGGTTCTTCTGCGCATGCGTGGTACGGACCCTGGCGTGAGGGCAGCAGGACTGTCGGTTCCGCCCTCTTTCGAAACACTTTTCCAAGCAGCAACTGCCCTGCTGAAATTTAAGTGGCCATCGGTGAAATAGACACGATTAACTGGCTTCCCATACAAAGACAGAGGTCGGAGTTTCCGAGGGCCTCTGCAGAGCCCAGCCCTGGCAGCTCTTGGCTGTTTCCTCGTGGCTCCGACACGGGTACCCAGGCACATGCAGAGATGGAGTTTCCCTCTGCGAGTCGGCCCCACGATCTCACAGGATGAAAGGCAAGTGCCGAGAACTCTTTTGGACCAGGCGGCAGCACGGAACGTGCTGGGTGTATAGCTTTTGCTGCCGGCCGGACGCTGTCCCCATTTGGAGTAGAGACCACAACCTTTCGCTTTTTGAACGTTCATCATAAAGCCTGAGGGATGCAGATAATGAGGTGAGGAAAACAAGTGCGTCTGCAGTCACAGTGGAAGGCTGACTTCCGCGAATAACGCTCATTCAGCAAATCTGTTGTGTTTCTATCTTTGTCTCTTTATCGATGTACCGGTTGGTCTACGGCCGCAGTGAGGTAGCCGCCATTGTTGCAAACCTTAGTAGACGGGAAAGTACTCAGATAACAAATATACTCCGAGTACTTTAGGAAGAGATTTATGTTTTATGTGTGTGGGTGTTTTGCCTGCCTGCATGTCTGTGCGCTGTGTAGGCAGTGCCTGAGGAGGCAGAAGAAGGTGTCTGCTGCTTTGAAACTAGAGGTTCCACATGTGAGCTGCCACGTGGGTGCTGGGAACCACAACCAGGTCCCTTGGCAAGGACAAGTGCTCTTAACCACAGAACATCTCTCCAGCCTTTCAATTACTTCTGCAAGTTGAATATACTTGTGTGCTTAATGTACAGCCAACACTAGCTGTCTCTCTCCTCTGCCTTTACCTGGACAGTGAGAGTATTTGCCCTAAAATCCTGGTGTTGGGCCAGGGAGACAGACTAGTCATTTAGTGTTTGCCTTGTAAGCAAAAAGCCTTGGGTTCGACCCCCAGAACCCACAGTAAAACTAATGAATGGGATGAAGTGTTTGTTTTCTGCCTTCGGAACCTTGAAGGAAGTCTGCACGGATCACAGGGAATAGGATTCACTCGTTGGCAGAGATCCAAGAGTAGGACATGACTTGGGAAATGTGAATCCGTCTGAGTGAATCTTTAGAGCCTGGTTAAGGATTATGAGGTGGTGAGGAGGGAAGAGTCAGCAAGCGATGGGGCCCAGCCAGAAGCAGGTCTCGTGGATGGGACATACATCCAATTGCAGTTGGGAGATAAGCTGTGTGTATGGACTGCAATCAGCATGGGACCTCCCTGGGATCACCTTTGCAGACACACCCAGAGTTTTGTGTCCCCCGTGACTCTGAATCTTGTCAGGTTGACAAGGATGATGAACATCAGCTCATAAAGCCATCCCTCTGCCCTTTAGCCCACGGCACTAGCCCTTTCTACCCAACTTTACTTGTAAAGGTTCTTAACGTCAAAAGGCTTGCAAAAAACGCTTGCGGACACACCAACGACCCTCAAAATGCCTTCTGTGCCTGTCATTTATCAGTAGAGGAACTGATGGGGGAATGCGGCTCCCCACGCTTAGCTGCTCGCCCCAGGCGCGCGGAGGGATCCACGCAGCTGCGTCACTACGGACTGCCTTTCCTAGTCTGTGGGTCTCCAGAGGTGCCTGAGAGATGCTGTCATGGATCTGACTATCTTCTTTTGATTACAGTTCTCCCGGGCCCAGCTGGATATGGAGGCTTTCGGAGCTCAGTTCTCAATTATTAAAAGCATAGCAAGCATTTGCCCTGTGGGGGAGGGGGACCTTTAAAGGCTGCAGCTGTGGCTCCCGTTTCTTTCCTAACGCCTGTAGATGAGCTAAGCTAATGGATGTGCTCCCTGTGTGATTGCCCATTAGGGTGATGGATAAGCCACTCGCCAGTCACATTTAGAACGTGGGCTGCTGAAGCCAGCCGCCGCCGCTGAGCTTGAGTACAACTCGTCCAGGGCGGCTGTTGGCTGGGATCAAAGCGCCGATAACAGTCCAGTGTCTGCCAAAAGAAACAGATGAGAAAAGGAGAAACAGGACAGAAGAGCCCCCGGGGCTGGATCCCTCCCCGTACCCACCAGGAAAATCTAAATGTGTTGTGGAGACACTAGAGAGGGCAGGAATTCATGGTGGCCAGATGGGTTTCACACAGGACAAGGAACTACTGAGGAAAAAGCAAAGATGGGCCATTATTATTCTGTTAGCTGGGCTCCTGGTCAGGGATGTCAGCAAGACCCAGAGTTAGATGAGGATAGATAGGGTTTTCCAGAGACCAGTGAGGCAGACTAGCTGAATCAGTGATTTGACCCTGCTTCGAAAGGATATAGTGGTCAAGTGAGGAAGGTTCTCTACCATGGGGACACACACACACACACACACACACACACACACACACACACAGAGACACATGCACACTCACGGACAGACACACACACACCTCCACATCACACAAACACAAAAAGCATACCCTTCTTTATACATGTTGGTAGCTGTGTTTAGTGCTGGGAAGCAACATTCTATCACGGGAACATTGCAGAGTCTCTGTAATGCCAGACCCTGGGGTATATTCCAAATCTTCCCTATTACAAAAATGTTCATGTTTTAGAACATCAGTCATTCTATTATTTTGAAGAGAATTAAATTATCCTTATTTTAAAAAGTGGACTGTTTGGAAAAACCTTTTCTTGGGACAGCTGTGCTTTGGCGTGGCTCTCTCCTGGGATGTCAACCTCTCTTTGGCACACTCGTCCTTCATGATCCTCTTCAGCGTCACCCTACCATTTCGACAGTGGAGAGAAACTGTAAAATTATCTGACGGGCTTGAGAAATTACTGAAAAAAATTGCACTTACAGATAAGGTTTTGGTTGAGAAAAGAAATTTATAATGCAGAATTTTTCATTTAGTCATCATATTAAATTCATATAATCTGGATGGTGCTTCATTCCAGCCTTTGGGAGGGGTGGCCTAAGGCAAGGGGCTTGCCACAAATTTAAGGCTGACATACTGAGTTTCTGATTGGTCTGAGCTAAATAGTGTGTCTTCTATCTCAATAAAGAAACAAAATCCTTAGTCCCCTAATTCATAATATTTGATAGTTGCATCCAGAGGTTTGGGCCACACCCACACTCTCCACCTTTCCACACTGTGTTGTCTGTAAGGAAGTTACTGATGGATGGTTGTTAATGTGTGCAGATTTCTCCTCACAGTTTTCAAGTGTGTGGGCTATTTCTATGGAAGGGTTAGGTGTGGGTTATTTCTATGGAAGGGTTAGGGTCAAGTCCTGCTTTATATTACAAAATGGCAACAGGAAATGAGGCGAGGAGATAGTGGCTTAGGTAGGACAGAGTGTCAGGTAAGCTGAGGATGATGCTACCCGTCATCTTTAATGTCAGAGAACCAAGCTTTTTGCACAGGGTGTAATCTGTGATGAACTGATACCATGATCATGCTACAAGCCAGAGTGAGGAGGGAGTGATGAAGACATAACATCCCTGTCTGGGAAGGTTTCCCAAAAGCCACATTGTTGGTGTGGCTTTTCCTGGAGAGATAAGAACTGACATCCCATCCCTCAAATGCTCTGGGAATGACACAGCAAGGAAAGGATTCTCAGATGCCAACTTGGAGAAACAGTGCATTTTCTGGGGTGACTCTTACAGGAGCCCTGTAATTAAAGGTGGCTGGCTGAGTGCACAGCCCACCCCAACAAGTGTGTTCACTCAGGAAAGTCACTTCCATGGAGCCCTCTACATGACCCACAGGCAGCTCAATGGCCACATTCTCTCTAAGGATGCTGTGTATACAACCGTGGGGGGAGGAAGGGGCTCACGGAGCTTGTAAGGTGTAAGCCAGGGGCTCTCAGGCCGATACTAAGGGGAGATCTGGTGAGATACCTGCAAAGGGCAGAGGTCTGTGGAGAGAACTATATCAGAGCCATGTAGACCTCCTTTGTGGCTGAACCTGGATCCTATTTTGAAATATGGACTATTCTCAAAGTTTCCACTCAATATGTATGACCCAAAGTCATGAGGACAGGCATGAGCCAGTCAATAGAAAATGACAGTAATGCATTTGGATCTCACAAAGTAGTTATGATTACTTTGTGCCTTGTTACTCTTATGTTGTGGCTTGCACTGGAGTTATCTGTATTTTTATGCTAATTCCGCTGCCCGGAGGACGGCTGCCTGGCACATACTCAGGACTCAGGTGACTTCATCAGAACCTTCTCCCCATTTAATTTGTAAAATACAGGTGAGGGCCTGTCATTGGACGAGAAGGAAGGATGGTCGGGAGAAAATTTTGAGGGAAGGGGAGGAGACAAGAACAGAAAGGAGGAAGAAACAGGAGGGACGGGAGAAGCCAGGGCGGAGAGAACATGGAGGCTGACGTTAAGATTCCTTACAGGTTGTTACGAATGTTCTTAAGGGATGGATGTGTATAGGACTTTGTATGTTTAGGTGGGCAATTATAGCTTATCAATTGGATCAAAGTTATTGTGTTGTTTGTTCTTTCATGTAGCGATTTAAGTGTAAGAAAGTGTGCAGCAGCTAGAGACACTGGGCTGCTGCGGATGTGTGTTTCTGGCATGGAAACCTGCCTTGGGAACTAGATAGTTAGAGAGATTGCTGCTAGGCTCAGAGAGAAGCCATCGGCAGTGTGATATGAGATGGCACAAAGCGGATGAGAGGCTTTGCTGACTGAGACCTAAGATATCTATCAAACATCTTGGGGCACTACAGTTCCAGACCTAGAGCGGTTTAAAAGATGGTTTTTATTTTTTATATTTTTACCACAGCACTCTTAGGTTTAGAACATTCATTTTGAGCGCCCTCAGAGGCCCAAAGCCTTTGCTTCCTTGGAGCTGGACTTTCAGGTGGTTGTGAGGCACCCACTGTGACTACTGGACTGAACTCAAGTCTTCTTGCAAGACCCCTCAGCCCTTCTCAGATTTCTGTCTGATTCCAGTCTTTGGCCTCAGGTGAAGGCCAAGCATTGTAGTCTCTGAGATCCACCGCAAGTCTCTCTGTACCGGCTAGGTGCTCTCAAAGAGCTTCGCACATTACTGTTTTAGGTCTTCAAGGGCTAAAAGATTTGTTGTGCCAAAATGTGATCCTTGGGGCTTGTCATTCTAATGTCACTTCCAGATGTCTGCACTGTGTTTGGGCTCAAATGCTAAAATTCTTTGGGATTTTTTTTTGATGATTTTACAACAATAGAACAAAGCTTCAATGACCCTTATCATCTAAACCATGTACTGCTAAGTCAGGACAGACAGATTCCTTATCATCTAGACTGTCCACTGCTAAGTCAGGTAATGGATTGAACCTCAGTACCTGTCCTTTCAGTTCCTGTAAAGGAAGAGGCTGCTGAGACAGACAGGGTATCCTGATCAGAGTTTTCAAGAGTTCCTACCAATCAAGTCCTCTGCTGATTTAGTCATGGGGCACACATTCCAACCACAGACAAGTTAACATGTTTCCCCTCCTTCTCTCTACACATGTTCTATGTCTATATGAAATATGCTAACATATATTTTACAAATGACATAGCACACATATGTGTATGAAAGAATGTATACGAAAGAAAAATCTCTACAGGTTTCTACTTAGTAGGGCTTCAGTGAGAGGCTGGGAAGAGGGCTCAGTGGGTAAAATGTTAACTGCAAGCATGATGACATGAAGTTGGATCACCACCATTCATGTAAAAGCTGGGCACATGCAATGACATGTATGAGGAGGGCAGATTGCAGGGGTTCTCTGGCCAGTCATGCTAGATCAACGTTTAATGAGGCCCACATCTCAGAAGAATAAGGGAAGCTTACTAAGGAAGATATTATGCTTGTAGCTTCACATATGAGTTAACACCTCCACATGCATAGACATGTATTTACATGCATTCAGTACACACGTGTATATACCTGTATTAACAAGCACTTGGCACACATGTGCATAGACATATATTCACATGCATTCAGCAGATACACATGCATAGACATGTATTCACAGGCATCCAGCAGACACATGCATATACATGTATTAACATGCATTTGGCAGACACATGCATACACATGTATTCACTGCATTCAATATAAAATACATATATACACACATTTACATGCATGCAGTGAGCAGCGCACACATACACACACTCTCTCTCTCTCTCTCTCTCTCTCTCACACACACACACACACACACACACACACACACACACACACACACACACACAGTGAAGCAGTAGCTTTGTTTTGAAGTTAAGTTTCATGAGGGTTTCCCCACGATGATGGCAATGTCTGGCTGTTGAAAGTGAGTCTGTTTGGAAGGCATTGCAGAAGGAAGGTTGGCATAAAATGGAGACAACGAAGACTCTCTACCCTCTGCTTTGAGTTTCAGGCTGTCTAGTCGCCGTCTTCAACAGGTATGTGCTTGGCAGTTGTGAGGCGAAGTGATTAACTGGCAGACTTCAACCAGAGTCTACCAAAGAGAGACCAGAAGGGGGCTGCATGTTGATCCCCAAGACACTGGATCCTCTGTCTCTGCCATGGGTAATCTTACATTTCCCAAGTTATATTAGTTGCTGAGAATTTTTCTTAAAGTTCTAAGGCTGTCAGCTTAGTTTGATGGTGAGAGAAAAATAATTAATTTTAAGAGTTAACACAGTTCTACCACACTGGAACACTGATACTTGTATTGACCCACTGTGTGTCTAACGTTTTACGTTGCCTCTCTTTCCTTGCACAAAATGGATTGAATGGCAGATGCTTTGCTGGGACCCCCAAATGATTCTGTAACAAGAGTCAGAAACAAGTCACCCTTCCTACTCTTCTTACTGTGAAGACATGAGACATGGTTCTCATTACACTTTCTGTTTTCTCAAAGCCCTTATCTCCAGACCAGAGTGTTGTTTTCAGAGCGCCTCAGCCCCCAGGGGCGGAGCTGGGCGATCGCGGTTGCATCAGCCTCCTTGGTTAGAGGCACGGATCCTTGTCAATGGCGGCTTTCTGTGCTCGGAGTCTGTTCCCAGGTGCTCGGGGCAGGCGGCAGCAGCCCATTTGGCACGTGTTCTCTGACACCCGCCGGTCTCCCTTGGCGAACGTGGTACAGGGGTGGCAGCGTTGTAAATCACGTGACTCTCTCTGACGCTGCTTCCCTCCCCACTACAGCGTTTCAAACAAGGACAGTGTCGTTGTACAACGACTATCATCCAACTCGCTCTGGCCCCTTTCTTCTGTCTCAGTCTCTGATCACCATTTCTTTAAGGATTACATAGCCCACTACGAATGGAAGAAAAACATCAGAGAACAAAATGGCCATTAGGAACGTCAGTATGTCTTGAAGGAAGAGTAACTGCCTGTGACATAGGGTTAGGGGACAGTAAAATTTATGAGTGAGAGTTTTAGATATCTGAATCTTTGGTTAAAACGTATCTTTCCTAACAAGTCTGAAGGGCTCAGTATGAGTTACAGACCACAGGGACAGCCTAGGTCTCTAATCAGGCTTCGTGGTGCAGTCTGTTTACAGGAAACAAAGTTAGGGCACAAAGAGAGTTTACCCCAAACTCACCAGACAAGTGGGACCAGGGAGGGATAGAGGAAGGAGATGAGGGAGAGAGGGAGGGAGGAGATCAAGAGCAACTTTTGCATATGGGATCTGCCTTCTGAAAGTTAAAAATTAGGAATTGGAGTTGAAAATGGGAAATGCCAATTTAGAAAGTATCTGTACTTTATCCAATGAGAGTTTTCAGTTAAGTTTTCTACATAGTTGGAAGATTTATTTTATGTGTGTGTGCGTGTGCAAATGCCTGTATGTATATATGTGCACCAAATGCATGCCTGGTGCCTGAAGAGGCCAGCAGGGCATGTTGGATCCCCTGAGACTGGAGTTAGCGCTGGTTTTGAGCAGCAATGTGGGTGTTGGGAACTGAACCCGGGTCTTCTATAAGAGCAAGTGCTCGTAACCAGAGCCATGTCTGCAGTCCCCTCTTATAAGTACTTTTAAGATACAAAATGATTATTAGCATTTTTGGATGTTTAGACATTTTTAGATTTGGTGATTAGTTTTGTCATTTTGACACACGACCCAGAATAACTTGGAGTCTCAGCGAGGAACTGTCTACATATGGTTAGCCTGTGGGTATCTGTGTCGGGTTGTCTTAACCACCGATATGGATAGACCAGGCCCACTGTGGGCGGCAACATTCCCTAGGCAAGGGGTCCTGACCTGTATAAAAGTGGAGAAATCAACCTGAGCACAATTGAGCAAGGAGTATGTGTGAGTTCATTTCTCCCTGCCTGGGCTGTGGATTTGATTTCTCCCTGCCTGGACCATGGATTTGATTTCTCCCTGCTTGGACTGTGGATTTGATTTCTCCCTGCCTGGACTGTGGATTTGGTGTGACTAATCCCTTTGCTATGGTTTCCTCTCAACAGTGAGCTTTATCCCGGAATTGTGAATGGAAGTAAATCCCCCTTTACCTACCCTGATTTACTTTCCACCAACAGAAATGCAACTGGAACATGGTAAGAGGATCAGACATATTTCTTAAAGCGTCCTTTACAGCAAGAAACAACGGGGACCAACTTAGCGATCCCATAAATGAATGGAAAGTAAGAGGATGAGCGACTCGGCCTAATGGTGTCTGAGCTCCTCATGAGGTCCACACAGCACATGATTGAGGTAAAATTATGACTGGAGACACGTCACTAAAAGGAAAAGGAGGCAAGTCCAGGATGTGAGGGGCGGATGCTGTGACTTCATGCTCTTCCGAGCCTTTGATAAGCTTATAATTTGTTGGCTGAGATCGAGTGCATAGTTTAGATGGCTTCACCCCGTCTAAGCAAAGGCTAACGATAAAAACCAGAAGAACCGAAATTTATTTTTCAAGATCTGTTTCCATTTAAGTAAAAAAAAAAAACCTGGCTCAGAAAATCTCCCCTGGGCTTTTTGTCCCTTGTTCCCAATTTGCCCAACATTTGGAAGTTTTAGATATCTATATAATGTGTAATTTATTATCTTGCTGCTGTAATTTTTCTCTAATTCGTCCTTTTAAAAGGAGGGAAACTCTACTTTCTAAACAAAGCTCTGGCTATGGGGATTCCCACAGGAGGGTTCCCCTTATGGGAGAAGGCAAGAGATAACTATTTCAAACCTTCTTTTAGGCTTATTTATTCATCTATTTATTTATTTTTGTTTGTTTAAGATGGGCTCTAGTAACTCACGCTGACCTTGATCTGCGTAGCCAAGGATAACTCTGAGTTCCCGAGTCTCTTATCCGTCTCATGTGGACCAAGATCACAGACATTGGCCCCAGGCTCATCTATGCTGTGCTGGGAGTGCAATCCAGAGTTTCGTACATCTAGGCTAGCTCAACAGATAACCCCTGTAAACTGCACCCCACAAAACTGCGAAACTAATAGACACTTTGGATACTCACAATCGTGATCTTAACAGGGTACCGCAGGTGGCTCAGCTAGGCTGTGCAGGGGGCTGGTGCGGTGGCTTTCCAAGGTGAAACTGAAATCAATCTGAGGAGCTTAGCAAAACAGAGCGCTCCAAGGATGAAGGGCTATTCTCCTTAGCATACACTTCGCAGGAGGAAGCAAGGCACACAGAGACCATATATTGGCCACTGACAGGGAAGTATTCAGATAAACCTTCTTGACAAGACCACGAACTAAATCTTCCCCCACAACACAATCCTCCAATACAAGGAAAACCTGAGGTGGATCCTGTTTTGGATCTAGGGAGCCTCTTGTCAAGAGCAAGAAGGTAGATACTTGTAGTTAGTATACAAAAGTTATGTTTTATTATGCTGAGGTCATCACACAATATTTACACTCTAAATTCCTAACTACGATCCTGAGCCTGTCTCCCCAGGGCTGCTCGCCTGTGCGGCCTCTCTTAGCGAGAGCTTATGTCCGGTCTCTAACAGAAGTCTCTGAATTGAGGGTCAGGATCCTGAGGTAGATGATGCAGCAGCAGGGCAGGTCAAGGTGGTGTCTCTCCAGATGTGCAGAGCAGCGCACTACCCTTGGTCTCTGCTTGTACACTGTCCCATTGCATCATGGGGTTCTAGGACTGTGTCTGGTTATCGAGAGTGAGTGATGTCACTGAGTTCTGGTTATCAGTTACTGCTTTAGGTGTAGTGGGGATCTGGAATAAGTTAGTTTTAGATGTCTAAAAGACATTTTTTTCTATGCTCACTACACCTCTGTGGGTGGGTGGTGGGTGGCTGGAGAGACCTGAAGCTTATGAAGTCCTTGTTTTCTGTGTTTTAACTACTGATCTTTGAGGGGAAGGGTTGGGGGTGGGGTTAGGAGAGGTTCGTTAGGAGAGTGTCTATTGTCTAGAGTCACAGACCTCTCTGGCTGTTTATTCCCAGTGTGAACGTGGAGCCATCACAGACGTAGGCTACTGGAGAGATCAGAAGCCAGGGAAAGTCAACATTATCTGTACATTCTTAGGGTCCCTTCTGTTTTCTCCAAAGCTAGGGCTCTAGCTGGTGACTGTTTCTATAGCAACCATGAAACAGAACAGCCCACACAGTTTAGTCAGCTCAGGATTCAAAGGTGATGCCTAGTGGCACAATCTTGGCATAAAGTGGGACAGACCATTTTCTGAAAATGTGCAAGTCTACCTGGGTCTGGGGAGTGCAGAGATTGTGACCCGTGTCTCGGCAGCTAGACTCTCTGCTCCACCCCACGCACTGGTGGTGCCAATGTGAACCTTTAGACCCACCAGGGTACATGAGAAAGTATCTAGTTGAGAAAAGGGATTCTTCTAGATACTATAGACTGTGGTATGGCTTCCCATCTTGGACAGGTTGGTGCCAAGCATTCTGACCATTGTCAAGTGGTCAGTGCATCAGTACTGAGTTCATCCACAAGACTGGACATCTATCCCCACTGTCCATTTCTAGCACCTTCTCATTACACCCATACACTGAACATTTCCCCATCCCCCTCTCTACTCCAAATTCCTGGAAAGCCAGGCTGTGCTCTTGAGCTCTGTAGATGTCTCTCCTGGGATAGTGACCCCCACGCTCCTTGTCCTTTTGTACCTGGCTTATGTCAGTTCATTCATATTGTTACGTCTGAATATCACTTTTTATAGCTCAGTAAGATGACCCTGTACAGTAGCACATATTTACAAAAATTCATTTATCTGCTGGTGGTTCTTTAGCAAAAGTAGATAATTTGACCTTCATTTGTTACAAAAACACACAGTTGAGCTATTTGGAGGATTTCCTAACATGTTACTCCTAAAGTTGGAGTTAGGAGATCTTGGGCATACTAACAACACTGTGGTGTTGAACTGTGACTGTCCACTCGATTGTAGGAAAACACCCAGCGGAGCGCATCGCTCTGCCTACCTGTGTTTGTGAGGAAGCTTCCGGAGACAGTCAGGACTCAGGCCTGACGGATGGATTGATTTCTTGATGCATTCATAATCAGCTCACCTTTGGGAGGCTGTTGAGATGTGGGAGATGGGTTCTTGGGGGTCGTGTCACCCTGGCTGAAGAGCCCTAGCAGGCCAGGCCTGAGCAGACATGGTGTTGACAGGTTTTCTCTCTCCCCCTTGCTAAACCATAGATTACATTCCTAAAGCCGGCCACCAAGGTCTAGTACCTTATTGGCCACTTCCTCTTCCTGAGGCTGACCGCCCAGGTCTAGCTATCAAAGTATTGAGGTCCGGCAATCAGAAGCCCCCTTTTGGCTCACCTAATTAACATGCCCAGTCAAAACCAAGCAACTCATCCTGACACGGCTTTCCCCTTTCTCTCGATAAACTGCCAGTTTCCTGTGAACCATGTCTGACCCCTCTGTATCCAGAGGCAGTCTGTTGTCCCTCTAGGGCCAATATTCCTTCTCCCCTCCCCGTATCCTTTCCCCTTTTCTCTAGTCAGCCTCCTGCCTGTCTCTTATACTCTGCTCTCTGTCCCTCTGGAACAAATTAATCGTTGTGCCGAGAACTTGGTCTCGGTGTGTCCTGTGCAGACTCTGGTCTTTTGCTGGCCATTTCCTGTTCTTTCTGCTCCATGTCTTCTAAGAGGTAAAGCTACCTCACTGTGACGTGCCCGATGCTCTGTTCAAGACAGTGCCTGAGCCACACCCCTGTCCCTTAAGTTATATTTGTTAGACAGTTTGGTGAGATGGATGGAAAGGAGATACACGCACACGTGTAGGGTGAACACGATGGAGGAATCGTTTGTGCGGTTTCCGCTTTAGCCAGCCTTTAATCAGCCGTGTTCTCCATTGATTCACGTGTGCAGCACGTGCACGTTTAGGGAACAGCTTTAACGAAGATGTGGCGCTATGAAGACCTCCTCAGTTCGTAAGGCGGTAGCCATTTTACACAAGCTTATCACTTATGCTGGGCTTTGAACATGAACATCAGAGTGCTTCTCGGACAGGTCACCAGTTTACTCAATGGTTTCTCAAAGTCCTGATCTCTCGTTCCCTTCACGTTGGCACCACATGAGCTTTTCCTTAAAATGTCTGAGGTGTATCCCGAAGGCACACAAGACAAGGGGCAGGGGGTAAGAGACAGAAACAGGAGACTAGGGAGAAGGGGGCAAGGGATGTGGGGCGGGGATATTTGCCCCAGAGGGACAAACAACTGACTGCCTCTGAATAGAGAGCAGACAGACATAGTCCACAGGAAAATGATGGTGGTTCATCTTGGGAAAGGGCGGCCTATAGGAACAGCTAACTCATTTAAATGCAATAGACAGGAGCAAGCTTTGTTTTCCCTCCTGGGATAGGCTGAGGCCTCTGTAATATCTGGTCAGGAGACTGCCTGGGCTCTGATTGCCTCTGCGGATGAGAAATTGTCGACACTCCCTGGCATTATGCTAATGTCTTTCACCAGCTCAGAGCAGAGCCCAGCAGGCTCCTTCACGCTTCCCACACAGTAAACCATGATGCAGTAAGGGAGAAGCTGGGCAGACAGGACCAGCACAGGCAGCCGAAGGCAACATTGTGGCGAACAGACAGCGAGGCGGAGACTGAAGAGCAGTGGAAGCTGATACAGCGAGGCGGAGACTGAAGAGCAGTGGAAGCTGATACGTTGCTCTGGGGGCTGAAAGAAAAGGATGTAGTTAGTGCAGAGATGGAAGGGCGTCAGGGGACATCTAGGAAAGGCTAAGGCTAGTAGGAAAGGTCTGTTGAAAGGGCCGGAGTTAGCCCAGGACACACCAAGACCAAGTTCTTAGCACAAAGGAGATTTATTTGCCCTGGAGGGACAAAGGGCAGGGAGCAAGAGACAGACAGGAGACGGAGGACTAGGGAGAAGGGGACAGGAACAAGAGGAAGAGGGGGAGGAATGTTTGCCCCCAGAGGATTGCCTCTGGATAGAGTGCATCCAGTGTCTGTCCCAACCTTTTGGGTTCAGAGCTGAAGTGGAACAGAGTTGGATGAAAGACAAAAGACTGACGCTCTCTGGCCTTATAACTCTCTCTAACTGTACTGGAGCTAGCTAGAAGCTGATGGCTTCTGCAAACTTGACACGTGTGCGTGCTTATTCCTTGGCTGAAAACCACGCCTCTCTTCTCTTTAACTCTGAGCTTTATTGAACTCTAGGATTTAACTCTTTATTACTGTGCCATGCTTCGACAAGCATTGAAAACTTAACTCTTTACGTTTAAATACGTGCTGGGGAAACGTAACTCTTTGTGCTCCAATAAACACTCATTTCTAGTGACTTAACAGATGCTGTATAGCAGCTGGAAATTAGCTAAAAGGATTTATTAATAGAGCTCCTTTCTCTGGCAAATCTTCTAGGAGCTCCTGGCTGGCCAGCTGAGAGGCTAGAGCTTATTAACTCAAAATTTTTGAACCAAAGGGAAAAGAAAGGAAGGGAAAGAAGTCACCTACACCAACAACACATACTGGGCAAAGTGGGAAATGGCTACACCACCTTTCTTTCTTTATTGGTGTCAGCTCTTTATAGCTTTTAAACAAAAAGTTCTCTACATAAGAATTAACTCATAGATGTTACAAAAAAGGGGAGTTACAGAAAGGTATCAACAGGTCCAAAGCAGTGTTTCTTCTTTTTTTGGTTCTTTTTTTCGGAGCTGGGGACCGAACCCAGGGCCTTGCGCTTCCTAGGTAAGTGCTCTACCACTGAGCTAAATCCCCAGCCCCCAAAGCAGTGTTTCTTACTGTAAGCTCACATGAAGTTCAAAGCATCAGTTTTTACATGGCCTCGCCTTATTGTTGTGCCCACCTGTGGCTTCATCCTTGAACACAAATTTTCCCAAGCCTATTTCTCATTTCAATGCTCACTGTTTTTCTTATTATGAAGCCTTTACTTACCATGATGAGGAGTGGGCACATTCTATTCTTGAATCTAACTTTATTACATCCTTCTGGCAAAACAACTAAAACTGTCTCTTAAAACTTTCTTCCTAAGATTATTTGAATCAAATCAGGAAATCTATAAAATCATTAGTTCATCTGAACAGCATTAATTCACGACAGTTCATCTTCATGTTGGTCTGTAGGAAATTTGCCCAATAGGGTGGGTGGATGCCCAGGAATTCTTATGTTATGCAATACCAGGAAGGGTACATCAGCAGTGAGAAGCAATCCTGGGATGAAGTCTCTTGGGACCTTGTCTCCCCAGAGTGCACCCATCACATACTGTGCAAAGATGGTGGGCCACCTCCAGGAAGGCCACCTGCTAGCCTTAGCCTTTCCCAGATGTCTCCTGACAACAGAGGAGGCAGGAGTGAGCCACAGGTAAATGGAAATTTATCAAGGGAGAGAAGAAACCCTGTGTTAGGATGAGTTGGTTTGTTTTGAATGGCACATTGATTGTGGCAGCCAAAAGGGGGTTTTGATGGCTGAACTTCAGTAGTTTGATAGTTGGACATTGGTAGTCAGTCTCAGGAGGAGGAAGTCAAATAACGGACTAGACCTTGGTGGCTAGATTTAGGAATATAATCTGTGGTTTAGTCAGGGGGAGAGAGAAAGGCAAAACCTGTTGGCTCCAAGTCTGCCGTGCTTGGGTCTGCTAGAGCCCTTCAGCTGTCCAGGTCTGAAGGCAGGTCCTTGGAGGCTCGAATGACACCCTACATCTCGTGTGGCTCTTAGGAATGAGATCTCTGCCCAGAGCTCCGTTCGCAGAAAGACTTATCACCAGGAAAACCTAATCCAGTGTGCAGGAACCTGCTGAGAATCTGAGCTGTGGCTGCTTACGGGTTAAGGCCCTGCATCAGCTGCACGCTGTTACATCTGCAGACCTGGAACAGTGCAATGCCTGAGGCCAGCGCTGGTGACGTTTACCGAGACCCTGTTCTACCAAACTCTGTGTTGTGCTCTGTCCTGTAATCCCATGTGCGTCCCAGAGGGTCAGCAAGTTCATGGCAGGTGGCTAGTCAGACAGGGAAAGTCCCCAAACCTTATCAGGGTTCTCTGGCTAGTGGCAAGCCCTGATTCTGCAGCATTTTGTGACCTTCCCCTTGCCCGTATACATCTCGGGAGTCACAACTCCCAAATCAGGTTGACCAACCCATACTCAATAAACCAATTAAAAAAAAAGAGCCAAGTTAAGGGTTTGAGACAGAGGAAGGTGGTTTATTCAATGCAGCCACATTGGGAGAGGGAAAAAGACATCCAGCAACATCCCTAAGTTCTTCAGGGTTATGAAGTGAGGTCTAAGTCTAAATAGAGGGATAGGAATATGTATATTTAAGCAGTCTTGGTCATGATATGG
Organism: Rattus norvegicus; assembly: GCF_021556685.1. Classification (NCBI taxonomy): domain Eukaryota; kingdom Metazoa; phylum Chordata; class Mammalia; order Rodentia; family Muridae; genus Rattus; species Rattus norvegicus. The sequence goes on from NC_141537.1 coordinate 180,457,098, forward strand.
CCCCACCCACCACAGAACCAGCCTTGTCTGGGCCTGAGTCTCATCCTGTACACTGGTCTCGTGAGTTGTTAGAACTGTGTGGAATCTCCCTCCAAGAGAAATCTCCAAGAGATTTCTGGCTGGTGCTGTTTCCTTCATCTGGCATGAGGTTCCTGGGAAATTCTTATTTCTCTGGCTGGGGTCTGTTGTTTCAACACCCTGATAGTCAGACTGAGAGACGAGTGTCTACCCAGAGTGCCTGCATCTCTATCAGATCATTCAGAGTCCTGCTGAAGAACTCCCACATGGACTGCGCACACTGTCCATGCAGAAATTCCACTAGCCAAGCCCCTGGGGCAGAAGTTGGGTTTGCGTGTGTTTGTCTCAATAATTGACAATCTATTGAATTGCTATTGAATTAGCAATACTGGAAGTGAGACCTGGACCTTAGTAGTATTTCGTGAGACGGACACTCTCAGAATGGCTGAGCCTTTGGGATGAGAGTGCTTCTTGTAGGGGCTGGAGAGATGGCTTCCTGGATTAGGTGCATACTGCTCTTGCAGAGGACCAGAGCTCCAGTCCAAGCCCGGCTCCCAGCTCCCAGGTCAACCTCTCATGTTTAGATCTTCCGGTGGAGAATCTGACCTGTCTTCTTCCTGAGGACACACTGGCTCTCACACGCACACTAGTTACCTGCCGATAGTTAAAGATCTCACTTCTAAATGGTTTTTTATACATTCAGACAGGCGGGATGGAGAGACAGAGATAATCTTAAAGCCTGGGTGGCAGGGACACTGGCGTTAGGCTGAGATTCCCGCCTAGTTTGTTATCTGAATGACTTTAGTAAGTCACGTACGCGCTCAGTGCCAAAGTTTCCTTAGCCACAGACTGGAGATAAGGGTGGTCTTGCCTACCACGTGACCTCAGCAGAGATAGTAAAAGCTTGACACGCTACACAGCACATGGCATTCAGTGACCGAGGGATACTCATTACCAGCAAGAAGGACCAAGGGGCCACAGTTTCACCTCTAGGGACAGCAGATCCAGGGGCTGCCATTGGCTTACAGATAACAATGAAGAAATAAAATTTTGCTCCCGGGGAGGGAGGGCCTCAGAAATATTCTGAAGGTACCTTGTTTGTCAGTCCCAGAGACACCAGCAGGTGAAGAATGGAGATTCTGAGAAGACAGGGGAAGGTAACACTGCCCTTGAACTTCTCAAACACATGGTGGATTGTGACAAAAGCAAACAAAAGCTATCAGTCTAGGGACAAGCCTGTAGCCATCACAGTCAGGCAAACTATCATCTGAGGAAGACGATTGAAACCTAAACCTCTGGGCTGGAGAGATGGCTCAGTGGTGAAGAGCACCGACTGCTCTTCCAGAGGTGCTGAGTTCAATTCCCTGCAACAACATGGCGGTTCACAACCATCTGTTACGGGCATCTGATGCCCTCTTCTGGTGTGTCTGAAGACAGCTGCAGTGCACTCACATACAAGCTCCCACTTGCTTTATGACAGAACGTGCTCTGCAAACAGAGACAACCTGAGAGGTTAGTACATGGGGGACACCAGGCTGTGAGGAACAGGCAGACTTTCATGTCTCTAATGTATGTACTCACACATTAGGGCTACTGTGCTGTCTCCATCCTTAAACCAAAGGATGACACCAAGCTAGGGAGGTGATGGCACAGAAACATGGGAACCTGCAGAAAGACATGGCTGTGCCTTGCCCTTGGTATTTAGAGGAATCCCTTAAAACAACAGAAAACTGCCTGGCTTAGCTACCTCTCTATCACTGTGATTAGAATCCACGGCCAGTCAACTATGAAAAAGGTGTTTAATCCGGCTTACAGTTTCAGAGGGTCAGAGCTCACGGACATCAGTAAGAAGCGCGGCAGCAAACAGGGAGGCACGGCATTGGGGCAGTAGTTGAGAACTACTTGAGGTATAGCCTTGAGGCCCAGAGAGACAAGTGGGCCTGATGTGGGTTTTTGAAATCTCAAAGCTTGTGGTATAACACTGCCTCCATCAGGGTCTGTCAGAAGCCATCTAGGGAAGGCTAAGGGCGAGCATGTGAGTTTTCTGGAGATGGCCCACCATTTTGCATGGCTATGATGGGTGAGCTCCGAGATGCAGGTCCTCAGAGACTTCATCCCAGGATTGCTTCTCACTGCTGATGTGCCCTTCCTGTCACTATTACACAGCCTAATGATTCCTGGGCATCAGATCACCCCATTGGGCAGATGTCCTGCAGAGCCAACATGGAGATGAACGTTCGTGAATTAATGCTGCTTAGATAAATCAACGATTTCATAATTCTTGATAATGATTTTACAGAATCTTTAAGTTTGTGTGAGTCGTTTCAAGCCCCCTAATAAAATAAAGGCTGCACTCAGAGCTCTGTAGACCTTCACATGTCACAGGCTAAGTGGGGCAGGAGAAGAAAGCAGGCTTGAGGCAAACATATGATCAAGGAAAAACATTCCTTCTGGGTTAGGCATGAGCCCATTATCTATCTGGTAACTAAAGGCCTCAACCGGGAATGGACAATTTATTGTAGGTGCAAGGACAGAAAATAAAATCTTGACTAGTTTATGTGCATAAACTAGACTTTAAAATAATAAGATACAAAGCAGATGATTTATCTCTTGACAAAAACCGTGCTAATTCATGACATAAAAATTACTGCTTTAAACTTATAATGAACTCGTGGGGGAGGTGGTAACAGATGTTTATGATGTATTTGTCTTAACGGAAAGACATGTAAATGGTTCTGCTGTCATCTTCAAGTCTTAAGCGATTTATGACATGGGTTATTGCCTTAAACTTATTGTGAACTTACTGGAACGCAAAAGTATTTAGAAAATCCTGTAATCAATTATTCTGTTTTAACAGTGCTACCTGATCGTTGTATGAGGTAATTTTTATAGACAATATAAGTACTGTCTCTAAAACAGAAATAAAGGTTGTTGGAGCTTTTCTTTCTCTGCTTTGTCCAGAGCCTGTGTTTTTGTTTTGTTTTCTGCATGCATGACTTTCTTCCTTTTCCTATTCCTTTGGCTCACAAAGAGTTAAAGAACTCTGAGCCTCTCACCTGATCAGTGAGGGGCCCTCCAGTCAAAGAAAAAAAACCACCTCAAACAACTAACTTCTTTTTTAAAAAGTTGTAGATATTTTTTTTAAGTTTAATTTATTTTTTTTTTACTTATTCGATTTATATCCAGCTCACTGCCCTCCTTCCGGTCACCCCCTCCTATAAATCCTTACCCTATACCCCTCCCATTCTCTTCTGAGTGGGTGGGGACCCCTGGGTATCCCTCCACCCTTGGACCCTTGGGGATCTCAGAGTCTAAACCATCAGCCAAAGAACATACATGGGCTGGACCTGGGCCTCCCTGCTCCTAGGTAGCAGATGTGCAGCTTAGTCTTCATGTGGGTCCTGAACAATTGGAGCAGGGACTGTCCCAAAAGCTGTTGACTATACATGGGATATGTTCCTCTAGGTGGACCACCTCGTCTGGCCTCAGAGGGAGAGGAAGCGTCTAACCTCGCAGATCCCCTGCAGCTAACAGCAGAAGTTAGTGATCAGAAACCAGTAAGAATAGTAAGCAAGTTACAAGGCCAGAAATCATCAGCTTTTGGTCTTCATCAAACGCTGTGTCCCATCTCAGGACCTAAAGGCTGGGGCTAGTCCCTGGCCCAGGTCTTAATCCTTCCCAAACAACTCTACTGACTGTTGATGAGGATCCAAACACTGGAGTCTACGGGGGCTATTCTCACTCACACCATCACACCGTCACGTGGCCTTTGCCGGACTCTTGCTCAGTAACGGGTACTGACATCACCAAGAAAAGATGAAGCAACTGCAGAAGTGACTGCTGAAATGATCCCAGAAGATGCCACTCCCGCTCTTCCTTCCAACACCATTGAAATGTCCCAGGACCGAGCCCCGCAGTTTCTGCTATGCAGTTAATGTGCTGTTCACATGGCTCGAGCCATGTTGGTTTTACGTGTAGGGTTCTGATACTAGATTTCGGTGGCATATTACTTACCTATGAACAAAAATAAAATGTAGATCGGGGAGAATTATTTCTCATTCTTAGAGAGCACATTATTTAGCAAGGAGATAAAACTTGATGGATTCAAAAGCAACGGAAATGTCTGTCAGAAAATTAGAGAACGCAGGTGGTTGGGTGTTGGGGTGAACAACTTCAGTCTCATTGTTCTGGAGGCAGAGGCTGGTGGACTCTTGTGAATTGAAGCCAGTATATTCTACATGGCAAGGGCTAGGCCAGCCGAAGCTATGTCACCAGACCATGTCTTAAGACAGTGAAAGAAAGAAGAAAGGACGATCCACGTCCTGCGGTATTCCAAACACCACATCTGGAGGCTGAAGCGGGAGCGTTAATGTAAGGTTGAGGTCAGCTTCGGACATGAAGGAGACCCTCAAAAATTTATTGCAATTATTCGTTTTGCTGTAAAGCAAGTCTACAGTCGTTACTCACGTTCACAGATTCCATGGTTTTCCATTTTCTTATAGCGTTGATTTCTTTTCCTTGGTCCCTAAAAACAAAAAGGGGCAGGAGTTCAGGTCGGTGTTCCAAGCATCAGCTTTTTACGGGAAAGAGTTGTCAAATGGGCTCTCTGAGCCCCAGGGTTTCTTTACCTAGAAGAAATCTGTGGCTTGAAGGCTGTGTTTACTGGAGACTTGAAGCCGGTAGCTTAGCAACTACTTGAGGAAAATGGTTTTCAATTATTGTTAGGTCCGCATTTTCGGTGAATAATTTAAAAAGGGGGCGTATTCAAAATACAATCAAAGCTGAGAAAAGAACATGACCCCTGAGGGTGAGTGCACATGATTTATTCTCAGTACTGCCAGGCCTGGTGCTCTAGCATGAGGTTGTACCGAGTTGCTTCTAAATATGTGTAGCCCAGGCTGGCTTCAAACTGCTAACTCTCCTGATCAGCATCTCGAGTAACATTTTTAAGCAGAGGACTGCAGAATAATGTAAAGAAACACCTGTAGGGAGGGGCTCCCAAAGTTGCTCTCATTTGAATGTTCTTTTATTTTAAAAAGGTTATAAAATCACGCTCTGGAAATCAACAGAAAGGCTGCTGTCCTCAGACACAGGGCTAACTTACTTTTGCTTTGTATAAGTGTTCTTAGTTTGATAAGGGGACATGGACAAACATTTGGGCAATCACGAGTGGGTGTGTATGCATGCGTGAGTGGCATGTACAAACATGTACATATGCACACACTCACACATGCATGAACACGCACACACAACTAATGTTCTGCAGGCCTCAGAAATGTGATTTCGGACATTGCAAATTCTTAATGCAATAAAATTTAAACCACATAAAACAAGCAAGCAGCAATGAGCAGGACAGACGCTAGCCTGGACACATAAAGGAAATGTCTATCAATCTTGCGATGGAGGCTGTCGCTCCCGGAAAATACCTTGATCCCCAGACGGACTTGTAGATCTAATGATCTATAACTGGTAATGCCCCAAGTCCAGCTTCAGTAAAGTCCCTGCGTGATCTTGAAGTCCAGAGCTTACACGGATGAAACTGTAGCCATCTTAATGCTGCACTGGGCTTGGAACTCATTTGTTTCCTAACGGTTGCCATTCATCCTGTGACTCTGCAACCTTCAGCAATGAAAACAGACCCTTATTACCGCAATGACATTGACTCTGATGACGGCAGCCACTGCACACTGCACACTGCACACTGCAGCCACTGCACAATGCACACTGCACACTGCACAATGCAAACGTCTAGCTGCAGACTGCAGCATGAAGGATGGCTGATGGGCCAAGCCTGGTAAGCAGGTGCAACTTTTCTGTTAATGTAACCAAATACCACACAAGAAGCAACTTTCTTGTTAATGTAACCAAATACCACACAAGAAGCAACTTAAGGGAAGAAGGGTTAATTCTGGCACAGCAGCAGCAGCAGTGTGAGGTGGCTGGTCACATTCAGTCAGCAGTCAGGAAGAAAGGCCAGCTTGTCAGAATCCCAAGGTCCTCCGGTGACCTCCCTTCCTCCAGGGAGGCTCCCCTGTGTTTGAACGCATGAGCCTATGAGGAACATTTCACGCTCAAATCACAATCAGAAGAATATGAGCACACAATTCATCTTGACCGTGGTACACATCTTCTGTCTTCCTACTTAGGATGTGCACGCACTGAGCTTTTCTAAGGGATTTCATCCTGCAACAGCAGTGAGCTCATCATGTCCACCATCCACATGTAAAGTTACAGGGACCGAGGAAAAGGGCTCTCAGGGGAGCCAGGGAAACCAAATCTGAAGCTTACAGGCATGTCTGAGCCAGCACACACAGGAATAATGGGGAGGTAAAACATTCGATTAGTCCTCTCGAAGCAGCCATTGTACCTAGGTATAAACACGTAAGCACGAGGGTGGCAGAAGATACAGAACGCTCATCTACATGGCTGCAGAATGAGGCAATGTGGGAACAGAAAGAATGTATCAAGAGTAAGTGTTACAGTAACGGGACCAGATCTCCATGTAACATTTAAGTCCTTTATGTTGTGTGATTATGCCGCTAAGAGCAGATCACTTGCAGTGCCCCTTCTGGAAGTCAAAAGCAAAGCAGGCACACTGCACTGGTCCAGAGATCCTCACACATGCAGTTAGTCTTTAAAAGGACCAGAGTGGTGCATGTTGGCCTTCCTGCTTGGATAGGGAGCTGTCCTGGGACGGGGAAGCCCAGGAACCATACAGTTCTGAGGGGAGAAGGTGCCCCAGTGGAAGGTCATCCTGAGACATGGGTGCTAAGAAACCACACAGCTCTGAGGTCACCTCCTTAGCAGAGGCGTTGCAGCCCAGGGGAGGGGGGCCTCAGCCCTGTCCCTTCTCTTTGCTTCTTCACTTCTCTGCCTTGTTTCTTGTCCTCCTCCAATGAGAGAGTCACACCAGGCAGCAGATGTCATGAAAGAGATTTATTGGAGGTCCCTGGAGGGAACAGAGAATTGGACAAAGGGCAGGGCTGATACAAGATTTCTTAGGGGATGGAGATTTTTAGGGCAGAGATTTCCAGGGTGAGGATTGGTGGGATTTCAAGTCTGGAGCTTGGGGGAGCTCAGGGATTGGTGGGATTTCAAGTCTGGAGCTTGGGGGAGCTCAGGGATTGGTGGGATTTCCTGTTCAGACTTTTCATCTAAAATTGTCGTAATCTGGGGGAGGATACTGTTGATGGACTGGAGATGACCTTGTGACAGTTACAGAGGCTAGAAATGCCTTTATGACAGACAGATGTCTGGGGCGAGAGGCCTGGCCACCTTCCTGCCTTCACAAAGTTTAAAAAGTATACAAACTCTATAAAGAATACCAAGTTTACAAAGGGTAGCCCAGGGCAGGGGACGCCTTCTCTTCCAGTTGAGTAGTGAGAAGAACCAACATGGTGGCCTACCAGCTCGAAACTAAAAAGCTGGTTAAAGACTTTCAGATGCTACTGTAGAATTAGACGTTTTTCTACAGTTGCAGTGAAGATTTTTTCTGTTGCTTTAAGAGCTTTATAATATATATTAGTCGGTATACTATCAGAATCAATGTAAAATTTCAACAATAATAAAAAAAAAGACTTTCAGATGTGTGGATGTTCTGTGGCAGAGTCATCTTGACAAAATACTATCACCTGTTAATTGTGAGTGGTTAGCATAGATGTGATTTTTATATTCTATATTTAAAAAAAATGTGGTTGGAATGAATTTCAAGACAGCCTGAGCTGCACAGAAGAAATGCTTTAATTGCCTCCCTCAGTTGAATTGCCTTTCCCCAATATTAATTAGGCACGGGGTGCATAGATGTTCCTTTAAATTACCTTATTCTTTAGTCTCTAAGCTCCTGTATTGTACGTAAGAAACAACTAAAGGCAAAAATCACCATTCTCTCTCCTAGTGTCTTTCTTCCGCAATCCAACAAATGCCTCTGTGTTACAGGAGGAGAAAGAACAGCCTTGAGGAGCCCGCAAGTGCAGTTATTCAGTTTGTCTCTTCTTGCCGACCATTGTGTGCTCATTATAGCAAACTGCCCCACAATGGTAACTTGAGGACGTGCACATAAGGCAACTTCCCCTTGGAACATTCTGTCATAGATTCATGGATCTGAGCTGGTGATGAAAAGGAATTTCTTTTCCCGGTTGTTTGTCAGTCATTTAGAACGTGTCTGTTGGTGATCGTCTTTTGCAATAGGAACCAAGAAGAAGCTCTGGAAGTTCTGACACATATTTATCCCTGCGTGTTCATAGCTTCATACATAGAAATGTAGAACTTGTGTAATATTGAGGGGTGTCAGGGTGAGCACTTCTTTCTGAATTGTTACCGAATGTGCATAGACAGAAGGACTGTCTGGATCCCAGCAGAAAGCTGCTTCAGGAAGAGTTGAAACAAAGTTTATTTGAGTTGCTGAGGGAAATTCACCAGAGAAAACCACAGCAGATGTACTTTTCAGGTAAAAACCACAGAGTCATAAGGACGACATCTGTTTCTCACAGAGGATCTGCTGCCTAAGTAAATAAAACCTTGACAATTCAGACTCAAATCTTGCCTCATAGCTGAGGAAACACAGTCACACATACAAGTGGCATGTGGTTTTAGGAAAATGGATTAGCCTTAGTATGTATTAAGTACCGATTATTATTAACCCATTATTCCATTTCTAAAAGGTGCTATTAAGATGTGCGTTACTTCTCAAGGAGGTGCTCGCAACTCTACAAACATGGTGGCTTTTGGTGTTTTATGGGAAATTCTGTGGTTCAACTGAGGGGTCTTGAAGGTCCCAGACAGGGTGTTTGGGGGAGTATCAGGGCTGTGAGTGGAAGCATGGCTAATTCATGTTGTCTGTGTTCTGTATCTTGAGAATATTTTTAAGTCCGTCCTTCTGCCAAACAGGAATCTGTGGCCTCCCCAGATTACAGCGCTGTGTGGAACAGTGCGTTTCAGTGCTGGGGTCTGGCCCCTTCCTGGTCCAGCATTCTTCAGAGTCAGTTTTTCTCAAGAATCTCGGGACATCTCATGAGCCTTAAGTACTCTCTCCCAGAAGAAGTCAGACAGACACAATTTTGCAGCAATTACAGCAGGCTCATTAAGATGTGAAGAAGATATAGCCAGAGTCTGGGTTAATAATGCCACCTCAGCCAGGCACAGTGGTGCATGCATATAATCGCAGCACTCAGGAGGCCAAGGCTGAGGCTCAAGAGCTGGGACATCTAGGAGGCCTTAACGCAGAATCAAATTCGTTTGGGGTGGTACTGATGCTAAGTTCCTGTTCCCAATTGGTTCTTGATCTATCAATAAAGATGCCAAGGGCCAATTACTGGGCAGAGGGAAAGAGGCGGGACTTCCAGGTCCCCGCCCGCAGGGGAAAGAGATGCAGGGGAGGAAAAGGGAAGTGGCCATTGCTGCTTCCCAGACAGGGCCTGGGGTAGCAGGCGGGAGATTAGAAACATAAGCAGAGGGCAGAGCTTAGGATGTTGAGCTAGGAGTGGAAAGAAGGACTCGAGATAGCCGAGGAAGGCTTGGAAGAGCCCAGCAATTGAGCCAATAAGGCAGGTTGAAATCGAGCTACACGTGCATCCGTGTTTTTCATCCACGGGTCCAATATTCTCTGGGCGGGGCCCGGAGCTTAAAGTGGGGGTAGCAAAAACTACACGCAACACAAATCAAATCAAAACAACCCCCCAAACACCCACTCTGACAGTTCCGTTTAGTACAGGACGCCTGCCTGTATGACAGTAATAACGTGGGGTCACTGCTGGGGTGTGCTGGGGAGTGGTGGGTTTTTGTTTTTGTTTTTTGCCACCAAATAACATGTAGGATCATTTTTTAAAATGCAGGGAGTGTTTTCCACCAGCCCTCAACAACTATAACAGGAGGCTGAGGCAGGAGAATTGTCATGGGTTAGTTCATAGACAGTCTAGGATACACAGTGAATTTCAGCCCATCTTGGGAAATAGGGTTAGACAGTTTTTCAAAAATAAATACATACACCCCACACAAACCCCATGCTGGCCTCGAGGTTCCTTTGACAGACTGGTTCAATAACAAAGGTTTATACGGATGTTAGTTACCCTGTGGATGGCCACGTGTTCTAAGAGACTTTATTACAGTTTCCAGGAAGGGTCCCCCAGGGCTTCATTATTGAAGCTGAGTCCCCAACACAGACAGTGCTTAGAGGTGAGAACTGAGGCAGTGAGCAGATTGGGAGGCGCTCAGATCTGAATGGACTCAGAGGATGTGTGGGGCGGGGAGGTGGGGGATGGACAGAGGATGGAGACTGTCGCTGTGTCTTCCCCTGACACTGCTTCCTGGTCACCAGGAGGTGAACAGATTTTCTCCACCATCCCCTTGTAGTGGTAACATTCGGGTAAACCACATGGGTCTATCCAGCCCTCCGTGAACCAAAGTAAATATATTTCTTTGAACTGTTTCTCTCCGGAATTTGTCACAGAGGCAAAGGCTGACACAGTCTGGCATGTAGGTCTGAATAGTTTTTAACACCGAGCACACAGCACCCTCTCCCCCTCCTCTCCCCTCCCCCAATAGGCGTGCTTTTGGCTTACCTGGGTCTGGTTTGGGCTTGGTTGACTGAGGCTTGGGCTGTGTACCCAAACTGCTTCCAGGAAAGTCTGAGTCATGCCATTCAATCAGAGAGCTGTAGGGATGTGGAGGGGTGTCGGGGCTGCGGCACCAAGGACTCTTATTGGGTAAAACAGTTAGCAGGATTTCCTTTTCTCTGTAACAAGAGAGCGAGAAAGACAAACTTGAACCTTAAAGGAAATTTATGCAGTAGCAATGAAAGAGAAACCCTATTTAAAAAAAAACCAACGGGTTGAGGATTTAGCTCAGCGGTAGAGCACTTGCCTAGCAAGCGCAAGGCCCAGGGTTCAGTCCCCAGCTCCAGAAAAAAAAAAAAAAAAAAAAAAAAAAGAAAGAAAGAAAAAGAAAAGAAAAAAAAGGAAAAAAAAAAGGCAGGACCAAATCCTTTGTGGGTTGGGGATTTGGCTCAGTGGTAGAGCACTTGCCTAGCAAGCACAAGGCCCTGGGTTCGGTCCCCAGCTCCAAAAAACAACAACAACAACAACAAAAAACCCAAAAAACAAAAAACAAAACCAAAAGTGGGCCGGGGAGTTGGTTCATCATTACCAGCACTGGCTGCTCTTCCAGAAGACCTGGCTTCAGTTTCCAGCCCCTGCGTGGTGGCTTTTAACCACCCCTAACCAGCTCCCAGATGTCCCCTTCTGGCCTCAGTGGGTACTGTATGCACATGGTGCACAGACCTAAGTGCAGACCGAATACCCATCCCATGTACATAAAAATTATAAAAATCATTTAAATAAACAAGCAGTATATGTCTTTTCTAGACCTTGGAGGCTTAGCATTTATTGTGTCCCAAGTATTTACTTGAAGAGTAATGGCTAATTAGCCATGGCTGATTGACTGATGGACGGTCTAACCCCCCCTCCCACCCCCACCCCCCAGTCCTTTCCCACATATTCAACTGCTCTTGGGAGAAGGACTCGATGCATAAGCAAAGCAAAGACACACTGTACCTCAAGAGAACAGAGCAGACTTGGGGGGGCGTTTTCTGTGTGGGTTCTTGTTTTTCCTTATTTATGGAAGACACAGATGATGTTGTCCGTCCAAATATGTGGCTTTTCAGCGATGGGATCACCACTGAGCATCTTTCAAACTCAATGTCAGTCTCCAGCTTCTCCCAGGCTTGCTTCCAGTGGATGGGGGTGTACCAGGCGATGGCCTAATGGGAATGAAGAGGGTTCTCAATCCCGAGTACTGTTGGCCGTGTGTGTGTGTTTGCGGCCGCAGCCTGCTGCCGTGCTATTTGTTTTGGGTCTCACGTGTTTGTTTGAGACGGGCTCTCACTCTGCAGCCCAGGTTGGTCTGGAGCTTGCTATGTCATTCTAGAAGTCGTGGTGATCCTCCTGCTTCAGCTTCCAGAAGGCTGGGGTTAAAGGAATGAGCTTTTCCAGCTTGCTTAGAATATATCTTTAAAATAAGTTTTATTGTGTTTTAAAGCTCCCAACACTAATTATAGGATCAACACATATATTAATATAGATATATAATTATATATTTATAGGCAGTGTAATTTGCTTTTGAAAATCTCAGACACAGTGCCATTTGAGTGCTTTTAGTCCATGTGCCGCCCTCTCTCGACATGTTTATGCTATGGTTCTTCTTTGGGTATAAACCAACGTAGAGAGAGACTCTGGGTCACATGTCTAATCTGTTGTGATTTCTCTAACCAGCCCTTCCATGAGCTCCCAGTGTGCAGGAAAGATCTGGATCTTAAATGCAAAACAAGGTCCTGACAAACTCCCAGACACTGGGTGAGGGTGAGCTGCGCCCTCGAATGCTAGGACTCCAAGGTGACTGGCAGGCAGCATCCTGCCCGGCTTTGAAAACCCAGAGACCCGTATTTTCAGGGAGCAAACAGAACGATGGCTGCTTACAAAGCTGCTGGTAGGAGAAACTCACACCCACCTCACTGCACTCTATGGCATCTGTGGCTGTATTGGCCGTCAGCCATTGTCAAGTTTAGGGACGAGGTGGTTTGAAGTGTGGCCTGAGGTGTGGTTTCGGTTTGTCTTGGAAGGGAATCTGTAACGTTATCTGCCCGTGCTCTCTCACAAAGCAAGCATGACTGAGAACCAGAGAGAGACCTTTGCTGGTTCCGTGTGGCTGTGACAGTCAGGAGAGGGATTGCTCTGTGACTTCTCCACAAGGAGGTGAACATTGTCCTTGGCTGGTCTGTGGGGCAGCTGGAGAGCAGCCCCTGGGTCCTGGCAAAACCTGTCTGCTTTATTCAGCAAATGGGTAGGAATGGAGTTTTTCCAGGAAAACCTTTCTTGCCATTACAGATGGAGGATTAGCTCCACTGAGGCGAGAGTGGGGGTGATCTTGTTTTAAAGGACTGTGTGTTCTTATTAGGGTCTCAGGTGGATATGGGCTCTCCCTGACCTTCTTATTAAGGGTGTGTTTTCTAGTTGAAGAACCTTTCTGCTTTATCTCAGTTGGGTTTTCCCAACGGGAAGTAACCCAAGGGTGAGGCATGAAGTTTGAGGTGCGGTCTGAAGAGAGGCTAGTCTACAGTAGACAGGGTGCTTTGAGTCTGAAGTGTCATCCTGTGCTTTGAGCACTGGTCCTCATTTAAGGGTGTTATTCGTTGTGGAGAAGGCCCAGTGCTTCCTAGCTGAGCTCACTAGTGCCAGTCTGTGGGCTGCCTCATCTCAAGCTGTTTCCCGGAAGTACTGCGAGCGTCTGCTAAGATTACCTTTTCCCAAGTGCGAGGGGACAAGCAACTTTTGGGCTTGATCCTCTGAAACTGTAGCCAAAATAAGTCCTTCCTAGCTTAGGTTTCTAAGGTCAGTGGTTTTTGTCACAGGAGTGCTGTCTTAGGTCTCTGCTGATAAACACCGTAACATAACCAGGAGCATGCTGGGGAGGACAGGTTTACTTTGCTTACAGGCTCTGGTCACAGTCCACCGTGACAGGAAGTCAGGGCAGGAACTAAAGGCAAAAGCTTGAGGCAGAGGCTGTGGAGGGACTCTGCCCACTGTGTGCGCCCTCTGGCTCCTGACAGCCTGCTTTCTTATTTAACCCAGGTTTACCTGCCCTGTCTCAGCACATCTGCAGGCGGCTGGGCTCTCCCACACCAATCGTTATCAAGGAAATGACCCCAGAGCCTTGCCAGTCTTGTGGCCAAGTTTTCTCTATTGAAGTCCCCACTTCCCAGGTGACTCTAGCTTGGGTCAGGCTGAGAGAACCACCCCAGATGAGTGCCTAATAATGCACTGTGCAAAGGGAGGAAAGGAGTCTCTGCAGGGCCAAGACTAACCTGCAGGGTGTGAGGCTTGAAGGGACAGTCAAATGGTGGACATTAATACTACTAAGTAGCCACTGATTTTGGTTCATAATTTCATGAGATTTCACGCCATTGTGGTGGGCAATGACAGAGTGGCTCCCCGGTGACAGGGATTTGGCCGAGCTCCTCATCAGAACAAGGTATAGAAGGCACAAAAGGAACCATCTACAGTTTCCTATTTCTTCCAGAGAGGATCGACCTTCCAAAGGCTCAAAAACAAAACAAAACAAAACAAAATCCCTCTCCAAACAGCGCCCCCTGCTGGGGCAGGGAAGGTCAGACATCTCACATTCCAGCCCTCAGTCTTAATCTGGGTTTTGCTGATAATGTCTCAGGAGCTGTAATTCACTTGAATTGCATGTCCTTATTTTTGTAGCCAGTTTTAAACACAAGCACTATAAAATTCAGTTTAAATCATAAAGACATGGGTGGCTGAGTAAAGATGCATCCCAAACCCAGTAAAGGGCAGGAGAGACAACGTGACAGGTAAGACGGCTCAGCTTCAGTGCCCAGCACCCACATGAGAGGCTCACAACAGTCTGCAAATCTAACTCTAGAGAGTCTGATACTCCCTTCTTTACTCTGAGAGCGTATACACACTCACACACACACACTCACACACACTCACACACACACTCACACACACACTCACACATACACACACTCACCCACACACACTCACACATATACACACACACTCACACATATACACACACTCACCCACACACTCACACACTCACCCACACATACACACACTCACACACATACACACACTCTCACACACACACACTCACACACATACACACACTCACACACATACACACACTCACACACACACTCACACACACACTCACACACATACACACACTCACACACACTCATACACACACACTCATACACACACACTCACACACACATACACACACTCACACACACTCACCCCCCACACACACTCACACATATGCACACACACTCACACATACACACACTCACCCACACACTCACACACATACACACACACTCACACACATACACACACTCACACACATACACACACTCACACACACTCATACACACACATATACACACATACACACACTCACACACACTCACACACACATATACACACACATACACACACACTCACACACATACACACACACACTCACACATACACACACACATACACACATGCTACACAGTACACATTCACACACATATACACAAATACTGCAAGCATTCACACACATGCTCACACACAATACTACACTGCACACATTCACACATACATGCTACACTGCATGCATTCATACACACATGCACACACATACACACACTATGCACACACATTCTCTCAAATACACATACACACTGCATGCGCATATTCACACACAATTCTGTACTGTACACATTCACATACACACACCACACACCACACACACTTCCACACACTGCATGTACACATATACCCCACAGTGCACACATCCACACACTCACTCCACACACTGACACATATAACCAATGCCATAACATACCCACACTGCACACACATAGCCCCATGCTGTGACACTCATGAACATATGTCCCATAATAAAGTACATACCACACAACACACACACACACACACACACACACACACACACACTGAAAATAAAATCTTTAAAAAAACTCACTCTAGCCTGTTCAACAGGCAGTTACCCAATATAGTTGTATAATGAAATAAGAAAGACATTCATAGTCTGGTCAACATATTACAGGTATGTGTGTGTGTTAATGGTTCTATGTCCTTGCAAATTTGTTTAGGGATAAGAATCAAAGACAGGAATTTAAGAAAAATCTAAAGAATGGTTTTCAAAACCAAATAGTGTTTGGTTGTCATAAAGAGGGATGTGGTTAAATCCTACTGGTGTGTCCTTAGGAATACACTTGTGCTAGTATTCTACCAAGAAAAGCACAAGTGTCAGGCTTGGGGAGAGGATTCCAGAAAACTATTTCTAATTAGCTGATTTTATTCTGTATAAAAGATAGTCCTTTCAAATTAGGAGTATAAGCCATTCCATTAGCTTTTACACCCCCTGGGCGCAGAGATCGAGTCTTTGTGTTACATTCCTTGTGCATAGACAAGCATCTCAGGAAACACTGTTGGGATGAGCAGCTGAGCAGAGACAGCCATATACAGTACCTTCCTTATACCACACTTCCAGGCAGGATCAAAACTAAAACCCACCCCTGGCTCCTAATCTTCTGCTGCCTTCAGGAGCTCAGGACACCACCATTCCAGCTGGCCAGCAGTGAGCACACTGGGGAGAGCACAGACAGGAGACAGCTGACAGTCACCATGACTACCGAATGCGCGCGTGCGCACGCACACACCAGAGAAAGAGTGGTGTTGGTCTGCCTGAGACACGGTGGCTTTGGGGGCGACTCTAGCTGTGCTGTGCAGAATGTGAGCAGGACCAAGGGTGGAAGGGAACTGTGGCCATCTGCTCCCACATCAAGGGCTGACAACTCTGACACTCACCTCACCGCTGGGCTTGCACAAGATGGTCGTGCAGTCCGGACTGGATCGGAACCTGCTCTGTTCCTCCCAAACGAAGTCCGTTGGCTGCTGTGGCTTTGCCTCTGAAGCTGCTGCCCACACCTTGGAGAAAGCAGTTTGTTGCTGACAAATGCAACCCGGGTTCTACACAGGTTCACATGTGACAGTGCTGTTGTTTTTAATCTTTCTGAGCAGACAGAATTTTCAGTGTCATTAAAGACAGGAAGGCTCTCCCCGCATTTGCCTGGGCTTGGCTACAACTCCTAGGCTCACATAATTCATGTGCCTCAGCCTGGGGACCTGAGACTATAAAGGCCTCTGCGCCTCTAGGTTGTTTTAAAAATATAATGTACTGCTAAACGGTGACTGAACACAGTTTAAACAACCACCCAGCCCACAGCCCACCACCTGCAACTAGATCCAGGCTGGATACAAATACAGAGCAGCCGCACGCCGTAAGCTTATTCAAAACGTTAGGATGCACCTTGGAGGGTTTTTGTGTTGCCTTGCTTGTTTTTGTAGCTTGATTTTATTGTTTGCAAAAGTGAACTCATGGAGGTCTTACCTCAGTGTCATGTGAAACGAACACACGTACCCTTACAACGATCCACTGCTACGGACCAGACACTGTGGCTCAGAGGGACACAGGTAGGGGCTGCTGAGAACCTGCTCCCTGAGATGACCACCTCTTTGCTTGTCTTTTAACAATCCCTTTGGGACTTAGGGCTTCACTTTGGAGGACAAGCCAGAATAAGATTGTTTATATGGAAGAAAGATGTGGAGAGCAAGGTACAGGCAGTCAGTCATCCACAGAGCTACAAACCACAAAATCACATGTAGTACAAAGACCAAGTGTCCACAAGGCCACTTGTGCCAAGCTGCAGGCTGACAGTAGAGGAAGCTGTCCCTATGGGAACCCAACTCTGACACTGTTCTCAGCTCACAGTGTTGCCGGCTCACAGTGTTCCCGGCTCACAGTGTTCCCGGCTCACAGTGTTCCCAGCTCACAGTGTTCCCGGCTCACAGTGTTCCCAGCTCAGTGTTCTCGGCTCACAGTGGTCTCGGCTCACAGTGGTCTCGGCTCACAGTGTTCTCGGCTCACAGTGTTCTCGGCTCACAGTGTTCTCGGCTCACAGTGTTCCCGGCTCACAGTGTTCACGGCTCACAGTGTTCCTGGCTCACAGTGTTCTCGGCTCACAGTGTTCTCAGCTCACAGTGTTCTCAGCTCACAGTGTTTCCGGCTGACAGTGTTCCCGGCTCACAGTGTTCCCGGCTCACAGTGTTCCCGGCTCACAATGTTCTCAGCTCACAGTGTTCTCAGGTCACAGTGTTCCCGGCTCACAGTGTTCCCAGCTCACAGTGTTCCCGGCTCACAGTGTTCCCGGCTCACAATGTTCTCAGCTCACAGTGTTCTCAGGTCACAGTGTTCCCGGCTCACAATGTTCTCAGCTCACAGTGTTCTCAGGTCACAGTGTTCCCGGCTCACAGTGTTCTCGGCTCACAGTGTTCTCAGCTCACAATGTTCTCAGCTCACAGTGTTCTCAGCTCACAGTGTTCCCAGCTCACAATGTTCACAGCTCACAATGTTCTCAGCTCACAGTGTTCCCAGCTCACAGTGTTCCCAGCTCACAGTGTTCTCAGCTCACAATGTTCTCAGCTCACAGTGTTCCCAGCTCACAATGTTCCCAGCTCACTGTGTTCTCAGCTCACAGTGTTCCCAGCTCACAGTGTTCTCGGCTCACAGTGTTCTCAGCTCACAGTGTTCTCAGCTCACAGTGTTCCCGGCTCACAGTGTTCCCAGCTCACAATGTTCACAGCTCACAGTGTTCTCAGCTCACAGTGTTCCCAGCTCACAGTGTTCTCAGCTCACAGTGTTCCCAGCTCACAGTGTTCTCGGCTCACAGTGTTCTCAGCTCACAGTGTTCCCAGCTCACAGTGTTCTCGGCTCACAGTGTTCTCAGCTCACAGTGTTCCCGGCTCACAGTGTTCTCAGCTCACAGTGTTCCCAGCTCACAGTGTTCCCGGCTCACAGTGCTCTCAGCTCACAGTGTTCTCAGCTCACAGTGTTCCCGGCTCACAGTGTTCTCAGCTCACAGTGTTCTCAGCTCACAGTGTTCCCAGCTCACAGTGTTCCCAGCTCACAGTGTTCTCAGCTCACAATGTTCTCAGCTCACAATGTTCCCAGCTCACAGTGTTCCCAGCTCACAGTGTTACCAGCTCACAGTGTTCCCAGCTCACAGTGTTCTCAGCTCACAGTGTTCCCGGCTCACAGTGTTCTCAGCTCACAGTGTTCCCAGCTCACAGTGTTCTCGGCTCACAGTGTTCCCAGCTCACAGTGTTCCCAGCTCACAGTGTTCTCAGCTCACAGTGTTCCCAGCTCACAGTGTTCTCGGCTCACAGTGTTCTCAGCTCACAGTGTTCCCGGCTCACAGTGTTCCCGGCTCACAGTGTTCTCAGCTCACAGTGTTCTCAGCTCACAGTGTTCCCAGCTCACAGTGTTCCCAGCTCACAGTGTTCTCAGCTCACAATGTTCACAGCTCACAATGTTCTCAGCTCACAGTGTTCCTTGCTCACAGTGTTCTCAGCTCACAGTGTTCCTTGCTCACAGTGTTCCTTGCTCACAGTGTTCTCGGCTCACAGTGTTCTCGCCTCACAATGTTCTCAGCTCACTGTGTTCCCAGCTCACAGTGTTCCCGGCTTACAGTGTTCTCAGCTCACAGTGTTCTCAGCTCACAGTGTTCTCAGCTCACAATGTTCTCAGCTCACTGTGTTCCCAGCTCACAGTGTTCCCGGCTCACAGTGTTCTCGGCTCACAGTGTTCTCGGCTCACAGTGTTCTCAGCTCACAGTGTTCTCGGCTCACAGTGTTCTCGGCTCACAGTGTTCTCGTCTCACAGTGTTCTCGGCTCACAGTGTTCCCGGCTCATAGTGTTCCTGGCTCACAGTGTTCTCAGCTCACAGTGTTCCTGGCTCACAGTGTTCTCAGCTCACAGTGTTCTTGGCTCACAGTGTTCCCAGCTCACAGTGTTCCTTGCTCACAGTGTTCTCAGCTCACAGTGTTCTCAGCTCACAGTGTTCCCAGCTCACAGTGTTCTCAGCTCACAGTGTTCTCAGCTCACAGTGTTCTCAACTCTCAGTGTTCTCAGCTCACAGTGTTCTCAGCTCACAGTGTTCCTAGCTCATGGTGCTCCCAACTTAATGTATTTTAGCTCATGGTAATCATAACTCAGACCCTGCTATTCCTAGCTCACAGTTTTCCCAAGTCACTTGGCTCCTGGCATTCCTAAATCCGGGTACTTCCAATTCAGTGTATCTTCAACACATGGTATTCCCAAGCCCTGGTATTCTCCACCCCTGGTATTCCTGGTGCCTGGTATTCCCAGTTTCTAGTATTCCGAGCCCCTGCTATTCCCAGCCCCTGGTATTATCAGCCCCTGCTATTCCGGGTCTATATTACTTCCAGCCCATGACATTCACAGGTCACTCTATGTCACCATGATACCCCTAACTCACACTAGTCAGTCACACACCACTGTATTCTCAGTCACTGTGTTCCCAGCTCACAGTGTTTCCTGTGCACAGTCTTCCCGGCCGATGTGATTCCATGTTCACGTCCCTCTAAGACTATGATGGTTTCAGATCATACTTACGGTCACCGTGCCACTGGCCTGCATTGTGATGTTGTGAGGGAATCGGTACAAGGAGACTGCCTGTCCGTTCACGTTTTGCTGGAGGATGTAGTTTCCAATCTCTACTTCCTTTTCATTGGAGGAGTTAACAAGCCTCACAAAGAAACCCTTGACATTTACCTCAGCTATTTTAATGTCTCCAAGAGAACTAGAAAGTAAGAGACAAAGAGAAGGCGGGTATGAATAGGAACGTCTCTGGCCCACGACAAGAACCTGGTAACACGGTGCATGCTTGGAATCTCAGCCCTCAGAACATGGAGGCAGGAGAGACAAAAATTCAAGGTCAGTTTACTCTAGGCAGCATGTTCCAAGCCAGCTGAGGCTTCTCGAGAGACGAATAAACACACACAAGCAAACTAATGAATCCTGAATAAGGAACGGCTAAGCCATGGACTCTCTTGGGCAAGAGTCTTCAGAGGCCTTGAGGACTTTCTAATGATTTGTTCTTACTTTCTGTGTACAGGTGTCTTGCCTGCATGTATGTCTGTGCGCTCTATGTATATGGTGCTCACAGAGGTCAGAAGTGAACACTGGGTGACCAGAATCCAGGATAGCAGACAGTAGCGAGCTGCCATGTGGATGTGGGTTTCTGAGCCTGAGCCTCTGCAAGAGCAGCCAGTGCTCTTAACCACCGAGCCTTCTCTACGGCCCCCACAACTTGTGTATTTTGCAACCTAAGAAAAATGGCCTGGCCTATTGGTTCTGATCTTGGAAACTGTGACTATGATTTTTCTCTGTCTTCTACTGCCTGCCAACAGAAGGCATGGCGTCAAACACTCCAAGGGAAATCAGAGGGCTGGAGAGATGGCTCACTGGCTAGAGAGGAGCTGGGTTTGGTTTCCAGAACCCACGTGACAGCTCACAACCTCCAAATGTCCGAGTTCCATGGTGTCTGGCGCCCTCTTTTGGCCTCTCAGAGCAGCACATGCACATGGCTACGCAGCCACACGTGCAGGCACACACACCCATGAGTTTACAAGTTAAGTCGTAAAGTATGGTCATCAAAAGCTAAACTACACAGTTCTTTTCTGATAAAGAGGCTGTGAGGGCGAACAGCCACCGTGAGTTAAAAATGATTCTTTATGTGATATTGCGCACACATAGGCTAGAGGGTTTTGTTCTGGTTTGGTTTGTTTTTTCACGTTTCTAACTTTTATTGAGAACGTTGTATGTTGCGGGGCCTATGTCTTTACACATGTGCATATTTTACTGTCACTTGCAACACAGCAGACATGAAGGTCATGACATAACTGTGGTGAGCTGTGAACAGCATCAGTATGTCCTGGCTGGTCACAGGTCTTACACATCACTGTGTCTTGTCGGGTTACAATAGTCTACAAGTCCCACATACTAACCTCTGGACAAGAACAGCATTGTGCTGCTCTGTCAATTCCTCCACAATTTCTTATCTATAATGCCAAAACGTTATGGAGAACAAAGATAATTTCTTTGTATACATGTATGTATATGGTGTGCACGCATATGAGTTTGCACATTCATACGTGTGGGAGGTACATGTGTTTGCTTGTGCTCGTGAGTGTGCACGTGGAGGCCTGAGGTTCATTTTTTCTCATTTGCGGTGGGAGCTCCTGCAGAACCCAGAGCTGGTTGTTCCAGTCTGGCTAAGCCTGCCTGGGAGGTCTCCTGTCTTCACCTCCCAGGTTCTGCAGGTGACCGCAGAGCGGCTTTTACACGGCTTCAGTCCCTACAGGAACAATCCCCACAATCTTCCCCGTGGTCCTCTGAACTCATCTGACCGGTGCGGACTGACTCGCTGCACTGCCTAAAACTGGCATGGCGCCCTTTCCCTCTTCCCACCTTGTGACTTCCGAGGACCGATTCGTCCAGCTTCCTTCACGTCTGTCTCTGTCTCTGTCTGCGTGGCTGCTGTCCTCGGGCTCTTGTCAATGTGACCGACGCTGTCACGGCATCAGAGCAGGTTTCTCTAGTTTTGCCTCTTATGCACTGCTCTTCATTTTAGCTTCCAGAACAATCTGTGCATGGTTCTAGTCTGACATCGCCACCTTCCTCTGCTTTGCGACTTCCTTCTGGAAACCGAACCAACTTCCCGGCGTCATAGCAAACTCTACTCCGTTTCTGAAATTCCCTTAAATCCCCTTTCTACACTTCCTGCCTCAGGCTTGAACCGCGACGGTGAAGATTTCCGTGTGAGAGCGTAGTCCACGTGGCTATACCTCTCCCGGGGCCAACGCCAAGGCTGTGCCTGCCTCCCATCGCCCACATCCGTGCCAAACTTTCGCTTCGGGCTGAAGTAATGTTTTCGGCATCATGAGTACAAAACGTCGCATTATTTCCCTTTGCTTTCCTCTGACTTGGTCACGTGGTTTCCCATGAGGCAGACTGCTAGTTCCTAGCGCTTTACTCCTGAACACTAAGCTGTTTTGCATTTTCATAATTCATTAATAGCTTGATGTTTAATAACACGTATATATCCCAAAAGGAGAGGCTGCAGCTCATCTCTTCTGGTATATGTTATGGTTTGGATAGAAAATGTCCCATGGGTTAGGACACTTGGTCTCTAGCAGATGGTGCTGTTTGGGGGAGCTTGTGCTGCGGGTGGGGGCGGGGGGCGGGGCCCAGGGGCCTGCGCATAGACACTGAGAAGACTCCATGATGGCGCTCAGCCAGGAAGTGGGCTCCTGGGTCGGGAAGCCAGGGCAGCCGCACTAGCAACAACCTGGAAGCGCTTGATGCCAGCTTCCTGCCCAGAAACTCAGGCAAACCAACCCGGTTTTATGACCTACAGAAGCGTGGTAAGGGCCGGCAGGGTGGCTCAGCAGGTAAAGACACTTGCCGCCATGCCCGATGACTTGATCTTTGGAATCATGTGGCGGAAGGAGAAAATGGAATTCACGGGTTGTTCCTTAGTCTCTCCCTGCATGCTCTCCCCCGTCTGCTCAACCCCCTCAATCCCCAGCCCCCTTCCCCTTCCCCTCCCCCCCCTCAGGACACTGCCTATTTGGCCTGCAGGTTCGTTCTTTGGAGACAGTGGCCCCGTCTTCGAGTTGTTTAAGAGCAAATGAGCTGTGAGGCAGTGTCTCCGCGGTGTCTTTGGAGATGTCTAAGTGTTAAAGCGGCCTCTTTTAGAAGTCTTTACAACATACCTACTTGGTTGGATGGGTTCTTTCATGCACTGTGAGTTGGTCATGGTCTTCTAGACTCCAGCTTGCTATCTTCAGTAGTCTGGGAGGAAATTCTCTGCTTTTGGTGAAACATTCCATCCACACATTCCCCCTGATTCACTCTTATTCTTCAGCAACTAGGACACAATGGGATTTTTAAGTTTTCTAAAATTATACTTGTGCTTTTGAGTTTGTGCATGTGTGTGTGTGCACACACGCTCATGGGTGCATGCGTGTGTACCTGCAGCAGCTGCTGTGTGTGTGTGTAAGCCAGAGATTAGGTTATGGGAGTCGGTTCTCCTTCCTTCATAGGCACCCCAGGGGTCAAACTCATGTCTTCACACTTGGCGGCAAGCACCTCTCTCTTCTGAGCCATCTTGCCTGGCCTCCGTTTCTTTTCAGTCTTGTCTGTTCTGTTTTCTTCTACCCCTTACTCTCTAAAATTCAGACTGGATATTTTCATCGACAATCGCCTCTCGAACTGTATCCAGTACACTTTGAACCTGTGAACCGAATGACAATCTCTGGTGTTGGGTATGGTATGGTATGGTGTGGAGTGGTGTGGCATGACATGGCGTGGTATGGTATGGTATTGTATGACATGGCATGACATGGCATGACATGGTATGGTGTGATATGGTATGGTATCATGACTTTTGGCTCTTTTGCCTTCCATGTACAGGCCTAGGCTGACATTTTTATCTTGTCCCTCAATTCCCTGAATGGCTTAGCCGCTGCTTATTGGAATCCTCAGATACTGTCAACATCTCATCTCCTGTGTCTGCTTCTGGAATCTGTTCAGTGTTTGACCTTTAGTTCCCGTGCATGTCGCTTTGATTTGGTTTCAGGTATCATGTATTTAAACTCTGCAGAGACATCATTTAAGGCTCTGCGTAATGTTTTGTCAAAAGAGAACACATTTTTGCTTCCGGCAGCCGTCTGAGTTTTAACACAAACAAGCCCACGTGAGTCTTGCAGAATCAGTCTGAAGGAGCTAGGCACTAGGCTGGCTTCACGGTGATACTGCATACCATGGCATGTTCCCTTTGACCTTCTCATTGGAAACCCGAGGTTGTCTGTCAGTGTCCTCCCTCGGCACCTCCGTAGTCTCTCACTGCTCAGTGCCTTACCTGCTAATTTCAAACTGGTAACCGTTGAGTGTCCTCAACACCCAGTCGGTCCCTCTAGTCCCATCTCCTAGAAGAGACAGCAGGGGCACACACTTCTGTGCACTCTCCCCCAAACAGGTGCCTCTCTTCACACACCTACCAGCATGTGAACATCTGCTTCATAGAGACTCGCTTCTGAACATACACAGCCCTTTCTTCTTCCTTCTCTCCTATGTGTTAGCATACGGTTCTGACTGAATTGGGGATCTCTCTCTCTCTCTCTCTCTCTCTCTCTCTCTCTCTCTCTTCAGCTTGAAGACTGTAATAAATACAAATGTTTCTGGAGATACTGGGTCATTGGTCTATGACAAGACGTGATGTCCAACAAACAGGAAACCAATGCACTGAGCTTATCAACTTCCCAAAAGAGAGGGAGACATGCAGAACCAGTGGGGTCTCTGACAGGGTTAGGATCTAATGGGCCTGGGTGGCTGGAGATCACAGATGGAGAGTATCAGACAGGAGAGTATTCCTACGCAGAGGCTCTAGGAGTCCAGTCTTCTGTGGACACAGCTTGCTCAGCTCATGGGTGAACGAGACTCCCTGAGGCCAGAGGAAAAGACACTTGAAAGTGCTGGCAGAGAAGCATCACAAAGAATGTCTGTTCCTACCGGTCAGGATGAGACCCTCCTAACTCCTGGAATACAGCATACTAACCATGAAGCACCACATGCATGCTAACTCCTGGGGCACTGCATGCTAACCCCTGGAGCACTGCATGCTAACCCCTGGAGCACTGCATGCTAACCCCTGGAGCACTGCATGCTAACCCCTGGAGCACTGCATGCTAACCCCCGGAGCACTGCATGCTAACCCCCAGAGCACTGCATGCTAACCTCCGGAGCACTGCATGCTAACTCCTGGGGCACTGCATGCTAACCCCTGGAGCACTGCATGCTAACCCCTGGAGCACTGCATGCTAACCTCCGGAGCATGGCATGCTAACCCCTGGAGCACTGCATGCTAACCCCTGGAGAACTTTGCATGCAGTCCTCAGAAGAGTCTTGGGCCAGGCGTGGGAAATATTTGGTTTAAATAAATAAAAAAAGACATTAGAGAACGGTGGCACAATTTCAAACAGCTGAATATATGTGTTGAAAGGGGGAAAGGGGATAACATCTGAAATGTAAATATATAAAATGTCCAAGAAAAATAAATATAAAAAATAGGAAAAAAAGAAAGGGGGAATGGAGACATAATGGTCAAACTTAAAATATCAAACCAGGCTCAGTGGCAGTAAGTATAAAAAATTCAAAGTTATATCAAAATACATCCTTCCTCACCAAATCTCACCAAAGCAGGGAGAGGGCTGGGGAGAAGGCCCAGATGGCAAAGGGGCTGAGTCCCAAACCCAGGACATACATAAAAAAGCCAGGCACCAACGGTAGGGTACACTCATAACCCCAGCACCGGGGAGGCAAAGGCAGGCTGAACTCGGGGCTCACTGGCCCTCACAGCAAGCTTTGGGCACAGAGACTCTGTGTCTGCTTTAGAATCCCCTGGCATGGTCTGCGGTACAGTCAGGACACTGAGAGCATGCAGCCCTTCCCAACCAGGTGATCCCACCGGGACACTGAGAACTGGGGTTCTAAAGTGTTCTCATAGACTCCACATTTGCATATCTTAAACAGATATATCTTTCGTAGCCGGTCTAAATGGTGGCTCCTTCACGGTCCTGTCCAAGATCTCCCAGGCTGGAAGCAAGTTCTGCCTCACTGTCTGGGCGCTGTCTGCCTCTTAGACACAGCCCACAGTGTTTCCCTGGCCTGAGAGTTCTTACAGTCATACTCAGGAGTGACGCTGGTGATGGTTGTTGGTAAAGTGCTTACCATGAGTGTGTGGCAACCCTAGTTGTTCCTGCAACCTTTGTAAAAAGCCCTGCTATGGTGACATGCTCGAATTTAGGATTCCACTGGTGGTGAAGTGCAGAGGGCAGATCCCTGGGCTTCACTGACCACTCCCCTGGCTTACTTGGGAGCTCCAAGCCAATGAGAAACCCTGTCTTAAAAAACAAGGTGGATTGTTACCATGGAGCACACCAAAACCTCAACATATGCAGGTGAGAGTGTACCTAACCACACACATGCATATACACACACACACACACACACACACACACACACACTCACACACACACACAGACAGACACTGACATACACACAGACACATGTACAAACAGACATGCATATACAAACAAAACATAGACACTCATGCACACACAGAGATATAAACACAGAATGACACAAAGAGACACAGACACACAGGTATACACACATAGACACACACACAGAAACACACACACACATACATATAGGTAGGGACACACACCCCACACACACAAATACACGGACACAGACAAACACACTCACATACACAGAAACATACACAGGCATACTAAGATACACACACACACACACACACACACAGACATACACACAGGCACACATAGAGAAACACACACACAGCCAGAGACACACATAGAAACACACACATAGACACAGAGACACTTACACAAACAGACACATACACACATATACAGAGAGACACACACAGATAGGCACACAGAAACACACATACAGAAACAGAGATGCTCATGCACATACACACAGACACACACCATACACACACAGACTCACACAGACACAGACACACAGGTATACACACATAGACACATATACACAGAGAAACATACACACACACATACGCAGACACACACACACTCAGAAACACAAACATATATGCAGACACACAGAGGCATACACATAGGCACATACACACAGAGACACAAAGAGACACACAGACACAGACACACACACACAAACACAAACACACAGACACATACACAGGCACACATACAGACACAGACACAGGCACACACACAGGCACACACATGCGCACATGCAGGCACACACAGGAACATACACAGACACACACAGACACACACATATGCAGACACACAGACAGACACACAGACAGACACACAGACAGACACAGAGATACATGCAGGCATACACAGACACACACAGACACACAGAGACACACACACGCACACACACACACACACACACACACAGAGGCACACATACGAGTTGTATTTACAGGTATTTAAAAGTCCAGTGTGCCTTTGCCTTAATCACTACTTTTACGATGGCAGACACTGAATGACTTTGACAGTGTGTGTCCAGGTGGCAGCGCGACACTCAGGTTTTCTCTGTTATCAGTTAAATGGCACCTGGGGCTGAGTGACTGGACACTGCACTCTCCTTGCCTGCTGCCTCAGCCCTCAGACACCCCTGTGGACCCCTTGTGCTATCAGCTTGTCAGAGCTCAGTCTTCTTCAGACACTCAGTGCCACAGGTTAGAAAAACAGCCAGGGCAAGCCCTTTCCTTTAGGCCTAATAACAACTTTCTTTGATTAATTCTTTTCAGAGAGACTGGCAGCCATAAAAATGGATCATTAGTGTAAAAATTCATTTTGTTCTTGTCTTTAACTCAACAGCCTAGTAGAAGAAAAAGATGAAATCCATTTGATGATTAGCTAGTGGTGAAAGGCCTGAAAGTGAGTGACAGCAGGCAATCTGCGTGGGCTGTGTGTGCAGGCAATCTGCATGGACCGTGCTGTGTCGTTTTCTCTGGCGTCTTTGGAAAATTCACGTCTCATGTTTGGTCCCCTGGAAACTTCTCTCAGATGTCTTGAAAGTGCTCAGGGCACAAGTGGTTGTAGTTTAGGGAATTTCTTAGGGTTTTTGTTAAATAAATGTATCCAATTACAGTTCAGAGCTCGGCTCTGGACCGACTCATGACCTCAACGGAAGACGGTAAGTAATTCAAATGTGTACCTTGATACAAACTGGCCGACTTCCTCAAGAATCACAGAAAGGTGTTTGCTCACGTCCTCCGCTTGGGATGTATGCGATGTGAGCTTCTTCGAGTCTCCAAACAAGGAAAGGAAATAATCCTCACCATCCCCCAGAACGTAGGTATCCAAGTCGGAGCTCGGTTTCGGCTGCTTCTTTAGAGTCATGAGGCTTGTGCCAGGAGAAGCTAGCGAGACAGACATTTAAATAGTCATCAGAAGAAACCCAGGATATGACCCTTGCTCTTGTGTCTACAGAACTGAGTTTCTTTATAAAGCTTTCTACCTCCCCCCCCCCCGTCCCCGCCAAACTCGGTGAGAATGGAGGCGCTGGTGGGCGTCTGTAAGTGAATGTTTTCCACACTGCCCTCGCTCAGGCATCCTTGGGGAATTCCCATTCCTTGTTTGTCCCCTAACGTGAGCGAGCTGGGTGCTTAGCTGATAATTTACCTGCTCTCGAAACCATCAGTATCCTTGACTTAAACACTGAACCTGTCAAACTTGGGTATCCTATACACAGACGGATATTCTACTCAATGCTTGCCGTACTGCCCAGACTAAAATCCCACCTTCTGCAGCACCACCTTCTGCCAGAGATGGTGCGGACTAGGGGCAAATCAGGTGTCTGGTATTAAGCTGTCATGGAGAAAACAATGGCTATCACTGTAGGATGAAGGTTTTGCACTGTGGGACCCTGGGCCAAAGGTCATCAAGTCATAAAAACAACTCAGGTTTTGCTTTAGATTCCTGAACTTTTAACAAAAGGAGAAACGGATGGAGGTGTCAATGACAGGTGTTTGCTGTAGCCTAGGGCCTCAGCACCAAGCTATATCGGTGGCCCCGGTGACCCTAGGGGTTCCTCCCAGGATTTTGCTGAGAAGGAACACTACAATTAAATTAGCACCCACAGCCTTGCGGGCAGTTACTTTGGGAAAGGGCATCTTCCCTCGCAGCCCGTCATGAGGAGAGAATGCCTGTGTTCTCAAAGGGAAGGAGGCACGAGCCGAGCTCTTGTTTCTAGTTCACTGAGAGCCACAGATAGCAGTGAAATGGCACAACATGTCCCAGTGTTCACGAACCCAAGTCTGCAGGAGACTCTGTGGTAATTCAAGGGAAGGACTGCACCCCAACCTTCTCTTGCCATGCGAGGTGCAACACTGTGCTTAGACTTCTCACCCACGCCCCCTCCCCACTTCATTATCAGTTTAACCCAAACACAGGGCAAACACAATGGTCTACATGGTACCAGGAGATGGGGGAGCGTTCCTTCTTAAAGCTAAAGTCTGTGTTTGCATATTTAATGTTTTACCTATTGCTCAATGGCAAAGGCCATCAAGAATCTAGCAAGTGTCTTTGCACAACTCATTGGAGTCACACCGACAATGACACACGCTGTGGACAACATGTGTTGTTGTAAAATTATAAAAAATAAAAGAATCTTTTTGCCCATTCTAGGTCCAGCACCGCAGTGCCCCAAGATATCCGACAGATACCTTAATCTCAGTCAGCAAAGCCCCACACCCGCTTTGCTCCATCCCATATCACGCTGCCGAAGGCTTCTCTCTGAGCCTGGCAGCCATCTCTCTACCCATCTAGTTCCCAGGGCAGGCTGCCACCATGGCAGAAATATACATCCCAATTCCATGGAGGCTCAGTGTCCCAGCCGCCACATACTCTCTTGAACTTAAACCACCACATGAAAGAACACACAATACAATAATCTCTGATCCAATTGATAAGTTATAATTGCCCACCTAGACATACAAAGCCCTGTACACATCCATCTGTTAAGAATATTCATAACAACCTGTAAAGGTACAGAGAGAGTGGAATCTTGACATCTACCTCCGTGTTCTCTCCAAGGCTATTCTCCCAGTCTCCTCTCCTTTCCCCCACTTTCCGTTCTACTCTCCTCCTCTTCCCTCAAACTTTTCTTCCGCCCACCCTTCCTTCTCGTCCAATGACAGGACTTGTTCTACCTTTTACCTGCCCACACCTGCATGATGACATTATCCTAAAATCATGAGAGCCATACACACATACACACTGCATGCACACCATGTTGAGGCCTAGGAATGTACCAGAAATAAACAGGAAACAGAGGAGGACCAGTCAGACTGCGGATATCCACAGAGTAGAGGGTGAGAGGCACACAATTCAAATGGGGATTATTCTAGAAGGAACTGACAGGCGGGCTAAGGGTTGAAGCTGACTTCCGGTAACTCTAACATGTTGCTCTGTGCTGGGTTTCTACACGGGCCCTAAGCTTAGCAGAATCCTGAGAAGCTGGTGTTTTAGTTTTTCACTCCGCAGGGGCGGAACATCAGAACCAGGGCTGCTGGGCGCCTTCCCTCTTCACTCTACGAAGGGCAGGAAAGAGCTGGTTCTGCGTTTGCTGGGACAGCATCACCTGACCATGGTGAGCAGCGCACCCCACTGCACTGTGGCTCAGTGCCCTACTGACGCCGCTGTGCACCACCCAGTTCCTCATGCCACATGTTCTCTTTGTTGCACCACTTTCTCTCTGCCACGTCATCTCCTGCATTGTCTCCTCTTTTGATGTCTGTTCTGCATGTGAGCCCTGAGTCTCCTGAAGACATAGAAGATACTGCGTGTCCTTTGTGTCAGTGTCCTGCAAAGGGCCCTTCCGACGACACGCTGGACGTTTTAACTCTCTAGTCATCGCTGTGGCTCCAGGTGTCTTCTCCACAGAGGTGGTGAAGACACTCGCTTAATCCTCACAGTGGAACTCGTCAGACGGATCCCTGGGACTAGACCCTGGCAATTTTAGTTCTTAATTAATTCTAGAACAAGACAACAGATCTACAAATCACCATGTTGGCTCTAGGCGCCTTAATTTTTCTAGCAGCATCCAGTGGAGGGTCCTTAGGAATCTAACGATTCTAGAACATGCTAATGGTGGACCCAAAAGCCCATCATGGACAGCTGCAGGTGCCATCCTCATGGAGATGTTGTATTTGCACTGCCTTGACGTGTGCACCCTGGATTTAAACCTTCACATCTAGAGCCACGGCCGACCTACTTAGCTGTGTGTGATACTGACACCAAGAAACAAGCATCCCTGGGGCCAAATGATAAGTCAGGCAGAGGCAAAGAAAGAGCCCAACTGAAAAACGCACGCTGTGGGGACGTTCCAGATACCTGCTTGGTGTGTACTCTGTTTCCCCGGGATGCTGTCTTTGCGGGAGCAGCTTGGGACATTGGATTTAGAAGTCAGCAGTCCTCCGGGCGATAAGCTGTCTTGAGCACTGGGGATCTGGTGGAAGTTGGCCGACGCCTCATGGGAAAATGAGCCTGACAGTAGGTGGAGTGTGGAGCTCGAGTCCATTACCTTTGGGAAAAAATGGACTGATGAATGCTGTTTCGATGGAGTGATGGTTCCAGTTTTTTCTTCCTTCCTGTGTGTAAAATGATAAAGAACAAAGTAAGAAAATCAGGGCAGCTGAGTCTGGGAAGCACGGAGCGTTACTTGGAATTCTGCTGTGTGTCCTACATCTGACAGGGAGGGCGGCCTCCCACAACTCTGGTTCCAACTATGGAAGTGAACTTGCTAGCCCTGTCCTGTTGTATATTTTGTTTTCAACTTAAAAGGTTAACAGATTCTACTGGTGGCTTTGAAAAGTAAAAGTGTGTAAGTCAGCAATGCTTGCCACCAGGATTTCAGCATTTCCTTCTTAGATTTTTAGTTGATTTCTTTTACTCAAATCATGACACGGGTGTTTTCCTAACTGTGAGTACACAAAGGACCTTAGTGCCCGTTCACTGGTGTAAACCTCTTCTTTGAATTTCTGAGCTGCTAACTAACCTTCTAAAATTGACAAGATGATGTGGCCAATAATTGCTTTCCAGTAACAACCTCCCCTCCCCTCCCGTGTCTCCCATGGAAACCAGGAAAGAGGGAAGAGTGAGTGACCATTTTCTTTTTTTTTTCTTTTTTTTCTTTTTTTCAGAGCTGGGGACCGAACCCAGGGCCTTGTGCTTGCTAGGCAAGCGCTCTACCACTGAGCTAAATCCCCAGCCCCAAGAGTGACCGTTTTCAAGTACCACTGTAATAAGTGACTAATTTTAGGAACATGGTCTTTCACTAAAATAAAAAATAAAAATAAAAAAGCATTCATTAAGTGTCACATGATCACTTGAGTAGAGTCCCCAAACCACAGTATAATTAATTGTTCACAAGGTAAGAAGTGTTCTCATGATTGATCTTTGGACAAGGTGTAATGCCCAAAATTAACCTGTAAGCCACACCTGCCCGGGTACCAGGCAACTCTGTGGAATGCTGGGAATCGTAGTTCTTGGGAAACAGCAAAGTCTCATGGGGAATTCAGTGGCCTCGACACACATCCATGCTACAAATGGCTTGAGGCCACTCCCAGGCATGAAATTCCAGGGAATGGTACTGACCAAAGTCCATCTTTTGGTCAGCATTTAATGTTTACTAAAGCTTGCCTTAAATGTGGCCCAAAAGGGTGGGGCTGGTTTTTCTGTTGACTCTCAAGAGTTAACAATGACTTAAGATTGAAGGCTGGTTTCCTCAGTGTAGGAAAATGCCAGGGTATTGAGGTGGGTATGGGTGGGTAGGAATGGGAACATCCTTAAAGAAGCAGGGGGAGGGGGAAGAGGGATAGGAGCAAGGGAGAAAGGGGATAACATTTGAAAGTAAATACATAAAATATCCAGAAATAAAACTTTTTTTTACCCTAAACAACAACAAAAAGAAATGTTACATGACAGAAACAGTAAAGCATATGAGTCTACAAAAAACAAATGAACAAAAACAAAAACAAAAAACCCCCAAAAAACAAAAACAAAAACAAACAAACAAACAAACCCCCTCCCCCAATGGCTTAAGATGGACTTTTCATCAACACTCTTCCGGTGGTCTCTGAGAAACAGGTGCTTGTGTGTATGTGCGTGCACACATGTGCATGTGTGAGAGGACTGAATTGGAATAAAAGTCAATGGGTCCAAACCCTTTGATTGCTCTATAAAACTGGACATATGGCTTGCTCAGCTGTCCCTATGTCCAGTCCAGTCACGTGTCTGCAGGATTTACTATGAAATCAGCACCTGACTTCTTTACTTCCCACGTTACTTCTCTGGTTACTTCTCTCTCGGGTTCCTTCTCAGAGCTCTTACTTCATGACTAATCCTGAGTGTGGCAGGATTGTCCGGAGAGAGAGGCCTAGAAGGACCAGCGGAAGGCACCTCTGCACGTGTCTAGAGATGAACAGGTAAGAGGGTTCTGTCTAAGGAATGGGGTCGTCCACTGACGGATCCACACTCAGTGGTGAGAGCTGGGGAAACCTGGGAAGTGGGCCAAGTTGGAGGCCGTGGGTCATCGCACCAGGGTTTTCCTCTTGTTGTGGTTCCTCCCGTCTCTGCCCTGCTTCCGCTCTCCTTGGCCACACCCCCCTCCATGCTCTTTCAGCCTCTGCTTGGCCCAAAGGTAATGGAGCCGACCCCACAGTCTGAAGCTGGATCTCTGCAGGATCCATGGCGTGGCACGGTTTACAAGGCTGATAAAGACAACGTCTGGCTGGGGTCATTTGCTGTGGGGGACGGAACCCGGACCTGAAACTTCCTCCTCCACCATGGAACCTCCTCCAATCATCTTCACAAAGTCCTCGCTACGAATTGTCACATCCACGACTCTCACTCCTTCCCTGGAAACCTTTTTATCTGGAGAGCTCCGCAACCAGCAGCAGATGCCGCACATAGGTTTTCAAGCTTGCATTTTTACCTGCTCTGTGCTCAGTGATGCTCCAAGCACTCACATTTGTCTGAGGAGCCCCATGCTCTGGAGTATCTACATATGTCACCTCGGTGGACAGAGACAAGCTCCACCGGGACGGCTTCTTGCTGCTCCGGCCTAGACAAAGCCTGGGAAGTGATCGGTGTTCCTCATAGCTGGATTCCACTGCACACCCGGCTCTTGTCTTCTCAGTACGCTAAGAGGCACAGGAAGCCTTAGTTCTGTTGTTAAAAAAAAGTGTCTGATGGCTGCCCGCATCCTGGGAAGAGTGACGGTTCCAGGACTTGGCTTTCTTGCTACAGCTGCGCTTACCGGTCCTACGCTCACCGGTCTGTGGACTCTTGGGAAGATGGGAGTCTTCCTACGGCCTTGGGTCCTGGCATTTCCCTCGGCTCCTTCTTTCTAAGCCGGGAACAATGGTGGTAGCTCGGGTTAGCATTCAGGATGGCTGGGGCCTGCGGCTCTGAAGATGCTGACAGTCCATGCTTCTCATGACAGACGGTGCTGGGGGTGCTGAGCGGTGAACGCAGGGCTGAGTCCAAAGTGACTTCAAACACAGCTTCTGGTTGTGGGCTGAACGCGTTTGTTAGCCAACCAGAGAAAAACCCTCACCAATGCTTCGGTTGACAGATAGTCAGTGGCTGTGGTGGAACAGTGACCGCTTCACGTGTGGTCCCCGATAGCATTTCCACAAGTGAATTCTAGTGCTCTCATGCTCATCCCGAGGTTTGCTGTTGGTGATGGTTCCGTGTAGCTTTTATTTTTTGAGAGATCTCGTAGCGTAGCCCAGGCTTCCTTCCTGGGACTCCGGGTGTGCCGGGAACAGGCGTGTGAGCTGCCACACCTTCACAGCTGCTTTTGAGCTGATGGCCTTGGCTGTTAAACGGCAGCTGTGAAATCCCACCCAGGTCTTTATGGGAGACTTCTGGCTAGGGGGATTCTTATGCTGCTGAAAGGCTGGACTCTTACAAAACAGAGGCTGGGCAAATAGTTGATGCTGGACTCGTTACATTTAGGAAACCTACGGAATTTGTAGCTCTAACCACTTCCCAAATGGTTTTTATTGTACTTACGATTGGGGAGGGGATCCTTCCATCACAGAGGTTTGGGACCCCAACCCCGGTAACAAGACTTGTGGGCAAGCACCGGCTGAGGCCCTCGCCACCCCCACCTAAGTCGTCTTTAAACACTGAGGTGCGTATTCCATCCCGAACTCCGTAAGACAGACCCGCTTGCCCCGGTTGGTAGCTCTTACATCTCTTCCTCCTGCATTTTAACTTCTTGTGGACTGATGTCAGTGTCTCTGGTTGGAGGCTCCGAAGCGTCTTCCTTCATCTTGGTTGGCAAGGGCGCCTCTTCTCTTTCCTGGGTAAAGAGATGATGGCCTCAGGCAGTGACCACAGCGGAGGCTCAAGGCGGACTGTCTTTCTAAAGTGACCTTACCTGCTTACTCCAACTGTCTTCAGTTTATCAAATTTAGTGAGTCCTTTGTCACACTGGTACTAAGGAGACCATCTCCATGAGAAATGTCAGAGTCGATACAGGCACTGCTTCTGTGAGCAAAGACTCTGAGACAAACCACAGAGGGACCACGGCGAGCAGCTCAGCCATTGTGACAACGACCTCACTTCTGGTCACCGCTGCCTCTTAGAGAACGGGCTGATGTCACCGTGGTTACAGAGCTTCTATCGATGAACTCTTGACTGCTGTTGTGAGGTTTGTAGAACTTAAACAACAAGAGCTGTATCCGCCTCAGAGGCTGACAGGTTTCATGTCTCGTTGTGGATTTCTGAGGCCCTAGGCCAGTATATAGATGTTGGAATCTATCACAACTCATGTTTTTACAACTCTTCTCTCTTCTTTCCTTTCCCCTCCCCCTGACAAAGACTACACAGAAAACATCTGAGTCAGGAATAGAAACCATGTAACTTTAAGGCACAAAGCAGTTTGTTGGTGGGGGATAATCAGAACCAATTAACAACCGAAATCCTTCCAGTTATAACAAGATCACGTTAGGAAAACCCCACCTAACTTCATTTCTTCTCTGCTTAGAAGTCTACACTTAATGATCTATGACAGACAATGCTCGTGGGAGATTATGGTGACCAGATATGAAGTCATAGGCTTCTATGCATTCGTTATATACATTATGGATGAGATAAAGGAACGAGTGAGCTCATTCAGAAATAACCAGTGAGTATCTACTGTGTAACTCTACTATGTAACCGACTGAAGCCAGGTGCTACAAGTTAGTAATTCTTCTCCCACGGAAGACAACACACTTTCCAATTTAAATATAATTGGAAATAAGTTGAGAAAGGATGAGACAGTTGGAGGGCAGTAAACATTTGGTTACATTTTCTCAACCTTGAAGATGAAGCCTGTGTCCTATGAACACAGTAGGCCTATTGCATAACAATCTGGTTGGAAGATTTATGGGAAGGGCTGAGAATGCTGGAATCTATCACAACTCATGTTTTTACAACTCTTCTCTTATCATTTCCTGACCACCCCCCTCCAGTCTGTGTGGTTTGTCCACTGTTACACATTCTCATGAGGTCATTATGACCTCATTTGCCTTATCAGAGATTCTATTCATAATTTCCTAGTGCTGAGGAAATTTTTATCAACTGAGAAAGGCTTCTGAAAGCTTTAAATGTGTGACTGCTTCAGCCTTCCCTGTGCAGTGGACTTTGTGGGTGACCACTTCAGTGTCCTACAGTGAATTTTTTTTTTTTTTTTTGGTTCTTTTTTTTTCGGAGCTGGGGACCGAACCCAGGGCCTTGCGCTTCCTAGGTAAGCGCTCTACCACTGAGCTAAATCCCCAGCCCCCCTACAGTGAATTTTATGTGTGACCATTCAGTGACCATTTCTTGTACAGTGGACTCTTTGTGTGACTGCTTCAGCACCTGCTCCTTGTGCAGTGGGTTTTCCTTGCTCCCTTGCCTAAGTTACTGTACATTTACCACCAAACCAATTTCCTTCTTTCCTGCTGTGGAGACAATGCCAGTGTTTTTTAACCAAGGACAGAATAGACCACAAAGAGAATTTTGCATGAGAGCACAGGTATAGGAGCCAAGATTTGGGTGTGTGTAGGGGAGGAGCTAAGTTGGGAGCATCCCTTCTGATAATGAAGAAGGTGACTGAAGTGAACCATGTCCAAAGGCGTTGCACCAGTGTACGAGGCAGGAGTGACTCTAATCGGTTGCTCTAAGGCCTTGTCCCTATGCTCATTCCAGGTTTGACTCCTGCCCAGTGCTCTCCTGGATCCAAAAGCCTATCCCTTCCTGAACCAGGCCGACCCTGCTTTTCCTCACCTCTGCTCTGAAATCACCCTTTCTCCTGACCATAGCCCTTATGGGGAAAACTCCAGAACTATGTAAGGGGAACTAAACCCTTGCAAGAATAGATAGGGAATAAAAAACACAAAAACTGAGTTTCACTTGTAATACTAGAATTTGGGAGGTAGAGGCAGGAGGGCCACCATGAGTTCAAAGCCAGTTTGGTCTGTGTGGAGGGTATTAGGCCAGATCTACGAAAAAGAGCCTGACTCAGAAACAAAGAAAATGTTTCCTATCTTGTGCTTTTTATTCTAATGAAGCTAAAATTAAGTGTGGCAAAGTGCCATTTCTACTATTTAAATATTAGGCAAATATTTACATGTGCACAACTTTGAAAGCATTGAAGAGAACAAAGATCTGGGTTCAGACGTTTAAGTCCTCGGTTGCCGCGTGTGGGGAGTGTTTGCCCAGCACAGGGGTTCATGAAATTGGGTTTTTGTTTTTGTTTTTGAGACAGGGTTTCTCTCTGTGTCCCTGGCTGTCTTGAGTTAGATCTTTTAGACCAGGCTGGCCTCGAACTAACAGAGATCTGCCTGCCTCTGCCTCTCAAGGGCTGGGATCAAAGGCGTGTGCCACCACTGTCCAGTTATATGGGCAATATAACTAAGATGTCTTGGGTGAAGGACGGTTGCGTATACAGACTTCCCTTCCGTCTCCAGCAGCCGGGCAGCATAAATCAGGATTATGGCATAAAGTATCATAGCATGACCCATCTCCTCCTGCTCAGAGTTTGGCTTACCGTTTCATATTTGCACAGACAGTGTGGACTCCCATTGTCTTACCAGTCTAAGAACGCACAGGGTCCTTTCACTCCTCCATTGTCTACATGGAAGTGACTCAGGCTCAAAGGCAGATGCTGGCTTAACCTCAGCATCAATTGTGAGGGGCAGCCTGAGAATGTCAGAGGTGGCCAGGGGATCATTTGTTGGGAGATTAAAGTTTCAGGAGTAAAAGAGGAGCTATCAGAAGCCTGTACTCATGGAGTCAAGCATAAATACAGGAGCGGACAGATCCAAGTCAGCCCGGAATGGAAACAGGCAGGCAGCGAGGGGCCACGACCCCGGCGCGTCTGCCTCTGCACAGGTAACTAGTCAGTGGTTGCTGCTGCCAATTTATTCATCATTGATTACAGCTGCAGGTGCCCATGATGTGTAGAGTCCCCCACGGAGACCCCACGGCACTAATCAATAAATAAAGCTGCTGTCAGGGTTCAGATAAACTATAGACAGATTTCAGTTGGTCAACAGTGACCTTTACCCTCATGTCAGATAGAGACTAGGAGAAGTGATGAGGACATTGAGGGCTCTTAGGTCCTTCTCGAGAAAAGGACACCTCCAACCTTCACTGTCACAGCAGAGACCAGGGATAGGACAGCCTGCTGTGCACACACAACCTGAGTTTGGGCTCCCCACACCCACGGAGGACCCAGCTTCTTGGCTGCTGGGATGAGAGAAGGGATCAGCAGGCTTCTCTTGGTCTCTCTTCCTGATGTGCGGGTGCTGCCCCATCACAGCCTGCACGTGCGTCTCTTTTGTAGACGGCTTTGACCTCTCCATGTTCCAACCACCCTGACCTGCCTGGCGCCAGCAGATGTCTCTGGCTTCCCAACGTCCATGCCTTGATACTGCAGATTCCCACAGATTAACAGTGCCCTTTTCTACCCTCATTCCTACCTAAAAAAACAAAACAAAACAAAAACGAAAACAAACCAACTCTTCATTAACTTCCAGCCTAGCCTTCACATCACAAAACAGAGCAAATGCCTACCTTACAGAGGATTAAATGATGTAATCCATGCCTTTAAATGTATTTCTCAATCGTATTATTGATACTGATACTAATACTGCTTGTCTTTTTCACTATTTCTGATTCTCCTAAAGGTAGAAATGACCCATCCCCTCCTGAGTGTTAGTGGGAGGCACGCTCTGACACCGTCAGTTTCTGCGGCCAATCACGGCTCGCTCTTGTGACTTCACCTCATCCTGGTGGACGCTAAGTTCCCATTGGGAAACACCTGGGGGCTTGTTCCTACCCCGCCTGGGGCAGATTCACTGTAAGTGTTTACTGTGGGGATTACAGCTTTGTCACAGTCTTACAAATTGCATCTTGGTGGACTTACAAATTAACAAATGCTACTGTATCTGAAACAACACAGTGCACCATGGTCTGCAGAACTACTGACACTTCTCAAGGGCATTGGCAGGCTCTGAAGGATGGGCCAGAAGGAAGGAGGCAACATGGTGGCTCAGAAGTAAGGTAGAAAGACTTGTCTCCGGGGAGCTGCTTCAGTTCTAATAGTTTCTTGCATTCCTTTGACAATCAATGTGTTATGCTGTTTTAGCGTGTGTGTGTGTGTGTGTGTGTGTGTGTGTGTGTGTGTGTATGTGTGTGTGTGTGCATGTGCATGCGTGTCTATTCAACTGTATATGCCCATATATGTTTTCCTATGTGGAGGCCAGTGGTCAACCTCAAGGGTCATTCACCCACATTTTTGTGAGAACCTGCATCTCCATGCTGGGAGTACAATGTGTGTCAACACAGCCAGCTTCTTCCTTGTGATCTGGGGCCCACACTCAGCTCTCCAGCAAGTACTGAGTCATCTCCCTGCTCTGTGTGATGCGCCACCGTTTTATCATCTGCTTAGAAAGAAGGCCTCAAAGGGGAAGTTAACAAAGGACTTTGACATAAATCCCGAGCCCGTGACCCCCCTCGAGAGACGTTTCCAGATATTTGGAGCCTCGGGCCATTGTTCAGACAGTCATGGAGTCTAACCACAGCCAGCAGTGTGACGACAGGTGACCAGGAGGAGAATGGACTTCAAAATGGCCTTCCTTCCTGTCGACGACTTTAAAGAACAGTTAGGAGAGAATGCACTCCTGACGCATTTGACCCAGGCCAGCAGTGATGTCGTGAGAAGTGAGGTCAGAAGCCCTGAGCACACAGAGTCATCTCAGAGTGAATGTAACGTGCGGCTTCCATCACGAAGACAGGTCTTAAGCAGCGTAGAGGAGAGGACAGACAGGAGGTAAAAGCAGGGTTCTTCGTGTTCAGGACAGGACAGTCTCTATCAAGAAAGCACAGCTAGGAAGTGACCAGAGTCACTGGTGCCTTTCCTGTCCCACTTTTTCATGACGAGCATGACGGTTTGAGGAGCTAAGTTGGTTGTGGTGACTTGAGAAACTACTTCTCTCCGACCCTTGGGGACTCAACCTTCTGTCTGCTGACCCACGGCTTCTTGCCCTGTTTGTCCACATGCTAAGGTTCTGTTCCTATCTCACAAGGGACAACAGAAAGTGGCTCGTCTGCACTAGCACATGTTTTACACTATGGACACATATGTCCATGCATCCATGTACAAACACACACACACACACACACACACACACACACACACACACACACAGACCATATGGGAACACTGATCAAGTGGCTTGACATGACTGAGAATGTGGCATTACCCTAAATGGAAGAACAGTGACATCATAGTGGGGCAGGATAATACAAGTGTGCAGAGGGCAGGTGTGATACAGGTGTGCAGAGGACAGGTGTGAGGGGTGTGCAGAGGGCAAGTGTGATACAGGTGTGCAGAGGGCAGGTGTGATAAAGGTGTGCAGAGGGCATGTGTTATACAGGTGTGCAGAGGGCAGATGTGGAATACACAGAGGGCAGGTGTGGGGGTGTTCACAGGGCATGTGTGATACAGATGTATGATACATGTGTGCAGAAGACAGGTGTGATACAGGTGTGCAGAGGGCAGGTGTGGGAGTGTTCAGAGGGCAGGTGTGATACAGATGTGCAGGGGGCAGATGTGATACAGGTGTGCAGAGGACAGGATGATAAAGGTATGCAGAGGGCAGTGGTAGCCACTGGGCAGAGACAGCAACAGCTCCACATTCCTAAAGGAAGGGACACCAGAAGGTAAGAGGGTGGCCAAGTCAGCTGATGGATGACGTGGTTGTCCTCTCCAGTCTCTAGGAATCCTGGTCAGGACCAGGCAACCAAGGAAAAGTTGGAGGTGTGTTGAGTGTGACTTTAGACCCTGATCTTAAGATATCAAACAGGCGTGCCGATGCAGCCCTGTGCAAATGGGGGAGCTCTGTAATGCTGAACTACTGCTGACTGTAATATATTTCATTTGTGTGCGACTCCGCTTAATGCAGAACCATGCCAGTATGGGGTTGTGTC
This sequence comes from Rattus norvegicus, assembly GCF_021556685.1. Classification (NCBI taxonomy): domain Eukaryota; kingdom Metazoa; phylum Chordata; class Mammalia; order Rodentia; family Muridae; genus Rattus; species Rattus norvegicus. The sequence continues at coordinate 180,498,692 of NC_141537.1, forward strand.
CCAGGGCCTCTCACTGTGTGAAGCAATGCCACGGTTTGAGACTGACACTGATTCAGACTCTGACAGTTGCCCCTCGTTGCCAGGATCCACGCCTGTGCTGGAGTTATGTAACTGTGTGTGCTGCCTGCTATGTAACCATCACGTGGTCATGGGCTTCACAACTGCAAACCAAGTCTCCAGAGAAATGGCAGACCCGCTTTCATCTTGCTGGTTCGTGGTCCAGTACATCTAAGTCCACATGAGACAACCTCAATCTTGAACACATCACTCACAAAATGTGTGATCTGTGGATTCAGTTGGACAATAACACTTTAGTTCCACTGACGTAACATGGGGAGATCTGCTTGGCCTCCTCTTTCTGACCTTTGGACACACATGAGGCTGATGAGCAGCCCTAAGTCCAGACCAGCCATTCACCCAGGCCCTGGTTTTCATCGCAGAACATTTCTCCCTGGGCTGTGGATTTCCTGTCAAGTACACAGATGCATGGGTACACACATACTCTCGAGTGTGCACACATACATGAGCACAGACAGACACACATGAGCACACATGAGGACACATGAGCACACACACACACACACACACACACAGAGAGAGAGAGAGAGAGAGAGAGAGAGAGAGAGAGAGAGAGAGAGAGAGAGAGAGAGGTAGAATCCAGTGAGCTGACTACCCAGGCTGTGTTTGTTCTCTTACTCATCTTAAGTATTTCCACTTGCCCGTTTGACTTCTCCATCTGGGTGTTCAGCATGACTCGCTGTGCCTCAAACCAATTACCTCACTTTTCAAGCATCCCGAGGACGCTGCTGCCCCTGTCTGCTCACTTAGTAAGAACCAGCCAGGCTTCTCAAGCCAAGAGCTTTGTGTCTGTTTTGACTCTTTCTTCTCCTCCTTGATGATCTCGACCAGCTCCGTGTGCTCTCCAAACAGCCCTTCTTCTGTTTTCTCTTTGCAACAACACCTTTGCAGGCACTTGGTATTTCTCTCCAGACCCTGTCAGGATCCTCTGAGCTTTCCCACCCCAGGGCACATGCCACGATGCAGCCAGCAGAGGGATCTAAAGCATTGACAGAATGGCTCAAGTTCTCTGATGCCCAAAGACTGAGGGAAAACTGCCAGTGTGTCTTCTACGCTTTCTGACCTGGCTGGAGGGCTTCATCCTGACAGGCTGTTACTTCTCAGAGTCCTGTGGTCTAACCACAGCAGGTTAGCAGGACGGTTCTGTGTCAACCTGACAGAAGCTATAGTCATCGGAGAGGAAGGAAGCTCAATTGAGAAAATGTCTGCATGAGATAGGGCTGTAGGCAAGTGGGCAAGCCTGCAGGCATTGTCTTAGTTAGGGTTTCCACGGCTGTGAAGAGACACCATGGCCAAGGCCTCTGTTTGAGGTAGAGTTTCCACTGCTGTGAACAGACACCATTACCACAGCTACTCTTATAAAGGACATTTTTTTAATTGAAAATAGATTTAATTCTTCCATACAATACATCTTATTGGATATTTTTATTTACATTTCAAATGTTATCCCCTTTCCCCCACCCAATCACCCACTCCTTCTAGCCTCCTTGCCCTGACATTCCCCTACACTGGGGGATCCAGCCTTGGAAGGACCAAGGACTTCTCCTCCTATTGGTGCCCAACAAGGCCATGGTCTGCTACATATGCAGCTGGAGCCATAGGTCTGTCCATGTGTAGTCTTTGGTAGTGGTTTAGTCCCTGGGAGCTCTAGTTGGTTGGTGTGGTTGTTCTTATGAGGTTGCAAACCCCTTCAGCTCCTTCAATCCTTTCTCTAACTCCTCCAATAGGAACCCCATTCTCAGTTCAATGGTTGGCTGAGAGCATCTGCCTCTGTATTTGTCATGCTCTGGCAGAGCCTCTCAGGAGACAGCTGTATCAATTTCCTGTCAGCAAGCACTCCTTGGCATCAGCAATGTTGTCTGGGTTTGGTGGCTGTATGTATATGGACTGGATCCCCAGGTGGGTGGGGCAGGCTATGAATGGCCATTCTTTTAGTCTCTGCTCCATTTAATTGGGGCTGGCTTACAGGTTCAGAGGTTCAGTCCATTATCATCAAGGCCGGAACATTGCAGCAGCCAGGCAGGCATGGCGCAGGAGGAGTTGAGAGTTCTGCATCTTGATCTGACTGCAATCGGGGAGAAAACTGACCTTCCCCATGGGTGGAGCTTCAAAGCCCATCCCCACAGTGATACGCTTCATCCAACAAGGCCACACCTCCTAACAGTGACACTCCTCATGGGCCAAGCATGTTCAAACCACCACAGGTGTTTTCTTAATTAGTCACTGATGTGGGAGGGTCCAGCCCATCGTAGGTGCTGCCATACCTGAGCTGGTCATTCTGGGCTCTATGAAAAGGCAGGCTGAGCTAGCCATGGGGAGCCAGGCAGTGAGCAGCACCCCTCCATGGCCTCTGCAGCAGCTCCTGCCTCTAAGTTCTCGAGCAGTTTGAGTTCCTGCCTGATGTGCTTTGACGATGAAGATGAACTGAGATGTGACGCTTAAGCAGAATGAGGAGTCTCCTCCCCAAGGTGCTTTGCTCAGTGGCGTTTCATCGCAGCAGTAGCAATGTCAATCAAGACAGCAGGATAGCTCCAGGCCTCCCTCCCACCTCCTTCCGTGTCCTTATGTACTGACAAAGCTGACCGATCAATCAGCTTTTACTTTGGTATACCAGTGTGCACAGCCACGACCCATCTTGATTGGCTGCTGCTTGTTTAGTGTTAAATATTGTGGACACTTCTGACTACAGCTGCCGTTTCAGTTCTATCTCTGTCTACCGTGATCCTGTGAAATCAAAGGCATGGACTTTGTGTACTGTGTATTCACTTCTCCAGAGCCAGAAAAAATATCTGTAAATACATGGGGTCCTTATTTGCTAAAACGGACAGAATGCAAATAATCAAAATTTTTAAAAGATTACTTTCCTAACTGAAATATTTACTTTATGAAACTCTACTGCCCTATGCCAAAATCGTTGTTTCTTTTGACGAATGAAGTCGGCCATAGATTTGGTAAGTATACAGGCCAAGAGAAGAGGATGAAGTCATGTCATGACTCTTTGTTTGAAATTGGGTGGGGAAATTCTACAATTGGGTATCAGACATATCTGTAACTGAACTGAGAGCCCTCAAACGTGTGACTCCAAGAGGCTATTTGACCTCTGTCTTTGCGTTTCTATTGCTGTGAAGAGACACCATGACCACAGCAACTCTTATAAAGGGAAATATTTAAGTAGGGCTGGCTTGCAGTTCAGAGGTTCAGTCCATTATCATCGTGGCAGGAAGCATGGCAGCGTGCAGGTAGACACGGTGCTGGAGAAGGAGCTGAGAGGTCTACATCTGGATCCACAGGCAGCAAGAAGAGACAGCCACTGGACCTGGGTTGAGCTTCTGAGACCTGAAAGCCCACCTTTTAGTGACACACTTCCTCTAGCAAAGTCACACCTACTCCAACGAGGCCACACCTAATAATGCCATATTCTGTGGGCCTATGGGGGGCATTTTTATTCAAGCCCTGACATTCCATCCTCTGGGGCCCATAGGCTTGTAACCATAGCGTAATGCACAGATGTATCCAGTCCAACTTCAATAGTCCCCACAGTCTATCACAGTCTATCACAGTCTCAAACTCGTTTAAAAGTTCAAAGTCTCTTCTGAGACTCGGGAAATCTCTTAACTCTAATCCCCTATAAAAATGAAAAAAGCAGATCACATATTTCTAACATATAATGACACAAGACACACACACACACACACACACACACACACACACACACACACCCTACACCCCACACACACCAATTCCAAAAGAGAGCATAGTAAGGAGGAAATTCTGGACCAAAGCAAGATCAAAGCCTCCTGGGCAAACTCCAAACTCTGGGTCTCATGTGTGATGTCAAAGCACTTTTTAGATCTCCAACTCCTTCCAGCTTTAATGACTTTGACACACTTCTATCTCTCGAGCTGTTTCCACTCCCTGTTAGCAGCTCTCCTTGGCAGGTATCCCACAATTCTGGCATCTCCAACATCTAGGGGGCTCCAAGGCAATCCAGGCTTCCCCTTCCTGGCTTCACACAATGGCCTCTTTGGGCCTCCATGCAGAGACATCCCTGACACATGCCTGGTCTTGGTAGCTTTCCTTAGCCGGGGAGGGAGAATCTATCACCCCTTTCTTGTATCTTTGACTCTAAAGTTAAAGCCACATGGCTGAAGCTGCCAAGCCCTGCTGCTTGCTGGGGCTGAAACCTGGCTGTTTTCGACAGTTTCCTTCAGCCTGAGCTTGGTTTTCTTGGATCTCATTTTCAGTGTTGTGATGCGACTATACTCATGGATTGTGATATAAGATTGTGTGTTTAAAAGAACAGGATACAGTCTCCCTTAAACACCAGCTACTGACCCCCGGGGAAGCTAGTTCAAGCTAGTAGTGGCCTTTTCTGTGAGAGACTATGCAGGGAAAGGAAGAGAGGAGCACATGCCTTGCAAGCTCTTGGCCACGCCATCATGAAGTCTTTGCAGAGGGCTCCATGCCTGCTGGGATGCACAGACTCTGAGCTGCAGAGACTCCTGTACCCAGCATTACACAGCAGGCCAATGAAAGGCCTTTATCTGAGCAGAGTCTCACCTGTCAACATAGGAACTATCTCGGGTTAGTCTGTAAGACTTGTTATTCTAAAACTGGAAACTTCTTTCACCTGAGGCATCTCTCTTGCTGACGAACTGCAAAGAACAACTGGAAACTAAAGGCTGGAGGTCTGATGTCAAGGCGGGCCATGGTTCAGAGCTTTCTCTGACTTGGATGGACCGGTTAGAACTAGCAAAGCAGATTCCAGGACACATGAAGCAACCCTAAACTGTAAAGATTACTTAGCCAGAAAAAAATGTTCCAAGTTCAAAATATTACCATTCTAGTACATAAAGATGTAACATGGAGTTCATATTTGAAAGCTTGTTCAGTTAGCCGTCAACTGAATTATAAAGGATTAACTGTAGGTGAGAAAAAGAATTTCTTTAAATCTCCCCCTCTTCCTTTCCCCCTCCCACTCCCTATGTCTATCTGTCTGTCTGTCTATCTCTCTCTCCTTCTCCCTCTGCGTGTGCATGTGTGTGTGTGTGTGTGTGTGTGTGTATGTGCGTGTGCACGCACACATTTGTGTGTACCTAGGCATGTTTACTCACAGAGCACTGTGGAAGCCAAATGTCAACACTAGATGGCTTCCTCTAACCCTTTTTACATGATGATGATGATGATGATGATGAAGATGATAATGATGATGATTAGAGACAAGGTCTCTCACTAACCTGAACCTTGCCATTTTGGCTAGGCAGACTGGCCAGTGAGCTCCACGGATTTACCTGCTGCTTGCCTCTAAATTCTGTTGCCTACAGGAGGGAGCTATGGCTCCCGATGTCTATGTTCTGTGTGGGTGCTGGAGACCTGGACTCAGGGCCCTTATGCTTCCAGGGCAGGTACCTTATCCACAGGGCTGTCCCTCCAGCCTGAGTTTACTTTACCCCCACATGACGTCTTCTGTTACTTCTGTCTTATCAGTTCCCATGTAAAGGGACAAATCACGGTGAGTCCACAGACAGCAAGTGTGAGGTGCTTCTTTATGAAGGAACAGGAGGTTCTATGGCGACCCCACTGGACCTAACTAGGACACCTGTGACAGGAAGATCCCAGGCAAGACTGTGGCTCCTCCCCTCCTCTTCCAAGTCAGCAGTGTTTGCTTCGTGTTCCCTGCAGCTCCGTGTCCCCTACAAGCCCACTCTGCTGGCGAGAGTCAACGGGCCGGCTGACACGTGTACATGGCTGGCTTCACACCTGCTCATCAACGAACTCCACACAACTGGAGGGGACGGTCTTTCTCGGGACTCAATAAAGAAGCAACGAGACACTTGGGCTGCATAACAGGGTATTCTCACTGTCTACTAGGAAATAGGTGTGAACCAAAGAGAAGCGCTTGCCGTCCTGATGACTTCCTGACACTCAGCTCACCGAGGCCAGTCCTCACTCTGCCTCTGCTCTTCCTCCCCAATCCATTTCAGGGACGGATCTTTCTGACATTAAAAACACAGCAACCCAAATGCGATGCTTAAATAGTTCTCCGTGTCAGTATGCTTCAAGCACATTTGTATGGGAAGAAAACTAATTTATTTAACCGTATTCACAGTACCTGTAGCTATAGAATTTTAGAGTGAGACTTGGTTTGAAATGCTGACTTCTAAAATAATAATTTTATTATACTAAGTGTATGTTTGTGTGTGTGTGTGTGTGTGTGTGTGTGTGTGTGCGTGCGTGCCTGTAGAGTCCAGAGTCAACAGATCCCTTCAACAGATCCCTTTAAACTGGAGTTACAGGCAGTTGTGAACCACCTGAGGTGATCCTGGGAATCAAAGGACCTCTGAAGACCAGTAATCACTCTTAACAGCTAAGCAACCTCTCTGGTCCTGAACTGCTAACTTTAAGTGCACAGTGGTATAATATAATTCTGTTATGCAATAATTAAGTGGCATAAGAAAAAAAAATAGGCCTGCACCACCACTGCCACGGTCAAAATAATCTTTTAAAATCTTTAGATCGTATATGGACACTGGTTTTATCTTTCCCTTAGTTTTCTTGCTTCAGTGTTGCTAAAGTCCTGTCTCACCATTGAATACCCTATGAGCTCAGCATCCTTTCGTTCCCATTGATTCGGCGGCAGTGTTGGCTTCTTACTAACTTGGACCTGGGTTGGTACTTTGGCCTGTGTGGAAGAGAGAACAGCACACTGGGCTCTAAGGTGGGTCTGGTGACCGGTGATGGATCACGGAGGATGCCATGCTGGGCAGTGGGGGTGGGGAGAGTGTCCCAACTGCTGACAGAAGATGAGGGGAGCATTCCAGGCCGTATCTGTCCAGGAGGAATCGACCTTCCCTCTGAGCGGTCGAAGATTATTAGGGTGTGTCTGAGGAGGGGCAAGCTCTCTGGCTTCTGTTTAAAGAAGACTGCCTTGGCTTTGTACTGAAAATAGTCTCAAAGAGCAGGAAGCAGGGAGACATTTGCCATTGCAGAGGCAGAGCTGCTGGCACAAGCTAGCAGCCAAGGAGGTGAAAAGCTGTGGTCCAGCTCTGCGTAGAGCTGGAAAGGAAAGTGTAGAGAGCGGCGCGGCGAAACAAAGATGGCGCCGACATCCAGCCTTGTCTGGATATAAACGACTTACTGCGCATGTGCAGGCTTGTCCCCTTGCTAGGGCTCCCTCTAGTGGTGAACAGCGGTACTGCACATGTGCAGTTTATTCACCAGGTGTTAGTTGACCGTTAATATGCTAATGAGGTGATTCATTCTCCGCCAATCCCTGGAGGACAAGTAGTGGGGTGATCCAAGCCCCACCAATCCCTGAGAGATAATTAGCATACTGTTGTCTATATAAGCCGAGCGATTTTGCTGCTCGGAGTCCCTGTTCAAGAGAGCTGTAACACTAAGAGAGCTGTAACACTAAGAAGAGCTGTAACACAGTAAAGGCTTGCTCGCAGAAGAATCCTGTTGCCGCGCGTCGTTCTTGCTGGCGGGACATTGGGCGCGCGCCAAGTGGTGCCGAGACCCGGGAACCAACATCGCTGGTGCCAGGGGACCCTTCAGTGTGCTGAAGAGGATTCAGAACTGCGAGAAGGTAAATTAAAAGGTAAGCTTCGAGAGGCATGCCCCTTTTTGGAAGAGAGCATGTCAGAAACGGAGCAGAGTGAGAAATTAGGCTTCGAGAGGCATGCCCCTTTTTGGATTTAAGAGAGCATGTCAGAAACGGAGCAGAGGCAGAAACGGAGCAGAGTGAGAAATTAGGAGCTCAAATTAGGAGCTCGCAAAAAGAAAAAGGTTACTAAAACAAAAGTGAAAGAGATACAAAAGGCAGAAGAAATGCCGCTGGAGGAAAAAATAAGAGTGCCCCGGAGGACGAAGTACAAGTCATCCGGAGAGGATACTTTGTATCCATTAAAAGAATTAGAAGCCTTAGAACTGGCTGGCAGTGACTCTGAGCAAGAGTTGTCAGAGTCCGAGGAGGAGGAATTAGAGGAAGAGGCAGCCATATATGAGGAAGAAAGATATGGGCCTAGGTGGAGAGCCACTGTGAAGAAACCTAAAGTTATGGATCCTTTGTGGGCAAGGCTGGTAATTTTGTTTCTTTTTTTCTTTGTGTGGGATAGAGAAGCCACAGACGGCAAGCTTAAGCCCGGACCAAAACCTCTTTGGCAAATGGTCCCTGCCTGCTTAGAGGATAAACAATGTGAGGAAGCCGTTAGAGCCGTTAGGACAGATCAGAGGGTCCTTGCAGAGCAACAAAGTATGTCAGAGGGAGAAAAGGTCTCCAAAGAAAAAAAGAAAAGAAAAGGAGATAAAAGGAACAGAGAGAAGGCAGAGATAAAAAAAGAGGATAATCAGGACCAGGAAACAAATAAGATATATTCTTTAAAAGCCTTGACCTTAGAAATGTCAGACAATCTAGAAAGCATCACTGACAGCTTAGAGAAAGTGAAACTAAAGGTAGAACCATCGGGTCCCGGGCCTCCCGCAGAGCAACAAGGGAAGCGCAGGACTCGACCTCAGTTCGACCACCAGACTCATATTGACCCCTCGAATGGGAACTCAGGTGGTGGATACAGATTTTAAAGGCCCCAGTAAGCAGAATTCAGAAGGATCACAGAAACTGAAAGCATGTGCAAAGATAAAGATTTGGGGTAGTGGTAGTGGACAAGGTAATAATGGTAAAATGTTTTTGTGTATGTGTTCTTTTAGAGTTATGTTAAAATCTAGAGAAGCAAAGTTGATTCTCATAGATGCTTCTAGTCTTTGGACCCTGACTAGAGACAGTTTACACCCTGGACAAGAGAGAGAATGGGGTTGAGAAAAACATTCCTCCCGAACTCTCCACAGATGCTTTGGCAAAAGAAGGAAATGAGCTTAAACTTTTTGGAGCTCTCCTGGGAACAGAAGGAGGTGGGAGACGTCTTGCCTCCTTGCTGGCTCCTATTGGAGAAGTGCTTATTTCTGGTTCTGGGTTCTTTAGGTAGGATGTTTGGGTCCTTTTGGTGGAACACCATCTAGTTCTTTTCCTCTGTGTCTATTGTCTGTCCTTGGTGCACCAAGCTGTCCATGTATGTCAATTTATGTCTGGGTTTTGCTTCTCCTTGCTTGAATGTTTTGTGTTTCATGTTTAAAAGAAAAGGTTAAAATTTTAAATGCTGGTTGATTCACCCATTGATGTAGCTTTAACTCCTTTCAAGAAAGGAACAAATAAATAAAAAGTTTCAATTGGCTTTTGGAGCCTGCATCTGTAGCTAGAAGCCTAAGTCGGCTGGGCAAGCTCCCCAGGGGGCTGGCTAAATGTTTACACTAGCCGATCCTAAAGACACAAGGAGCTTCACAGCTTCTAAGGTAACGGAACTGATCGCTGTCTCTCTTAGAAAAATCTTTGACTGTGATTATTGGACTCAACAGGTGACAAGGTGTTTCTCTTAAAACTACAGCTAGAAAAAGTAAAAATAGTGATTGATTTAAATATTAAAGGTATGTGTAGCCACTTCAATTTTGTTTTCTGATTGGTTTTAAATGTATAAATATTCTCTACATGCCTTGGTTATGGACTATTGGCTTTTAAGTTATTGGATATGGTTAAAAAAATGTAACATTGGTAACAGAAAGTTGACATAAAACTGGAAAATTTGGATGGAGTCATTCTAGATAACATGTGGCATGAGCCAATCTAGGGAAACAGGTCTAAATTGGGATGCCTTTGCTACAATTTTTTACTGAACATCCAGTGATTTTTCCAAAGGTCACTGCCTCAGAGCCTTTGTCTGGAGCGTTAAATATTTATACAGATGGCTCCAAAACAGGTGTAGGTGCCTATATGGTTGATTCTCAAGAACCAGTATTAATTCAATATAGTCCAGGCACCCCCCAAATTACAGAACGTAAAATTGTATTGGAAGTTTTCAAAAGATTTCATGATTTTTTTAATTTCTGACTCTGCTTATGTAGTTAATGCGGTGCGCTCACTTGAAATTGCAGGGCCAATTCGGTCGACTAGTACTGTATGTCAAATTCTTTTAGAATTACAAAATTTGATTTGGGCCAGAAAAAATAAAATTTTTATACAACATATTCGAGCCCATACTAATTTGCCTGGTCCCATGACCAGTAATAACACCCTGGTGGATGCTAGTACTCGTAGAGAGTTTATTTTTCATGCCACTCCGGTTGATCTCGCTAGAGGATTTCATCAAAAGTTTCATGTACCTGCTTTTACTCTTCAACAAAAATTTAAAAATCTCTAGAGCTGCAGCTTGTGATGTGGTGTTACGTTGCCAAAATTGTGTTCAATTTCACCACCCTCCTCATGTGGTATTAACCCTCGTGGTCTGATCCAGCTAAAACTTTGGCAGATGGATGTCACACACATATCTCAATTTGGAAATTTAAAATATGCTCATGTTTCTGTTGATACCTGTTCTGGTATTATACACGCTACTCTGATGACTGGTGAAAAGGCTCGTAATGCCATTAGCCATTGCTTAGAGGCATGGGCAGCCTGGGGAAAGCCTGATAGTCTCAAGACAGACAACAGGCCTGCCTACACTGCAAAGTCCTTTCAGGCATTTTGCCAGACAATGCAGGTCAAACATACTACAAGATTGCCATACAATCCCCAAGGTCAAGGAATTGTGGAAAGAGTACATCGTACCTTAAAAGAGCTTATACAAAAACAAAAAGGGGGAATTGCCAGCAGCTGAACACCAAAAGAACAACTTTCTTTAGCTCTTTTTACTCTAAATTTCTTAATTCTGGATGCGCATGGCCGTTCTGCCATGGATCGCCATGCTGCTACTACACCTATAACTAATGTAGAAGTAAAGTGGAAGGATGTCTTAACTGATGAATGGCGTGGCCCAGATCCCGTGATTTCGAGATCTAGGGGAGCGATTTGTGTTTTTCCGCAGAATCAAGAAAATCCAATTTGGGTACCTGAGTGTTTGACTCGAAAATTGCCTTCTGCTCTTCCTGAAGATGAGACTACGAACCCTACTATTACTACTGGGAATGGTAATACAGGTTAATTCGCTCACCCTGTGGGCTATTGCCAGATCCTGGCCAGTACCCATGCCAGTTCATAGCAATTCTACTGTTTTGAGAATAAGACTGACAAGCATAATCTCTGGTCTTGGTTTCAATGGGTGCTGTCCAATGAGCAAGGGGCATGTACATCCCTGACCCCCTTTGCTAGGTTGATGGGAGAGAACTTCGTGCTGTATAATGTTTCAGCTACCAGAAAAAGTTGATACCAGGTTGATCAATATTCAATATAATAACCTCTTGGTAAATAATACTGCCACTAGTACTTCAGTATGTGCTAGATCACATTTTTTCTGATAAGCACTAATGTAAGCAGTGGTGCTTTAAATTGTAATAGCTCTGATGTAGTCTGCTATTTAGCTGAATGCTGGGATGGCACTAATGACACCGCAGTGATAGTTAAGATTCCCTCCTTTGTGCCAATCCCAGTGGAGGCAAACCCAGATAGCTTTCCTATTCTTAATTTGCTGAGAGCCAAAAGAGATTTTGGAATTACGGCAGCCATAATTTCAGCCATTGTGCTGTCTGCTGCCGCAGCTACCACAGCTGAAATCGCTATGACCAATCAAATACAGACGGCTGAGACTGTCAATCAGATTGTAGAAAGAACTGCAGTGGTGCTAGAGATACAAGAAGAATTTAATACCCATTTGGCATCTGGCCTTCTATTAGCCAATCAAAGGATAGATTTAGTTCAAGAACAAATTGAAGCACTGTATCATATGACACAGCTGTCTTGTGTTTCCTCCCTTAGAGGTTTATGCATTATTCCTTTGTGAGCTAACTTTTCTCAGAATTTTCAACAGAGCAAAGAAATCTCGAATTATCTGAAAGGAAACTGGTCCATGAAAGCAGAGCAACTATCAAGACAATTGCTGATGCAGATTGCTGTCCTCAACAGCACTAGGCTGGACCCCATCACAGTTGAAGACTTTACCTCATGGATTACCAATGCTTTCTCCCTTTTCAAGGAGTGGGCGGGCATGTTTGTCCCGGGGAGCTATTGTCCTCCTGGGTTGCGGAGTAGGTCTCTGGCTTATTGGCTGTTTAAAAAAGAGAACATGCCAGACACAAAGTGGTTGTTTACCAGGCTATGACCACCATTAAAAAGGGTGCTTCTCCCAACATATGGCTGGCCTCTTTGAAAGATCAAGAGTTCGCCCTAGATCATTTTTGTCACAGTCATGTGGAGTCATTGTATCCAGGGACGGGCAACTTTCCTCGAACTCGGACCAACCTAAGACACGGGGCCCGGTGGCGATAGGGTAACTCTATGACGGGTAAGGCCGAGTTTGGATGAGAACGACCTAAGACAGGAGCAATGACAAGATTGACGTGACACCCAGATCTAGACCAGTCATTTTATTAAACAAAAAAGGGGGAGATGTAGAGAGCGGCGCGGCGAAACAAAGATGGCGCCGACATCCAGCCTTGTCTGGATATAAACGACTTACTGCGCATGTGCAGGCTTGTCCCCTTGCTAGGGCTCCCTCTAGTGGTGAACAGCGGTACTGCACATGTGCAGTTTATTCACCAGGTGTTAGTTGACCGTTAATATGCTAATGAGGTGATTCATTCTCCGCCAATCCCTGGAGGACAAGTAGTGGGGTGATCCAAGCCCCACCAATCCCTGAGAGATAATTAGCATACTGTTGTCTATATAAGCCGAGCGATTTTGCTGCTCGGAGTCCCTGTTCAAGAGAGCTGTAACACTAAGAGAGCTGTAACACTAAGAAGAGCTGTAACACAGTAAAGGCTTGCTCGCAGAAGAATCCTGTTGCCGCGCGTCGTTCTTGCTGGCGGGACATTGGGCGCGCGACAGGAAAGCTGCAGAATCTTGTTGGTAGACTGAAGTGAAGTAGGAGAAAAAGAAACAAGACAAGATGATCCTAGGGGCTGACTTCACACCCATATACATGCAGGCACATATACATGCACACACATGCACATACATACACACATGTATATACACACATGCACACACACACTCACACACATGCACACACAAGCACACATATACACATGCATGCACACACATGCATGCACACACATACACAAGCACACAAGCACACACATGCATGCACACACATACACAAGCACACAAACACACACATGCATGCACACATGCATGCACACACATACACACTCACACAAGCACACACACATGCATGCACACACATGCACACTCACACAAGCACACAAACACACATACACATGCATGCACACATTCACACACATGCACACTCACACAAGCACACATACAGACACATGCACATGCATGCACATATGAGCACACACATGCACACTTATACACACACAAGCACATGCGCTCACATACATGCGGAGGCACTCACATGGTCACCCATGTACATACAGAGGCAACATGTAACACGTTCACGAATTTCCTCAATCTATAAATAAAGCAACTGCTAATCAATTACGTGAGAGGTTGACTGTTTACACAATAACTTGCTAGGAAGGGGTCAGCCTCAACGCCACGTTCAGCTCCATGAAACCACTCGAACTGTTCTCCGAACAATAGCACATTCGTCCACACGCCAATCTTGGAATTTTCATAAACAAAGGTGTGGCATTTTGACTTTTGAGAAGTCACTGCTAATTTATCGATTTCATGTACTAGGGAGTATTTTGTAAACCTAATCCGGTATTCAACACTTGAGCACTTAATAGCAGCTGCAATTGAAAACTCCAGGTCCCACCACACCCTGCAAATGTGCCAAAATGGAATGCTTTGGCCAAGAGCACAGACGTTTGCACTTTGAAATGTGGAGTATCCTCTGCCAAGACTGCGGCATTTAAAAACACACCCGGCGGGGCTGGCAATCACTTAGGGGTTTGAGGACCATGTCACTGTGGCTTCAAAGTTAGCCCGGCCATCCTTATGTTTCTCTTTGGACACCTGGGAGACGTGTTTTTACCATCGCCTGAGAGCTAATACTTAGTCAACACGGAGTATTTGCTTTGGCTGAAAAGTGGACATTTTGTGCTAGCTATCAACTCTAAAATATTACACCCGTATCGGATTCCCACTTTTTTTTTAAACCAAAAGAAATCCTGGCGAGAATACTTTCCAAGGGGAATTGACGGTGTCTGCCAAAGGCACTGTTGGCTCTCCATCAAGCTGCTGAGTTTTAAAGACTCTAATCTTGATGACCACTGCTAGCTGGCAGAGACCCCCAAGAGATGAGGACGGCTTGATCCAAATCACACACTGGCCCCTCCTGGTCCAGCCCCTGGGCCCACTGTTATGTCTGTGTAAGGCATTCCGGATCTTGGAATCAGTCTTTCCAAAAGCCTGGCCCTCAGTGGGCTGTCTGCTATTCTAGACTCCTCGGTACTTTTTTCTAAAAGCTGGCAGCACCCTTGGGTCCTGTCTGCTCTGACTTGCAAAGCACTCCAGCCTCAGTCTGTGACCTCCAGCTGCATTCAGATGCAGGAAATGAGCCGTTCCTTCCTCCCACCAAATTAAACCTTTTAACGTGATTCTGAAACGTAATTGGCAAAGCTCACTCTACTGTAATAAAGCACTTTGTGAATCCGCCAGACTTTAATATCACCAGACCACACTGAACTGGATTCCATCGGAAAGGGGAAGGACTTGGGAAGCAATTAGACTGTGTTTACTTGAACTTGAAGTTCTTGCCTCAATTTTATTTCTTCATTGGCAAGGTGTACCAGCCTTGGGGGGCGCAGGGTGACCGCTTCTGTGCTGCTGACAGGTGCAAACAAGGGGTCTGCAGACTGAACCAGTCAGCAAGCTCAGCACTCTTGGTTTGCACACGGAGAGAGACTGCGTCCCAGAGGAGCTCAGCGGCCACGGCCACTTGTATTGCGATCACACTTCCTGTTGTCCCTAAAATCTAAGTGTCTGTTTGAAGGAAACCCCAGAGAATTAGCAGTTTCAGAGTAGATGTTTTGAAGTTTTTGGTGTATTTGCTTGTTCCCTCATTTCCTTGATCTGTGGTGGGCGTGCACTCCGGTTCATGCGCATCTACGAGCGGTACCGAGGGGTCACGTGGCGGTTTCTGGGGACCTTTTTAAAAAGACATTCACTGAGTGAGCCGCATCTCCCTTGACTCCTCTCTCCTTAGTCTGGCTGCCCAGCGTGGATTTACCGCCCTAGACACTGAGTTAGGGCAACACGTGAGAAGAATGACGTGGGAGGCGGCTGAGCCAATGATAGTGTAGAGTCTCAGAGGCTCTAACAAGCTAAGCCTTTGAATTCACATTAAAGCACTGTTATTCTGGGTTACTCTTACCCAAACTGGTCCTAATATATAAAATACACCTCGGGGCTGGAGAGCTGGCTCAGAGGTTAAGAAGAAGACCTGGGTTCCGTTCCCAGAGCCCACACGGCAGCTGCAGGGGATCCGATGCCCTCCTATGGCCTTCTCAGCACGTGCCACGCGTGCACACCGACGGTCTTCTCAAACACTTAAGTAAAGAATAGAACCTTGAAAGAGATAGGTCTGCCAACATAAATGTCACATTTTCTTGAAGGCTGTATTTCTAAAACCCAGGCTAGGCGATGTTCCCATTGTAAAATGGCTCCACGAGGCTCACAGAAATCTGTTTGGTGCCCTTGTCGAGCCGTAAATGCCATGAGGCTTAGCTGGCAACAGTCTCAGCGCTTCCCCCTCTTCTCGCTTTAACTGCGGGAAGCTCCGGTACCACTGAACCACGTGCAGTCCGTGGAACTGTACTTTCTCCCACTCTGCGTCTCTTGGCAGCAAGCTTTCTCTTTGCCCTCCTCCTTGGCTATCTCCCCACAGCCCTGACCCCTGACCTCTAATCTGTGTTGTGACCTTGACATGAACTCTAAAAGCACTTGCATGCACACATAGAATAAATGGATAGATAAATATTTTTCTAAAAATTAGCATACCTCTACGACTTGTCAACACCCCTGGGATCTAATTACTTGTTTTTATCAAGCACTATGGTCCTGGGCAGTTGTTGGTGGTTTTTAACTTAATTATTCCCTGTTAGGTTTTCCTGAGCCTGGAAGACCAGCGGTTCTTCTAAGGTACGTGTTTGGGTCCAAATACTGAGGAGAAAAACCATATGAAAGAGTCGATCCATTAGACGGGAAGTGTGGTGTATTAAATCTAATTACTCATTAAACCAAACATGGAATGTTCAGAAACAAAGCTAAGTCTGTTGCTAGAAGAGCAGCTGGCACTGTATTCAGGCCCCCTCCCCTGTCTTGGACTAATGTGGAGGTTTGCAGGGTGGGTAAGATGGGAGATGCAAGTGAACGGAGATGACTATTATTTACACCTTAACTAAGATAATCCAGTGTAAACTTTGGGCACACACGAACCTCCCAAATCCTGGACCCCTGAAGACATTAGAAGTTATGCTGTGTCTCACATGTAATCCTGACCATATGTGTTTGCAGCCTACATTCAGAAGAAGCCATCACTCTCTTCGGGTTAAAGCATTTGCACAGACAGTAAGCTACTGTGAAAAACAAGGAAATAACCTTTCAAAATAGTCAGGGCTCCCCCTGGAGCAAAGGAGGGGTGAGCTAGAGATGGGCTTTGAGGGCCTTAAGCACATGTGCCCCTAGTCTTACGAGAGACACGTAGTCTGCTCTGTCCTTTGCTCATCTGACAATACCCATGTGACCTGCATATTCCTGTTCATATTCTATTTATGCTTGCCTTGCTGTTTCCTTCACTCAAACATGTAATTATACCTGTATGTTATACATGCAATTACACACTCCTGTTTATACACTGCTACCTCCTCACGGTTTAAAAGGCATGGACATAAATATTAGTAAGCAAATGTCAAATGCTCTAATAGAGAAATGGACAAAAAAACCAGAATTGAATGCTCATTAGATGTTTAAAAATAAGTTCAATGCCACTAGTGATTTGCAAGTGCAAATTTAAAGCACAGTGATGTGCTATTTAAAAACCACCTCATGTGCTCAAAGAGTTTGTCAGTATCCAGTGTCCATCAAGCTGTGGAGAAACAGAAACTCGTGTGCATCTAGACACCAAATGAGATATAAAAGCACTGGCATTGTGTAGTCGAGCTACAAATATGCTACACACATGGATGGACAATCTATAACCCAGACACAAGTCCGGGGTTCACACACAGTAACATTGTTATCACCATACTCTGGAAAGGACCTAAGAGCTGATCACCAATGAAAGAATGAAATCTTCAGTGTGTACAGCAGTCAGAAATCAATCAACGGCAGTTGCAGACTCCTGGATCGACCAATGTTTCCCACAAGCTAAGGAAAATAAGCCCGGGATACCAGGAGAGAGGATGCCGCATGGAGAGTTAAAAGTGTGATGTGTACATCAGCACACAGACGGGCTCACGCCTAGGTGCTCAGCCTAGGTTTGTACACAGTGGGAAAGTGCAAAGAATCCAGGGATCGGATGGATACAAAGTCTCAGAGGACGGCTGAGGCTGCCCATCTGCGAGAACGGGATTGACACGTGGAGACATCAACACATTGATGATGTTTGGTTCTACTTCCGGGCAGAACAGTAGCTATAATAAAAGTTATTCATTCTATTTTAAAGCCACAGATACATCTTCAAATAGTTATATATTTCATTTTGCATTTTTAAAACTGTAAATATAATTTGGTGGCTAAGAAGATATGCTAGTAAGACACCCTGTCTCAAAAGATAAAACAAAGACTCAGCATACCCGAGGTGGATGGTGCCTGCAGAATGACAGCTGAGGTTGTCTAGTTGTCCCCTGGCTTCCACATGCAACTGCACACACCTGCACATGGGTCCACGTGCTCACACTCCCCCCTCCCCACCCCTAAACACACAGACAGAGAGATAGAGAAAGAAGGAAGGAAAGAATGACAGAAGGAAGAAAATTAGTTAATTATTGTCTTGATGCCCCAGATATCTGCCAAGTTTCTAGGAAGAATTGATGAGCTTTTACAGCGTCCTTATGGTAGGAATAACCCCCACACACCTCCTAGTCCTAGACCAGGTTCGAGAGTGTGTACACACAACAGTTGCTTGTCCGTTTGCAAACACTCCTCAACCTCCTACTCTGGGGTCTCCTGACTGGAAAAGTATCACATACAAGTTTGAGCCTGCAGTAACCACCTCCTGTATGCCTGGGCAAATACAGATTAAACCCAGGAGAGCCTCCTATTCCTCCCATAAAACAAAAGGAATGCGTTTGATACAATGATGGCAGTTTATGAGAAAAGAAAATCAATACTTAATTTTCAGTTTTCTTGTTTCCCTTTTGCTGAAAACCAGTTAACTCTTTTCTTAATGGTCTGTCAGATCTTAACACCTACTTTGTATATTTTAGTTAATAAAATGCCAGAAGATTTAATTCTTTCTGCCCACCCCACTCTGTAGGTAGAATTTACCTTGTTTAATATGTTCGGAAAATTGGGAAGGTTCCAGAACATGCGAGTTTAATATCGGAGGACTGGGAAGTCTCAGGCGTACAGTCACCGGTCTCATGACTGAGCAGCTAGCAGAAGCTCCTCGGCTGCTCGTCTTTGCCTCTTGGGGTTCCTTTGTCTAAAGAGTAAGGACCCCTCCTTCTTGCAGACTGCTCAGTCCAGACCATAATAACCTTCCCTTCTCTTAGGATGACACGAGAGACTAAGGTTCTTTTTAATTCCTCCGGTGCTGATATGGCGGTGAGTCGTGGGACCTGCCTCTGCCTGCCAACCGCACGCCCTCCCATCCCCCCCCCCCCACCTTCCCCAACCCTCTGGCCCTCCCATCCTCACATTCCTGGATGGACGTGCTCCTCTTGCTTTCACTTTTCCTTCTTTAAGATTTATTGATTTTTCTACTTTTAGCTCTCTCCCTCCCGCTTCTTTGTGCATGTGTGTGCGGGCGTGTGAGAGCGTGTGCGCTCGCTCGCTCACTCGATCGCTTGCTTGCACATGCGCAGCATGCATGGAAGCCAGACAGGGTGTTAGGCCCCTTGAAGCTGAAGTTTCTCTGACTGGAGTTTGTCCCTCCTCTGAGCCTCTGAGCCTGTGGTCTTAAGTGTGACAGCACTCCGTGGAGTCAAGCTCTCTCTGGGCAGGATTGGGGTGCAGATAGCTGTGATCTTAGGTGTGTAAGTACTCCTGGGAGACTAGCTCTCTCCAGGCGAGATCAGGGTGTGGATATTTGTGGCACAGGGTTAACCCCGGGGGGCACAGATGGAAACCTGAAGTTTGTCTTTTGAATCAGATATTAAAAGTTCTTTATGAAAATGGTCAGACACTAATGTGCCTAATTCCCTGAACTCACGGTCAATATGGAGGAGGATACACCATTTGTACACTAATATTAAATACTTTTAAAACTGGATTAATAGGCATTTTATATTTATTATTTATTTGTGTTCATTGTGTATGTGGAAGCCAGTAGACAACCTCAGGCGCTGTTCTTCAGCACTGCCTACTGCTTTGTTGACCCAGGAACACCTAGCCCAGTAGGCTAGGCCAGCTTTCCAGTGAGCCTTTTCTCCTTGCTAGGATTTTAAGAGCATTGTGGTGGGTTGGACACGCTTGACCCAGGGAGTGAAACCATTAGGGGTTTGACCTTGTTGGAGGAAGTGTGTCATTGTGGGTGTGGGCTTTGAGAACATCTTCTTAGCAACTCGTAAGGCAGAGCTTCTCCTGGCTGCCTCCAATCAAGATGCAGAACTCTCAGCTCCTCCTGCACCATGCCCGCCTGGTTGCTGCCATACTCCTGTCTTGATGATAATGGACTGAACCTCTGAACCTGTAAAGTAGCCCCAATTAAATGCTGTCCTTTGTAAGAGTTGCTTTGGTCATGGTGTCTCTTCAGAGCAATAGAAACTAAGATAAATATTGCAGAATGTCTAGTTCTCCATGTACGTTCCAGGGAACCTAACTCCGGTCCTCATTCTTGCAAGGCCAAGAATTTCTTTGCCACATGAGCCTTTCCCTGGCTCAGCACATATATTTTGTTCTTTAAAGTAGGGAGGCTGTCCTGGCTAGTTTTATGTCAACTTGACACAAGCAAAAGAAGAAGAAACCTCAATCCAGAAAATGCCTCCATAAGTAGAAAACAGGCAAGCCTGTAGGGTATTTACTTAATTAGTGATTTTGGGAGAGGGCTCCGTTGTGGGTAGGGGCATCCCTGGGCTGTTGGTCTTGGGTTCTATAAGAAAGCAAGCCATGGAAAGCAAGATAGTAAGCAGCACCTCTCCAGGGCCTCTGCCTCTGCTCCTGCCTCCAGGATCCTGCCCTGTGTGAGTTCCTGTCCTGACTTTCTTTGATGATGGGCATAGATGTGGAAGTGTAAGTCAGATAAGCCCTTTCCTCCAAAGCTGCTTTGGTCATGGTGTTTCATCATGGCAATAGTGACCCTGCCTGGGACAGAGGCCCGATCCTTTGTCGTGGTGTCTGAGATGAAGACGGGAAAATGTTCCTCAAAGGTGATGTACATGGAGGCTGGGGAGATTACTCGGTTGGTGAAAAGTGCTTGCTGTGTAAGCATGGAGGCCTGGATCCAAGATGATTGGTAGCATTTGCCTGTCATTGCAGTTTTGAGGCAGGTAGGATATATGTACGTGTGTGTGTGTGTGTGTGTGTGTGTGTGTGTGTGTGTGTGTATAAATATGTAATATATATAATATATGTGTATGTGTATGCATATGTAAGTATAAATGTATATGTATGTATAAATGTGTATATATGTATGTATGTGTGTATATGTGTATATGTATGTATGTATATGGGTTATGTATGTATATGTGTATGTGTATATATATGTGTGTATATATGTAGATATATTTGAAAATGCAGTAACACTTTGACAGGATAGACTTCAAGTCAAGGAAAGCACAGCTCTGGGAAACAGCATCTGTGCTGAAGAGCAGAGGCTGAGTCTGCTGCCTCACCTACTGGGAAGAGTTATGCAAGTAAGCAAAGAACTGTGTAGCCCAAGACGGCACAGGGGAGTAATCCTGGGAATGGTCCTGTGGAAACAGTCTCTTCTGGTAAGAGACCTGCCATGGGAGAGTGCTCCTGCCAACTTTGTGTGGTCATTTCCCTCCCTTAAATTTGTCCAAGTAATGTTTCTTATAGCTTCTATTTCTTTGCTCAAATTCTACCTCTCTTGGCCACATGGAGTGGAACAAAAGCAGCCATGGTCCCTGGGACAGCCACCCAAGCATTGATGTCATCTGTCCCTTTTCTGTTCTTGTGGTTTAAATATCATTTTCTTTAAGCAACCATTCATCACATGATATGGTGACCAGGGTTCCTTCCTTCCATGAAGTCCCCAGCTTCTCAAGTCTGTATGACTTCATTCTCATCCAGTGACACTCTCCATTGGCCACAGCTTTGAGAAGACCTTAGTGTGCTGTGGAACAGCCAGTTACCACTGATTCTAGACACTGAAGGACAAGCAGGGTGAGGCCGCCTTCGTTTGCACTTATCTTAGTGGGCTACACAGAACCACTGATGGAAGACATCCTTCCAGCTGTGGCAGGTCACGAGCAGAGGGAAGAGAGAGCCATGAAGGGCAGGGATCTCACAGAGTGGCCCACGGAAAGGGGCGATGCACAGCGGGTTAGAGTGCTGGGAGATGAACGAGGGCTCGGAAGGGGCAGACGCAGGTGCCACCGGCTTGGCCTCTCATTAGCTGGAGCAGAGGAGGAAGCCCCGGATGTGTCAAGTCTGCAGGAAGAGCCCGGTTGGGTTTGGTCATGAGAGGTTTGATGTGATAGCCAGGACTCACACTCAAAGAAAATCAGAAAATCATTCATTCTAACTGGTGCAGTTTGGGGGGTCTAGGGTCTCAAAGTAACATCTTTATGGAAAGGAGGGATCTCTAGGAAAGCTCTGTGTGCAGAACCAGCATTAGCTGGAAAAGCTGAGAAGAGCGCTATTCAAGGTCGGGGAGGGGGAGAATGGCGGCAGGGAGGGGGGCTCATGTTTATCACTAGATGCTGAGATGTTACACACAGCGCACAGCCAAGAAAACATACCACTGAAGGGTGATTTTCTCTGATTAAGATAAGACTCACAGGATAAAGGAAGATGTTTGATGTCTGATGGTTGGAAGTATGGTTTCATTTTGATTTTTAGACTGGAATGATGTGAGCAAATGTCTGTGAGGAAACAGTGGAGGAGGAGGAAGAAGAGGGATCAAGATGAGGGAGAGGAGGGGAGGGATGAGGGAGAGGAGGGATGAGGATGAGGGAGAGGAGGGGAGGGATGAGGGAGAGGAGGGATGAGGATGAGGGAGAGGAGGGATGAGGATGGGGAGGGGAGGGATGAGGATGAGGGAATCTGTCTACACGGAATGTTTGACTATGGAGGTGGGTTCACGTAGCCTACAGTCTTACTTTACATTTTAAAAATTGGTTACCATTCTCTCTCTCTCTCTCTCTCTCTCTCTCTCTCTCTCTCTCTCGTGTGTGTGTGTGTTGGGAGTTGGTAGAGTGTGGTGTAATTTAGGAGGTAACATCTACTGGTAAACATGTTTTCCCCTTTAAACACCAAACCCAGTTGGGGGAGAGCTATAGGTTAAGCAGTTACACCACTGAGGCTCTGATAAAATCGTGTCTACTCAGGCTTTCTGTGTGTTCACTGATGCAGATCTCTTCATTCCTCACTACAGAGTTAAGAACAGCACCGGAGCTGCTGATGCGGAGATAGCAAATTACAAGTTTTCAGAGACTGAAAAGCTTTTTGTTAAAACACCAATAAGGGGCTTGAATCTAACTTCATCCTCTTCTTAAGTTAGCCAGGTTTGAGGATTCTGGTAAGAACTCTGGGGTTCCTAACACACACATATGCACGCACACATGCACATGAGCACACACACACACACAGATACACACACACACACCACAGAGATACACACACACACACACACACACACACACACAACCCAGACAGACACAGATGCACACACATACACACACACACCCACACGGATGCAGAGGCACAGAGACAGAGACAGACACAGAGACAGACATACTTTCTTTCTCCCTTCCGTCCGTCCGTCCGTCCGTCCCTCCCTCCCTCCCTCCCTCCCTCCTCCCGGATCCTTCCTTTGTTAGAGGTACTGAGTACTCTCCCATAACTGTTGGTCTGTATTATGGATTTCATACTATGGGATTTGGAAAATCTTTGCTCCTTTCTTCCAGAATTTTTTAATGTGATACCTGCCTAGCCAAGTACTCATGACCTAACTCAAGCAAGTCCATGTTCAGGAAGTCTTTGGAGAACCAGTCAGAACAAAGGACTCTCCCATCCTCCGTGTTACTTCAGTACAACGTGCTTGCTGCACGCCTGTCTGCGGCAGTGTCTAGCATTCTCGGGAGCTCTGTAACAGGTCTTCTTGACCCATTCAAGCACACAGGAAATGGAATAGGAGCCAAGGGCTGGAATAAACTTCTATTGCTTTTAATGTACTATAGATATACTACACAGTAGAATAGCATATGGATTGATACATTGTATACATAAGATGCCTAATCGACAGACTCTTTGAATGCTGACCTATCTGGTCAAAGAAAATTTGAATAGAGATTAAAGAAATGAGGTGATTCTGGATCATCTGGTTCGACGAAGTGATTACACGTTCACACAAGGAGGCGGAGGGAGAATGGCAGAAGATGGAGGGATATCCGGAAAAGCCAGAGTTTCCCCAGATACCCGAGGAGTGAACAACTGATAGGGAAGAAGGAGCCTAGAGAATTTCCTTCACCTGTGACCCTGCCCTGGGAACTTATCCCAGCAGATTGAGGTGCCCAGGGAGGCCACTGGGCAAGGAGTGTGTAAATACAGAAGGCAGTTTTATGTTTGAAAACGTTTTGCTACTGCAGCACCCAGGGCAGCTAAACAAGTTAAGTCCCTGGAGACTTCAAGACCTGAGCAGGGATGGTTTCTCCCAGGCTCCTGTCCTTGGCAGGAAAACCTGGCCTTTTCTTGTCTCTGTCTGTGCCCTCCTCTCCTCTTCCTACAAGTCCTTAGTCATACTGTGTTAAGGTCCACACCGATGACTTCATCTTAAAGCTGATCACCGCCGTGAAGACCCTGTGTCTGTAGTCGCATCCTGAGGAACTGAGGATTTGGAATTCGAGGTGAGGATTAGGAGGTGGGACCCAAGTTGGCTTGCAGAGTTCTCTGTCTCACACAGAGTTCTCCAGAGGAAGTGAGCCAATTACAAGAAGGGAATTTACTGGACTGGCTTACGCGATGGGGGCTAGTAACCTAGCAATGGATGTCTGCGGGCTAGATAGGAAAAAAGCAGGTACCCAGCCCAGAGCAGAAACCTTGGCTGGAGACCTAGAAGCCCCTGGTGCTGAACCTACCTTGAAGGGCTGAGGCTGCAGTTGGAAGCAGGCCAGATCAGTCGAGTCACTCAGAAAACAGAGAGGCTTGCAGACTTACTGCTGCCTCTTCACAGCCTCTTGACACCTGTGCCACAAACCCATTAAAAGTGCCATCTAAAGTACCCCCATCCAGGTGGGTCTCTCCCCCAGGTGCTGCACCATGACATCCATCCTTTCTGGAAAGAACCCCAAGGAACAAGTGCATTCCTCAGGTCGGATCTCTCTGTGTGCTCATGTTGACAACAGCTAGGACCAGCCTTCCCATCAGCCACAGAGGGAGGGGGGCAACTTAAAACAAGTGCCTTAGGTCTCAGAAAAAGCCTCGCTCCCCGGACGTGGGCATGTGCCGTCAGGGCAGACTGGGAGCCCGAGGTCACTGGGGACAGTGTACTGACCATGGTCGGTGGTGTGATTCTGTCAAACCCGTGAGCACAACACCTGGGTGTATAAATAGGACAGAGAGGAGCTTGTGAGTTGGTCAGCTGTTACTGTCGGGAGTCATTGAGAGTGCCCTTCAGTTCCGGACTCCAAGCCGACAAAGGCTGAGAAGACCCTGGACAAGGTCAGAGGGGAGAGAGCCTTGTAGAATCACGGGCCTCTCAGCTATTTGAAAATGAGCACTCTGTGATCTCTCAGCCTAGGGGGAAGCCAAGAACCTCCCCCCAAAACATCCACGTGAACGAGAGTGATCAGAGATCCTGCTGTCTGTAAGTTAGAGATGTAAGAGAAACCATTTCTTAACGCTAGTGACATAGGAAAATATTTCACAACAATGTGAGTTTTTAAAAACTGAAGTTACTAGGGTGGACTTTAAATATAAGGTAAATTTTACTTCAAATGATTTTTAACATGAACAACCTCAAGTTAGCAACGTATGGAGTAGAATTAATTATTTGTTTAGTCAAGAAATCAGAAACTTTAAAACATTTACTCTCTCTCTCTCTCTCTCTCTCTCCTCTCTTCTCTTCTCTCTTCCTCTCTCTCTCTCTCCTCCCCTCCCCTCTCCTCTCTTCCCTCCTCCCCCCCTCTCTCCCTCTCTCTTTTCCCTCTTCTGTCTCTCTCCTCTCCTCTTCTCTCTCTCTCCTCTCTCTTCTGCCTCCTCTCCCCCTTCTCTCCCCCTCTCTCTCCCTCTCTCTCTTCCCTCTTCTGTCTCTGTCCCTCTCCTCTCCTCCCCCGCCCCTCTCTGTCACTTCTACCTCAGAGCACACATGGAGGCCAGAAGACAACTTCCCGGACTGGATCCTCTGCTTCCCTGTGGGGTTTCCAAGGCTTTGTGGCAAACGACTTAATCCATCGAACCATCTCACAGCCCCTCAGCAGGTATTATTTCTTAAGTGCTGTCAACCACTCCTCAGGAAGTTTACTTTAGTAGGGAAGAGAGACCACAGGTACATGTGCACACACACATGTGCATGCACAGGCATGTGCATTCACACACAGTGTGAAATGGCAACAACTTGTATGCAGTAAATGCATGAATCAGGAAAGAGGAAAATGGGACTGGTGCCACTAATTAAGTCAGAGTTCTCGGTAGAGGCCATATGTCCAGGATATATCCAAGCAGTGACCCGGAAGATGAGTACCTACAGGTAACCTTCATTTGCCCAGATTTGAACTCAGCTCTGCTTCATTCCATGCTCACAACCTGTACTGGGGGAAACTGAGGCCCAATGAGGTTAAGTGGCTTGCACGGGAGCTGGCTAGGCTTTGCTTCCTCCCACTATTAATATTCACTTCAATAATTCAAGTGGGGGCTCTGTTGGGCACAGATATGCTGCTTATTCATGTTTAATAAGGCGTACAGGGAAATAGGCACATTTAGCAGAACTCTGAGTTCCTCTGCCTTCATGATACCTGCCCCTTGGTTCTGAGGTGCTACACAAACCAGGCATTTATTGGCATGAGCTGACCTCAGATGGCAGGTGTCCATGGAGCAGAGGTGTCCGCGGAGCAGAAGTGTCCGCAGGGTAGACTAGAAGCATGTGAGATCTCGTGGAGAGTAGACAGTCTGGCTGCTGCTAGAAGGAACAGCATGCAGCCTGCACAGTTACATGCACGATGACCCCCAGCCACGGGTGTGACCACTGTCCCTGTGTGAAAGGTTCGCATGGCAGTGTCCACACTTAACTCCTGTCACTCCACAGTCAGCACTTTCAGGTTCCGCCTCGGGTTTTACCTCTTCAGACTGTTGTTACCACAAATGCAAACGCTGCACGCAGCACTCTCTGCTTGGCCCTCTGGGACTGCGTATGTGCCAATGACTGTAGGAATTCTCCCAAGTAGGACATTTTGATTGACTTCAACCAAGCCTGCCTATTAGAGGCACCAGGGGAGCAGTTAACAGCTCCAAGTCCCAGGCTGAGCCCTTGGAGATCTTGACCAAATGGGTCTTGATTGAGGGCAGGCATCAGTGTTCACTGGATTGATAGCTTCCCCGGAGAACTGCTGCATGGCTGTGGTGGGAACCTATGGCAAGGGCGAAGAGAAGCCAAACAGGCAGACGAGGAGTTCTGCACTCTCAACACCATGGATGATGCCTGCAATATCTCGGCTTCAAGACCCCCTAACATACACAGTAGTCTTTGGGTGGGCACAACTTCAAGTTCCCTGTGGCAGTGCTAAGACCTCAGGGAAGGTCAGCACCAGAGCATCCAGGCCTGGGTGGAAAAGTAATACAGGCATCCAGGAGGCCAGGTTTGAAAGGGAAGCCAAGGGTCTGCTCGATAACGCGTAAAGTCATTTGATCTTTAAGACCACGCCAACTGCCTCAGTGGTGCACTCATGGCCTACACAAATGTCAAGATCTGACTTAGTGGGGTGTGGCTGTCACATCCTTGAATTCCCATCAGCCGTGATTACCCACTCAACAACTACACAAGATTTGGCTGACCTATCTCTTCCCTCATGGTGGGAGTGGGGGTTTGCCAGGCTCTGTCCCTCTCTGAGGACGTGGGAATGGTCTACAGTGGCTTGGAGAGAGTGAGCTTTTCCAGTGACCAAAGGCTCGTGAGCTCCCACACACCTGTAAGTCACTAAGGAAGCTCGCTGCTTCCCCAAGCCAGCTCCGAGTGGAATCACTTCTTTGGTTTGTTGGCGCCCCATCTGGGGCGGAGCAGATATTTGTTCACATGGCCCAGGGGAAGTTCTCACAACGGCTAGAAAGACGAAGGTGGACGACAAACATGAAGAAGGCAATAATTCTGTCTCGCTGCAGCCACAAACTTGAAACCCAGGGATCACTCAGCGAAGGAGGGTATCCACCAACCAACTTCAGCATCACAGAGTGATTTGCCCCAAAATAGAACACAGGTTTGTGATTGGCCAACAGTCTGCTCTGCCCACCAGTGAGCCTTCAGGTCTGCACCCCCCCCCACAACTCCACACACTGTTTACTCATCCAGTAATGTGATGTAATACAGCACGGCATAACACGGCACAACCCAGTGGGTCTGAAGACATCTGTGGGGAAGTGCCTGATGCGTGGTCATGAGGACCTGAGTTCAGATCATCAGCATCCACATAAAATCCAGCACAGGAGAGTACACCAGGGTGATGGTGGGGGAGGGGGAACCTAGGTTTGCTGGTCAGCCTAGCCTAACAGGTTAGCTTTAGGTTTAGTGAGAGACCCTGCCTCAAACTGCAGAGCATTAGAGAAAAAACACTGACATTGGCTTATAGCCGCCAAACATGAACACACCCCTGCACATAAACTGCCGATAAGAATACATTTGTTTATATCTATCTGTCTCTGCACTTATACAGGCATTTCTAGGAAGAGACCTAGAGGAAGAGTTGTTGGGCTGAGAACAGTGGATCAGCACACACACACACACACACACACACACACACACACACACTCACACACATACACACACATACAAGTGCACACACACATACATGCACACACACACACAAGTACACACACAAGTGCACACACACATACTCACATACACAAGTGCATACACACACACACACACACACACACACACACACACCTTTTCAAGTTAGCCACACACTGTATAATGAGAGGGATAAATTCTGAGTATCGTTTCACTGGGCAATTTTGTCCTTGTGTGAACATCGTCCAGTATGCTTGCACAAACCTAGACGACACAGGACAGATGCTGGGCATGGCCTCTGGGTGTAACTGGGAACTGCACACTTGTAAGATGACCAGGATGCCAGTATAGCGTGGCAGTCTGGCTCATAGCAATAACCTTAACATGAGGAACACCTAAAAGAATGAGAGAAGCTGCACCCCAGGGGGAAAGGGAGCACTGCTAACACAGCCCCATGGCACCACTGCCATGCACACAGCTATCTAGAACCAAAGTCTCATTTGTGACCCTTGACCATGAAACACAAGGGCAGACCTGAGGGGCAGGTGACCAGTCGGACTTAACATATGGGAGTGCCAAATAAAGGGATACAAACAAATATGGAACAGCATAAAATAGGAGTGCGAAGTCCACTGGAGCCTTCTGTGACAGGCTTCAGACTAGCTGGGAACCCTGGAGGCCCCATTCCATCTCGACATCAGCACCTAGGGCTTTGTACAGTATATTCACAGCTGCAGACACTTGCTCAGGGCGTCCTGGCTAGGGGACACACTGAGATCCCAGAAGCCTGTGGACACTGATTCTGCCACCTCCTCAAAGTTGACCCTCAGCTGGCCTTCTGGAACCTCCAGCGTACTTCTGCCTTTCCTTTCCTGTGGGATGCTTTTTCCCAAGAGGATGCCAAGGCTGGATGTTGTGAGCGCAGTTAGTGCAAAATATATGATCGATAGATGATAGATAGGTAGGTAGGTAGGTGGATAGGTAGATAGACAGATGATAGATAGATAGGTAGATAGATGATAGATAGATAGATAGATAGATAGATAGATAGATAGATAGATGAACAGACAAATAAATATAGACACTCCATTACTGCAGGTCACGGCAGGGTTCTTCCCTTTCTTTAAAACACTCGCCATAAGATATTTGTCTCCAGTAACCTTTGGCTTTAATCAAAGTCTCAGTAGAGAGATTTCTAGCCATTCTCAGGGAACTCTTGCACCTCTGGGTCTTCAGAAGTCTTAGCTTTACAAATATCCAGGGGATTTACAAGAGATACTGCATACAGCCTTCGTGCTTGTGGTCTCAAGTACACTTTAATTATAAATGTTCTACAGAGGGAGGGAGGGGAGGGAAGGAAGGGAGAGGGGAAGGAAGGGTGAGGGAAGCGGGGGAAGAGTCTTGGTGCACAGTTTCTGAGTGACAGTGAGAGGCTCTTGCAGAGGAAGCCATGGTGCCTGCGTGTACTCAGCATTCTCCACAGTGTCTTTGAATCATCCTTTCCCAGTGGTGGTGGGAACACTAGTGCCCTCTCAGTCTGATTCCATCCTGTGTTCTCCATCCTGGTTTTCACAGGTAACAAAGTAAACACTGTGGCCAGTTCCCCTTGGCTGTTGCTGCTGGAAGGGGGTGGGCGCCCATTTTCACTGTGAAAGCTTTATTTACTTAGTGTGTAACAGTGTGGAGAAACAATGTTTCCAGCCACCACCACGGAACCCCTGTGCAAGCCTTGCCCCTCTGCTAGGGCTCGGGGAACACAGTGGCTTGTCCAGAGTCAAGCTTTCCTCTGGTTCTATGTCTTGTCTTCAGGTCGAAACCAGGCACGGCAGCCTCAGGATCCTTAGTTTGTAGACAATGTATCAAGGACACATGGGAGGGTGGGTACATTGAAGCCAAACAGTAAAGGCTGTAGCTCTTTAGCGCGCTCTCTTTCTCTCTCTCTCTCTGTCTCTCTCTCTCTCTCTTCTCTCTGTATCTCTCTCCTCTGTCTCTGTTTCTGTCTCTCCTCTCTGCATGCTCTCTCTTTCTCTCTCTGTCTCTCTGTCTGTCTCTCTCCTCTCTCTCTCTCTGTCTCTCTGTCTCTGTCTCTCTCTTTGTCTCTCTCTGCTCTCTGTTTCTGTTTGTCTGTCTGTCTCTCGCTTTCTCTCTCTGTCTCTCTCTGTCTCTGTCTATCTCTCTCCTCTCTCTCTCTATGCTTTATATATTATATATACTTTCTATGTATTACATATACACAAGTGTATGAGTGTAGATATGAGCTCTCACCATAACTACATCGAGTCCTCACTATATATTCCATAAGTTTTTCTAATGCCTCACAACAGATCATCACCCAACTTTACAGACCAAGGGAGGCTGAACCTTCAAGGGCTTGGGGTAACTAATTCTAGCCAGTTGGGAGGTCCAAGTTCAGGAGAGCTGACATCAGAGCCCAGTTTCTGAGGTGCCTCCCTTGTCTGCTCTGTGTTAGCCACAGCTCTACAAGGCATGACAGTCAATGCAGAGTGTCAGGTGACACCTAAGGCCCCTCAGCACACACAGGCTCGGAGACAGCACTTCAGAATCTCTGCTGGGAAGGCACAAGCAGTAGCACACAGACCCATGGCGAGCTTCTGAGAGGTCCAGGCAGGGGCGGCGGGGGCAGTGGAGATAGTGGGGCTGCAGGGGCCTCAGGGGCCACGGGGGTGAGGTCCTCACACTCCTGTGCCTGACAGTGCCAGCTTCTTAGGACTCCCTTCTTCTTCAAGTGCCTGTGAGGTTAGCAACCTGATGTCTGGTAGGAAACAGGCAGGTCAGAAGGAAGGTGGCAGTAGAGTAAGAGGACTAAAGCTGAAAGGCGGGTGCACTGAGAGAACAAAAATCACAACCAAGAGTAAAGCTGGCAGGTTACTATTTTTTGCTTGTGTGTTTGTTTAATATCATGGTTTGAGGAAATGTCGCTGTTTCCTGTGTGGACCGGAAACCGATTAGAACCGGGTAAAGCTGGAGGTGTCACTACAGTAAGGCGCAGTGCTGTGGTCAAACTGTGGAAGTGTTCAGACCCTCATTATGAAGTTTATCACAGAGCTGCTGCACAGACTTGGTTTGGCTGGAGTCCGTTCGAGGTTCCTTATCTTGGTTCTTGCTTGTCTGTTGTTGTGGTAGAAATAATCCGAGAAAAGCAACTTACGGAAGGGTTTACTGTGGCTCGCAGCTCATAGCACTGCCCAAGGCAGCAGGGAGACCGGACAGCAGAAGCCTGAGGTGGCCTATGATATCGCAGCCGCAGTCAGGAAGAAGAGAGTGAGGAATAACTGTGCTCCCCTCACTGCCTCCTTGCGTACAGTCCTGAATCCAGCCAATGAATGAGGGCGGGTCTTCCCACTCCAACTAAACATACCAACAGAATCCTGATGGGCATGACCAGAGGCCAATCTGACTGAGAGAGAGCCCCTGGGTGCGCCCAGAAGTATATCTTCTAGGGGACTCTTCATTCTGTCAAGTGGACAACCCTAACTATCGCATGTATCCCTAGGCCCTTTGTGAACTTTCAGGACACCCACAATGGGGTTTGTCCTAGTTAGAGTTATGCTCACCGTGACGAAGCACCACAAGCAAAGCAACCTGGGGGGAGAGGGTTTATTTCAGCTTACGCTCCCAGGTAACAGGGCAGTCGGGACAGGAGCTCAAGCAGGGCAGGAACCCGGTGGCAGGAGCTGATGCAGAGGCCATGGAGGGTGCTGCTTACTGGCTTGCTCTCCATGGTTTACTCAGCCTGCTTTCTTACAGAAGCCAGGACCACCTGACCAGGGGTGAGCCCTTCCATATCAATCACTAACTAAGAAAATCCCCTGCTCCAGAGCCATCGCAAGTATGACTGTTATGTCACATGTGCGTCAGTAGGTGGCAGAGAGAAGGGTATGTCTATACTCCGTTATGTCTGATGATTAGTAGCTTAGTACTCCTTGAAAAAAGGAAACCTGAGATGGTTACCAGTCCAGTGTGAGGGCAGGGAGCAAGCCAGAGACTAGAAGACCCCTCCCTACTGGGACTATGGGCTTGGGGCAGGAATGAGTCCAAGCCAGATGACCCTCGCATGGGGCCATGTAGGCTGGCCTGGGTGAGTAACTAGCCTGAGATGACCACCAGTCTGATACTACTCAGGCCTGGGGTGAGCAGGTGGACCATGCCAGAGACGACTCCAGACACTCGGAGACCCTGGACACCACTAAGAGGAGAGAGTAAGTGGTGGAGAAATGGAAGGGAAAGAAAAACAGAAGGAAGTGGGCACAATGGAGAGAGGCGGAACTGGAGACTCAGGGTATCGAGGAACCATCTCATGTGAGTACCCAGTGATGCCACCTGGGACCATGGGGGGGTTCCAGCCTGTGCTGACACTGTAGACCATGTCTGGGTCTGTGGCTCTGCTGCAGTGGGGGGTCTGTTATCACCAAGAGCCAGCCAGATGTCTCAGGATATCTTAGGGGAGTCCCAGTGAGGTCCAGTACTGATAGAGTAGCAGAAGCCAGAGGCCTCGTATCAGACCAACGAGTCATTGCAATGAACATTTGCAAGCAAAGAAGTGTGGACAAAAGGGTGTATTGTGGGACACACTGAGACACACTACAGCTTCTATAATGAAGATGTTTTTTCTCTATTGGAGGGGGGTTTGCAAGGGTGAAGGGTGGGTATTAGGAGAGAGGGACATGAGTGGGATTGGGGTGCATGATATGAAAGTCACAAAGAACCAATTAAAGATTGAAAACAAAAGTAAAAGGAAAACATGTCCAATAGTCTTTCCTATGGGCCCGTCTGAGAGGAGGGTCTGAGAGGAGGGTTCCCTCCTCTCAGATGATTCAAGCCTGTGTTAACCTGACATAAACTTAGCCACCACAGGGCCTCCGTTTCTTTTCTCAGACCTGACCGACTCCTTACATCATTAACTTTAGAGCTAACAGTATCTATCCTTAGAGTCTGCCGTCAGTCGGACTGCACAGACGTCCAAGAGCTCCTTGGTTGTCTTTATTTCCAGGATTCATCTATAAAACCATTACTGAGCCCTCAGCTGGGATATATACCATCCCAAAGGGCCAGTGTGGATCAAGCCAATGGCTTTGCTCCGTACAGTGGAAAAGCAGTTAACCAGCTCAGTCCAAACAGCAGAAAATGATCAAGACCAGCCACAAACCTTGCTTTTAAGGAAGTGAGGCCTGCATGGTTAGTCTATGAAGTTCAGAGATCATTTCTTATCCTATTGGTCAGAGTTACTACTAAACAACGGTTTTCCCTGAGTTTGGAGATGTGTTCTATGATTGTTTGGTGTGTGTGTGTGTGTGTGTGTGTGTGTGTGTGTGTGTGTGTGTGTGTAGGGGGGCAGTCTTTAAACCCTACCGGTGAGCAGCGTTTTCTGTCTTCTGTGCTTTTTTACCAAGGACCGGTCTTTATGTAAGATACATTCTGTAGTAACACATTTAGGGGTCTGCAAATATCCGTCACTAACTCCTCTCTCTCTCTGAGATGACACAAGGAAAATCTTATGTGCTAACGAGGTCTCCAGAGCTGGTCTTCTTGGCAGTGTAATATGACATCTGTGGGCCAGGTTCTTTCCCTGTAACTACTACCTATGAACGACTCAAACAGCGTGCTGCTCAAATTCTTGTTCATGTGCTGGGCAGAGGCATCAGGAAAGTTCTCCCTCCCTTCCCCCCTCTTTCCCTCCCCTTTCTCCCTCCCTTCATTGATCCCTCCTTTCCTCTCCCTCCCCTCCTCCCCCTCCCCTCCCCTCCCTTCCTCTCCTTCCCTCAATCCCTCCCTCCCATCTCTCCCTCCTCTCCCTCCCTCCCTTCCTCTCCCTCACTCCCTTTTCCCCTCCAGCTTTGAAGAGCTTGAAGTTAAATGGAACAGTTCCTACCCTCATGGCAACTTTCCCCAAAGCTCTGTGTACAAATTCAGTGTGTTCTTTTCCTGGGTCATTTTATGTCTGAAGATGAATGTCGCTGTGCCCAGATCGTCCTTCCTGAGTTGGAGGCAGAACAACCATAAAGCAAGGCTCTGGGGAGGGATGTTCTGCATGGATATGGATGAGTGAAAGGCATCCTCCTGCACCACGCAGCCTGTTCAATTAACTTCTCTGTATTTCTCCAGATCCGGGATGGCTTCTCTCATTGTAAGAGAACATTATTCATGACTCTCCCAAGAGTGCTTTACTGCATATACTCATGGTCGTGAATTAAATGAGCTTAGGAAAAGCGTCTTGCTTGTAACAAATTCTTTTCCTTTTACAGACCAAGGTATTAAAGTTTAAAACATTAACGCAATGACCAAATTGCCTATTTTAACTCTAAGTTGACCAAATATTCTTGATAAAGGCATTGTGTTCTTATAGCTACCATTTTAACCTACATTTATATTTAAGGGCCACAAATAGCATGAATATCATGTTTCACTTAGTCATTTATACTATACATTGCAAAACGGGACTCTGGAGACCTCGCCCTCAGTCACCACTCCCAGCTATACTCCCTCCCATCTGTTAGACTAGCTCCTCTCAGACATTAAAACCACCCCACTCTAGTTCTCACCCTTTTATTTACTCACTAGGCCTTAGATCTGGAAAAAATTGATCTTCATATGTTCCTAGGGAGAAATTACAGATGTGATCAAGTTAAGCAGTCTGATGGGGGAGATTGCCCTAGATGGCACAGGTGCGGGGTGTGTGACACAGTCTGATACAGAAGAGTGCCCTAGATGGCACAGGTGCGGAGTGTGTGACACAGTCTGATACAGAAGAGTGCCCTAGATGGCACAGGTGCAGGGTGTGTGACACAGTCTGATACAGAAGAGTGCCCTAGATGGCACAGGTGCGGGGTGTGTGACACAGTCTGATACAGAAGAGTGCCCTAGATGGCACAGGTGCGGGGTGTGTGACACAGTCTGATACAGAAGAGTGCCCTAGATGGCACAGGTGCGGAGTGTGTGACATCAAGGCATGCAGGAGTGTCAGAGACAGAAAGGGAATCAACAACAAAACGAAGGCCTGCACAGTGGAGCCTGCAGTTAGGAACAGCAATGGCCTCCACAGCAGGCCAGGGCAAGGACAGGCTTTCTCTGTATCTGAAAGGGTCCTTCCTGGTGACTTTCCTTTCTGTTATTGTGCTAAACACCAGGATCAAGGTAGCTTATGTAGAAAGAGCTCACTGGAAATGGTGTTGGCTTTTTTAAAACTCGAAGTCCACCCCAAGTGTCACGCCTCCTCCAACAAGGCCACACCTCCTCCAATGAGGCCCCACCTCCTCCAACAAGGCCACACCTCCTAATCCTTCCCAAACAGTTCCACCCACTGGGGACTGAGTACTCAGTCAATTCCTGAGCCTCCGGTGTCCATCCTCATTCAAACCCCCACACATGGTGAGACTGAAAAGGATATTGTCTCCCAAATAAATAAAAGCAAAATGAATTTGCATATTTCAAGGCACCAAGTCTGTAGCAGTTTGCAATAAATTCACCACTGGGGGAGCAACAAAGCATGGTGGCACCTGACAGTGTTCTCAATACTTGGGAGTTAGCAGCAGGGAGCTCAGAGTTAAAGGACAACTTCAGATACAGAGCAAGTCTCAGACCAGCTTGGACTGTACAAATTTATGTCCTAAAAATCCAAACACGTTTACACTCATGTACATAAACATAACAAGTGCTGATGCCTGCCCCAGGAGAGGAGGAGCGTGGTCAGCTCTCTCGCCAGAAATCAGCCGCAATTAATAGGGACTGCGGAAGGACGATCTCAGGATCGTCACAGAGGGACATGTCAGTTAGAAAATCCACTCTAAGAGCACCGGTGCTCTGGCTTCTGAACCACTACTCGCTTTCAGCACCTTTCAGCACCATAGAGCTACAAGTTCTTCCTTTTTCCAGCCCCCTGAGGAGGCGTGGCTGGGCGGGGCGGGGCGGGGCGGGGTGGAGCATAGCACTGGTGTCTCCTCATTCCCTCTCGGATCCTTGTAGAAACTCCAGGCAGGTGTAATTGAGGTGTCCTCAGCTCCTCCCTCCACCCAGCTCCACACCCGTAGGATGTCACTAAAGCGATTGTGTCTTCTTCAGCTTCTTCCCACACTGTTCCTAGGATTGAGGTCTCATGACAAGAAAGGTGAGCCAAAGAGACCCCGCCCCTCAGCCCCCACTGAGTGTCCCGTGCCGAGAGGATGCTACTTCCTGGTCATCAGCACTGGCTGCCAATCGCTTTCTTTATGGATTCTCAGTTTTAATTTTGATTCCTCTGATGGCCAAGGGTGCTGAGCACTTAATCCAAGCATTTACTGGCTGTCTGCTCTTCTTTTGAGAACAGTCCCTTCCGCTTATTAGACCGTTTGTTGCCTGGATGATCTGTTTTCTTTGTGCTGAAGTTGTTTTAAGCCCTTTACAGATCCGGGAGAGAAGGAAGAGAGAGGGAAGGGAAACTGGCACGGGATGAATGGGAACAAAATACAATGGTGTATGTGTCTGATGATGTCTTACTGAAGCCTGCAGCACTGTATGCCTTCTTAAAAGAACTTATGAGCCTGGTGTCAATCAAAGAGAGATGCGATGCTGTCCCCTCCCTCAGTTCCCCCCCCCCCAACACACACACAGGAGAATAAGAACAATGAGCCTGGTTTGTGTGTGTGCATGTGTGAGTGTGTATGCATTTATGTACATGTGTGAGCATTTGTGCATGTGTGTGGGATGTGCATACATGCGTGTCTATGTGTACATGTCTGTGTGTGCTCATGTGTGTACATGTCTGTGCACGTGTATTTGTGCACGTGTGTGGTATGTGTGTGTGTCTGTGCGTGTGCGTGTGTGTGTGTGTGTGTGTGTACATGTTGGTACTCAATGATTCAGCCACTGCCACCACTGCTCCAGGCACTGTCGTACCGTCATCCTCAGTGTCGTGGTCCCTATAGTGACACGGAGTACAGGCATAGAGGTGCTTGTAGCTCAAATGGTTGGGAACTAGCTGGGTAAGGACAAAGAACTCAGTGTGTTTTCAAGTACATGGTTTCAGTCCTGTATTTAGGCCAGGTGAAAACAGAAGCAAGGGTGGGGAAGCTGAGGACATGCAAGTGTGACAACAACGTGCACAGGCGATTTCAGTAAACACAGGCATTACTGCGGGGGAGGGGAGCAGACAGGAAGAGTCGGCGGCAGCCCCCATTAGTACCGTATGACACCTTCCACTCTGAATGCCCGGATGCTTTCTGTGCTCTTCAAACAGATCAAAGTGCTTGCTTGCTAATAGAGTACAATTATGTGCTCTAATGGAGCAGCCTGCTTCCCACAGGGAGAGCGTCTTCCTGACTGTCTTTACTATGGTGCATCCTGGACCCTCTGCTCCAGCTGGAGACAGCGCCCGTTCCATGGGGTTGCACATTAAAATGTATGTAAATTACCCGTGAATAATAGATCATCAGTAAATATTAATCACTGCTAACTAAGAAGCCAATCCTCAGTGCTTCGGGGAGTTCTCTGTCCACCGTGGAAAGTTTTAACGTAGATGTTGAAGGACAAAGAATTTTCCCAACCAGGCCTTCCTGGTTGAGGGCCAGCGATGGGCTTCTTCCTGTCTTACGTCTACAAATCTCCGAATTGGACGACGGAGTCAGAGACCTGATGGTTGGTTTAATGACACATTCCCAGTAACTAGACAAAACTGTGACTCCAGAAGGAGAGGTGGCGAAGGTCAGGGTGATGTCTGGTGGACATCGCACACCTGTACCACCCAGCAAGAGCACTGTTCACGCGCTACATGGTGCCTATAAGTGAGTTCTGAGGCCATCTACTCTCTTACCCTCCATGCCCCAGTCTCACAGGACCGTCAGGTAGGTAGTTCTAATCCCTAACCTTCCAGAGTTGTCATTTACTACACCCTGGCTGTGACTATCAAAGGTGAAAAAGCAAAGGCTGGAGAGATGGCTCAGAAGTTAAGAGCACTGACTGCTCTTCCAGAGGTCCTGACTTCAATTCCCAGCAAACACACGGTGTCTGTAATGGGATCCAATGCTCTATGCTGGTGCGTCTGAAGACAGCTACTGTGTACTCATACACAAAATAAGTAATTCCTTAAAAAAAAAAAAGGAGAGAAAGCAGACTGAGAGTATGTAAAGTGAAAAACTTGAGCACATTTTAGCGAGGGGTCAGTCTTAACGGCACAGGAGGCAAGACAATTTGCAAAGTGTCTCCAAGCACGGTTTCTTGGTGCCCTGGAAGACTGTGCAGTGGGGAGGTAGGCTCCTCCTGCAGCACAGCACAGTCAACTGCGAATGAGTCGTGTCCCCAAACCTTTCTTCCCAGAGTGTTTGCATCGCGACCTTACTCTTTCTTCCTGAGTTAGTTCCTTTTCTTGCGGTTTAGTTTTTTAAATGTTCTGATTCAAATAACCCAGAAGCTTCTCTAAGACCCTCTCTTCCACGATGGTTTGGGACCTCATACGAAGTTGTGTGACTGACTGCGTAGCTGTGGGAAAAGCCTGGCAGCCGTAAGAGATTGAGAACACACAGGGGCCAAGAGTTAACTCGGAATCGGCCATGTTGCAAGCCTGAAGTATGTCTGATGGTGTTCGCCTGGGCCGGGCACACCCCTGCACTGTGGCTGCGGTGCTGAGCACGTGTGCACATTTGATATGGCAAAGATGTCATGCCACGCTGAGCTCGGATTGGCGACTGTTGTGTGCTATGAGCGCTGGTGTTCTTACTGTATGTAAACAGTCTTCTGCTCTTACAACAACCTAACGGTTTAATCTTTGAAGACAGAGACTTTTGGTATCTTCCTATCATCATTATTAGCATGCTAACACCCCAAATGACTATACCTCTGAGTTATATGATATTACAATGTAATTTGAAGTTTACTTAAACAATCGTTAAATGAATTTGGGTTTGCAATTAGGGAAGTATTTCAAACGATTTCCTAGGTGACCCTAAACATGTCTCTGCCACTTTGTACCGTGCATTTCTCTAAAGAGGCCTTCTTAGTATTTTTAATAATTACGTATCACTATCGTGAGCAGCTTTAACCGTGGCCCCTGATGTGGGCATCTGTCTTCTAAGGCAATGTGCATTAATGTCGGCTAACACACCAACACCCAGTGATGCTTGCGGCTCACCAATGGCAGTGATCAAAGCCCACGTCTGAAATAGTCCTTTGATCCTTCGAATCTCCACTGCTTGCCATACCTAATTAGATCATCATTGTCTCGGTCTCACAGATGCGGCTGAGGAGGAGCTCATCTACAGGAACAGCGTTTACAGGTAATTATCTTGTTCCTCTCTCTGCTGTGGACCACTGCCCATCCTCTGTCCCTTTGTCAACCTTCTTTTCAGCCATTCGGCTGCTTTGTGAGGCCAAGGCCAGTTAATGACAGATAACATCGTTTGGAAGCCTAATTACACAGATGCAGATCGCAACGTTTAAATAACGGCTTCCAGCAAGCGGCCGGTGTATACTGATATCAACTCAAACACCCACTCCTCAAAGAGGCTGGCTTACTCCTTAATGCCCTGATGTGGTCCGTGAAAGGTTCAGTTGTCAGCATGCATCCCGAGTGCTAGGAAGTTTGGTTTTGTGTCCCTTAATAAATGAGATGTGAGTATTAATTAGCCCATGGTCTATTTATACATGGCAGTATATTACACGAGGATATTTTCACCCGGGATGTGTACATCCCAACTTCTTGACCCTTTTCTAAAACCCCAATAAATTGATCTACAAAAGGTTTAAACCACCTTTTCAAATCTTTCTGGGTAAGTTCATGGCACACCATGTGAATTCAGTTCCATCAAAACTCGAGGGTATTTCCTTCAGGACAAGGTAAAGGATAAACAAAAGTAGTTTTTCAATGGAGGCCCACACTGTTCACCATGTGGTCTCTCAATGACTGAAATTCAATGGTGTGTATGTTTCCAGGATCTGATGTACTGAAGCAGTATACATTCGGGCCAGAGATGGCTTGCTGGTCAAGAACACTAACTGCTCTTTCAGAGGGTCTGAGTTCAGTTCCTATCCCATCCACATCCAGCAGCTCAAATCAGTCCAGAGCAACTGGACACTTCTGGCCTCTGAGGGTTCCTGTGCTCACTTTTACATATCTACATGTAACTGATGGGAGAGGTCGTGCATGGAGTATCTTCCCCTGTGTCTGCCTCATGGCTTTTCCATATATGGAGCCTCCCTGGCCCTCCAGTAGGTTGCCCTTCTACAGTAACTTCGTTCTGTGATCTTTGTGGTCCCGGCATGCTGCACACCCACACTTCTTACGTACTAGATGGGGAGAGTCATGATGGTTTAGGTGGACAGACCTCCCCCTGTTCAGAAGCACGAGGCTGCTGTGCAGAGATCATAGACGGCAAAGCCGGTGTGCCTCCCTCCCCACAGCCTCTCGTGGCTCAGGCTGCTTGTGATGTGTCCTTTGATTGTCCCGTCTTTCCAGAGTCATCTGGACACAGAGCATCCAGTCTCCCTTTCAAAGGCTCCCTGCTTTCCTCTTGATGAGCCAACCCAGCCCTGAGGCCTCTTTTCGAGTCCCCTGGAGTGCTGCTGGGTCTGCAGAGCATGTGTCTGGTGTGGGCAAGTCTGTTTCAGTGTTCCCTGGCATTCACTATTACAAGAGGAAAAAAACCAGACTGAAGATAGGCAAACAGAGGACATTGCATTTCAAAGACGGAAAACATCGTGGTGCGGTCCTCTGAGCGCTGTACTGTATAAGCAGCTGTATGCCACAATTCATGTTCATATTAGCGAAAAGTCAGAACTGAAGGGTCCGTACGTTTTGTTAGAAGTATACCGATCATCGAAAGTAAGTGCAGGATTCTCTCAGATGATCTGTTAAGATGAAGTCTGTGCCGATCGTAACCAGCAGAACCAAGTCCACCTTAGCATGGCCTCATTTCGCATGTGGCTATGATTCTACTTATCAATAAAAGACCAACGCTTGTTAAACATTTTAATCTATCAAGCTTGGGTCATACACTTCTTTTTCTGTCGCTGTAACTAATCAGATCCTTGATTGGTAAAACCCCAGATGCAAAGAATTAATTGACCAAACCCACTTGGGAGCACAAAACATGACATGGGCAAAATCTATTCATCGAAGTAAGCCGTAAGGTTGCTATGTGCAGACGGACTAATGATGGCACAGGGGAGCTGGTCTGTGGTCTGGAGCACTTGCTGTCCTTCCAGGGGACAGGAGTTCAGTTCCTAGCACACGTTAGGCAGCTAGAAACTGCCTGGAATTCCAGTCCCTAGCGATCCAACAACCTCTCCTGGCCTCCATGGGCGCCCATATACAATGTAGTATACACAGGTCATGCACACAAATAAATAAAAAATTAACGAAAATCAACTTGGTGAGTTTAAAGTTCTCCAGGTCATTCGTTTCCTTCTGTGCTGTTGTGTCCTAGGTAAGGTAACTCTTTAACTCTTCATGACTCGTCACAAGATGTGTCTCTGCCCTCTTCCCTGAGTCCGTCTCTCCGAGGCTGTTTCCTGTTCCTTGCTTGGCCACTCACTGGCAGCAGGAAATCACTTCATCTGTTTTGGGCTTTCCTTTGCTTGTCCGACTTACAAGGGCAGTGATAAATTTCCTTCTTAGGTTCCTTGCCTCTCTTCGCTTTCAGATTCTACGACTGGAGAAGCTGTTTTAGCTGCACTAGGCGTCTTTTCATGGGTAGTTATTCTTAAGCCATAAGGTGCTTACACATTTTTAATTAGCCAAGGAATCAACTGTGTGTTTGGAGGGAAAAGGAAATCCAATCCACAGTAACGATAACAGAGAAGGCATAGCCCCGCTCCCCGTGTGGTTCTTGTGTGGTGTCTTTGTAAATCTTGCACTGATTTCTTAATTAAATAAGGTCCTATAACTTACACTGTGATGTCCAGCATGAGAGCAAAGGGCGTATCAGAGGATGTCCACTGCTGGCCCTGCCTAAGTTATTCTGTGCAGACTGCAAGCTGAACCTCTTTAAAGCCAACAATCCACCCGCTGGTCACTGCCACAGATTTTAGCAAATGTGTGTGGTGTGGTGTGTGTGGTGTGTGTGTGTGTTCTGTGTGTATTGTGTGTGTGTGTCTCTATGTGTGTGTGGTATGTGTGTGTATGTGTTTGTGTGTGTCTGTGTCTGTGTCTGTGTCTGTGTGTCGGTCACATGCCTGGTCCCCTGAAGCTGAAGCTGCAGGAGATTGTGAGCTGTCAGATGAGTGAGCGCAGGGAACTGAACTGTGGTTCTCTGCAAGAGCACTAAGTGGCCCTCATCACAGAGCCATGCTCTAGGCCCAGAAATGCAATTTTACTGATGGTAAAAACATAAGACGGTGTGTGCTCAAATCCTATGGCCTGAGTTGCTTCTGCCTCCTTGCTTTGAAGGCCCTGGATCTGACATGCTGGACTCCTCAGCCACAGAAGGCTCTCCTGTCACCCGCTGGGGATGAGGACACCTCACTTGCCAGCAATTCACCCTGCAGGAAGGATAGCATTCCAGACTGTGGCGCCTGTCCTCCGGAAGGACCTAGACGTCTGTGCGAGCTGTTAAGGTTCAGGGGGATGAGTTGTGATAAGGAGATTGGAGGTCAAGACACACGGCTGGTTTTACTGCTTTGACTAGACCTTTAGAGCGTGTCTAACTGGCACAAGGTTTTCTCTGGAATTGGGTGTGTGGTGCTCATCAAGGGTGGAAGGTAAAGCACCCGGAGAAGCCCCAGGGCCCTGCCGAGAGGGCAGATGCGCCAGGGTGAGAGGATGAAAAGGTGAAGAAGATGGAGAAGTTGTGCTGGGCCATTTAGAAGGTAATTTACGTAAATGATTGTTGGTGCCTACGGTCAGAGACTTCGATATCTCCATTTCAGAGAAGCCTGTAAACCAGTCCTTTTGTTTTGTCTCTAAATTGTCTGTCTGTGAGTATGTCACTCTATAGAATGTGACAGGCCCTGAGTCCGTTTCTCTACAGAGGGATTAGTGCACAGACACTGGAGATACAGTGGACTAGGCCACAGCAGCTGAGCTCCCCGAAGCACCATAAGGAGGGTGGTGAGGGCAGAGGCTGCCATCTGCGTTAAGAGCCTTGCTCTCTCCATCCGTTTTGTGCCACTAACTGAGCTGCAGCTGGACAACGCTGGAGGCTGTTGAGTTGTTATGTCCAGTTCTGGCTAGGCCTGGAGGTACAGATTTTGAATCCTGGCTACTTCTGTGATTCCAGGAGAACCGGGAGCTCAAGGCCTTCGACTATGGAGGTGAGTTTAAGGCCAACAGAGGCAGCTTTGTGAGGCCCTGTGTGAGCAGAGGGTTGGGGATGGAGCTCGGGGGGGGGGGGGGGGAGTGCTTGCCTCGTCTAAGAGAGGCCCTGGGTGCAGTAGAATCAACCAAACGAACAAGTTTTCCTTTTACATGTTTAAATATATTGACCTTAATCTTCTCTCCCAACTCTTCCCACTCAATTTCTCCACTCTTGTCTTTTTTAAAAAAATATAACCAATCCAGTCCAACTGTGCTGCTCGG
Source organism: Rattus norvegicus (assembly GCF_021556685.1). Classification (NCBI taxonomy): domain Eukaryota; kingdom Metazoa; phylum Chordata; class Mammalia; order Rodentia; family Muridae; genus Rattus; species Rattus norvegicus. The sequence continues at coordinate 180,542,504 of NC_141537.1, forward strand.
CTATGGCTCTGGCCTCCCAGCCTCCCATAGCGTCCAACAGCCCATGTGAAGGAGAATTCCCAGAGGAAAGCTGCTCCACAAAGACTGACTGACCAGTTAAAGCTCAGTGGTAGACAGAGGCTGGAATCCTGCAGGCCCAGAGCTGTGCCTCACCTCACGCTACATCAAACCACATCTCTGGGAGCAGCGCCCTAAACAGCTGTGCTTTGCTCACTCTGTGTCAGGACTAACATCCTGGGAGGGGCAGATACAAGCTTTGCGAATCTATTAACCTAGCAGACTACTGGCTTTAACCAACCCGAAGCTAAGAAGGTCGTCAGACAGTCTGAGGCCTACACAGAAAGTTTCTTCCATGTTTCTTCCAAGTTGCTTTACCCACCCAGGTACTTTACATTCCCCCTCATTTATGACATTCTTTGTTTTGTAAAACTATAAAACCTCATGAACCTGCTTCCATGTTGGGACATGGAATTTGGGGTGACCCAGACTTGTATTCTCGGGCCACAGTCATTGAAGAAGGCTCCAGAACAAACTGTTGCTTATTCCCTTCTAACACAAGAGCGGTGTTTTTGAAGTTGACCCCCACAAACACAGCTCAAAATGCTGTGTGCTCGTCAAGGTGGAATCAATCCCAGACCCTAAGGAGACCCAACGCTCCAGGGGGCCACATTCCAGGCAGTGAGGTGCCTGACCTCTGAGGAAAGGCAGCTTGTGGGCCACATTATCTGCACGCTCAATGATTACAGGCGAAGCGCCAAGCTGAACAAGCCCATGAGGCAGACCCAGCAAGCCCACCAAACTGGCAGCTGAGGTGTGAGTTCATGTGAGCTACCGTAACTGAGTGCCACGCTCTGGTGGCTTGAACAGCAGAGAATCATTTCCTCATAGTTTCAGACTAGGAGTCCAAGGTCAAGGTGGCAGGAGGTGGTTTCAGGCAAAGCATCTCTCCTGGCTTGCAAGCAGCCATCTTTGTTGTTTCTTATATGATCCCTCCACGGAAAGCTCAAATCTCTGAAGACTCTTCCACACCTGATAAGGTGTACTGGTCAGGGTCCTCTAGGGTAACAGAACCTACAGCGCTCTCTCTCTCTCTCTCTCTCTCTCTCTCTCTCTCTCTCTCTGTGTCTGTCTCTCTCTCATATATATATACATATATATATGTATGTATATATATATGTGTGTCTGTATGTGTGTACATGCGTGTATACGTGTATGTGTGTGTATGTGTGGTGTGTGTGCATGTATGTATATATATGTATGGGGATGTATATGTATGTGTGTGTGGTGTGTGCATGTGTGTATATGTGTGTACGTGTGTATGTGCTTGTGTGTGTATGTGTGTGCACACGCCTGTGTATAGGCTGTAGTACAGCTAATCCAACAATGGATGGTCATGAATGCAAGGTCCAAGAATCCAGTGGTTGCTCAGTCCCGGAAGCTGGATGTCTCAGCTGGTCTTCAGTTTACACTGGAATCCCATAGACGTAGGCTCTAATGCCAGGGGAGGAATTGGACTTTCTAGCAAGGAGAGAGCAAGCACGCAGGGAGCACAGGCTTCCTTTTTCCACGTCCTTACACGAGCTTCAGCAGGAGGTATGGCCAGGATTAAAGGTGTGTCTTCCTGTCTCAAAGATCCCTGTTAGGAGTGGATCTTCCTACTTCAAAATGAGCAGAAACCATCAAAGGCGTGCCTTCCATTTCTGAATTCCTACCTCGTTTGTCTTTGTTTGAGGTCCTAGCTTTACATACAGCTCTGGGGTTAAAGGGCTTGATACGTGAGACATTGGAGGAGACAGTCACAATTTGGTCCACAGAGGTGAGAAATACTTTAGAGAAGTAATATGTTCAGCAGACGCTTGAGGCATAGCATCATCACACAGAAGGGGCTGGGACAGCACAGGACTGCACAGTCCCAGCCCTCAGCATCTCCCTTTCCTATCTGCAAGAGTAATCCAAACATTTGCAGAGGCTTGCAGGAAGAGAAGGAGAGAAACAACCCCATAGCTTCTCTCTGTCTGCTTTGAGAGGCATAGAGAGGCAGTGAGTGGGTCAGGCAGAGCATGACAACCAGACCATCCTGTATTCCCCACTGCAGCTCTCCCACCGGGCCTGCTGGTATCTCTGGGTAAACCTTCAGGAGAAACTTGTCTGTGGCTGCAGAAGGTGCCAGGTCAGGAATGCAGGGCAGGAAGAAGGCAAATAGTTTCTGCCTAACGTCATGTTCCCAGGCTGGTGTGGGTCACGGAGGACAACAGCCCACAGGCAAACACCCGGCCAGACCTGTGTACCCAGAGCACAGCTGGGCACGGCTATGGGAAACGTCCTTAGCTCAGGGCCAGGCAGGTGTGGGAGAGGTCAGACCAGTTGAGAGGCTATGACACCTGGGACTGAGGTCACCTTTCATGGTGACTCTGAGGGCCTGGGGGGACGGAACCAAAGCAGAAAGAACAACAGTGGGGCCCAGTTCATCGCCTGGGCAGTGGTCCCTGCAGAGCAGGCTGAGCGGGTCCCGCCTGTGTTTCCACTGTAGCCCACACTGGGGCTGGCTTTGAATTAGCTAGCTAGCATGCCTCCCTGCCTGACACCTGCTCAGGAAGCGCAGCCCAGAACTAACTGAAACATTGTATTTCACATTCCTTTCCTTAGAACCCACCCAAAGCTCTCTGGTGCAGAAGGAAAAGGTTTTTCTTAACTAACCTTCTGCTGGATGCTACTCTGGATACCTCACACTTTCCCCTCCCCCTCTCTCTCCCTGTCCCAGTCCTACCCAGTAAGGTTTAAACAGATCCCAATCCCCACTCTCCAGGAGGCTGGCCACGGCAGTACCCATACCTTAAACACAGAGCTCCCAGAAAAGCCACCCCTTACCACGGGCCCAGGGCATCTGAAACAGACCTCCCCTGTTCCTTTTTCCCAGCATTGCTATCTTGCTACCTTCAGATACACTAACCTTAGTCCATGTCTGGCACCTGTGTGGGCCAAGGACAGCTCCGCCTGGGTTGTCTGCCTTCCCAAAATGGCCTGGTGGAGCCCTGGAAGTTCAGACGCCCCATGGGAGGCAGCCCTTGATGAACAGGAAGAGCTCATTCTGATGGCTCTGCACACAGGTTCAGTCAGTAGCACTGATCACACGACCCCTTCTCTGTCCATTATACCCCTCTCCCCAAATGGAAGACGCTCCTGGGGAGCACTGGTTGTTTGTTTTGTTGTTGTTGTTTTGTTTTTATAAAGTAACCACTTTTGAAATCCTAAAACTGAGAGAGAGGAAACTAGACAGTAAGGTTAGGGCTTTACCAAATCGAATGTATGCTCCCCAAACTCTACTAACCTCTTTCCTGGGTCATGCCTAGACTCTGCTGCCTCTGGGTTTGAGATTAAAGCCAGGCTGACCTGTATGGCAGTCTCTCGGGGGACAATGGGGGAGGACCCCATGGGAGAGTGTCCCTTTCCATCACTAGAGAGATCTGGGGGAGGTGGTATTTCAGTCCTTTGGATGGGGAGAAGCCCACCACTGCAGGTTTTCACGTGTGCGGCCAACAGGACTTTATTGCTGATATCTAACCAAATAGAACTACAGGTAAGAACGGAAGGGAACAAGTAAGGCAGGAGGCATTGTGTCACGACGACCTGGATAAAGTCACATCCACAGAAAAGTGCTGGAGACAGACAAGTGCTTCTGGACAGGACCACACTCTCTGCAGAATAAACAGTATCTCAGGAAAGGACCCTAAGGAAACCAAACACAGGACAAAAAGAGCTGGAAATTAAAAAGAAACCAAAGAAGCCAAAAGAAAGAGACAGGAGAGTGTTGAATCAGGACAACCGCAATTCACAGTTCCCGCATTGCAGAGAGAACCCCGAGATCCTTTCTGTTCTTCAAAGGATTAGTGGACAAACCTGGCAAGGGAGAGAGAGAAGAAACAAGTTTCTAAGCAGGTGACTCACACCTGCAGTCTCAGCTCTTGGACTTCAGAGTCATTCTTGAGAGAAGACACATCATCCCTCTGAGCACACCCAGCTCTGTCCCTAAGGGCATGAGCCACAATCTGCCGGCACACTGCTGGGGGCCTGGTACACGCTGTGTTGTCTGGAGAAACGGGCTAACTAGGTGTTCCTACCCCCAGGACTCCGGCTCCGT